>NC_050184.1:29017842-29383675 GCF_008315115.2 Sander lucioperca
TAAGTATCAGTGAGGGAGATAACTAAACAGAAGTATATAGAACTTCATTTTTCCAAAACTAAAGAATTGAGGAATGGTTTTATTATGACTTGTAATGGTTACCTGAAATTCTGGCATTGGTGTCTCCGTGTTGGACTCAGCATCATTCATTGCACTCTGTGGTGCCGCCTTGTAAGAACACAACAAGCAGATATGAGGTTTTACTACTTCCCAGATGTTTTCATAGTGTTGTGAATGGAACACACAGCTCTCATCACATGGCCACAGCATAAGCCAAATAGGTTAGTATTCTGTGATTTATTTTTTGAAAATTTTATAAAACGTTTTATTTAATATTTTTTAGTCTATTAGAGATTCTGAAAGCAGGGAGATCACAGTAAATAAGAGGAGCGAAATGTTGAATGACAGACTCAAAGTGGGTAGGGTCTCCACAGGGCTGTAGTCCCAATATTATTTGTTCTGCACATATCTCTTAGAATCACATAAAAAAGCCACTCATCATTTATCATGGTATTGTAGTTGTAAAAAAATCCTAAAACTATTCATTTTACTTTGTTAACTCAACTGGAGTTGTAGCTGTTGTTTTGTTTAATCAGACAATGCAGAATAAAGACACACAAAAAGTGACATGATATTTCTTACCTTGAGATGGAGGTCAGCGGCAATGACCCGCTGCTCCAGGTCCTCCACCCACTGTAGGGCGCTGATGTCAGTCTCCATTGTCTTCTCCTGCACTTGCCAGGGCTGCTGCAGAGCCTCTATTAGCACATCCTTCTCCTCTACCTTCGACTTAAATATAGGGTCTAGCCGGAAAGAACCCAAGAACAGTTGTAAGGATAGCGCAGGGCGATATGCAGAACGACTTTTAGCACAATCATGTAAGCTGTGTAACAAATTTCACAACACAACTGAGATGATCCATTTACCAACAATACTCACCGTCGATAGGTTTGGTGCACATCTCAGCCAAGCTCTCCATGTGTTTGGCCAAATGCTTATGGAGCACCCTCTCCCTGATGCCCCTTGGATGGAGGGCCTGTAAGGTGCTATACAGTTCCTCTGGATCCTTGATCCACCACCAGCCACGCACCATAGCTGGAAAAGAAACATGCATTACAACTAAGACAAATACACTAGTTGTGTTTTTCACTGAGAACAATAAATGACCATGATTTATATTTTTTGTACATTTTTGGACATATAGATCATATAGTTCAGGAATTGTTGAATGTGGTAACAGTCAAAAGAATTTGAAAGAAAAACATCTCAGAAAACAAGACTTTTTTAACCAGATACTACGTACATGCTGGTATGGGCTTGACCACCAGTTGTGTGAAGTACTGCTGCTCAAGCTCTTGGAACACAGAGTTGGGAGGGCGGCCACGACGCTTGGCTGCAGCTCCTCTCAGCCCTCTGCGTGCAGGACTGCTGCCTCTGCTACCTCTCCTCCGCCTGCGACCTGGCCTCGGGGGGGTAGTCGGAGTAGGCGTGGCAGGAGGAATGGGAGCTGGAAGAAGCTGAGGAAGAGGTGGTACTGGGGCACAAACGGGAACAGCAGAGGCAGGTAGTGTGGAGGCAATGCCCTGTGGCGTTGCTGTGGTCACAGGGTCAGCAGGAGTCAGGCCAGGCAAGAGCGGGTCCGGCTGGAGGGGTAGGGAGAGATTTATTTATTTATAAATAAAATAATAATAATCACACCGAAGTCTCAACGTGCATAGTTATAGCAAAATTAAATGTATTTATAGTCATGATTGTGGTGGCAAACCTGCACGAGTGGAGCAGTGAGTGCGGGCAGAGCACTCAGGATCTGAGGGAGGAGTTTAGGGGGTGAGCTGGGTATCTGGGGCTCGGTCAGAGAGTTATCGTCACATGGTTGTTTGGGGAGCAGGTTGAACCACTGTCCCTGTTTCTCTGCCATCTCCTTCACACTCTCCTCTGGTCGATTGCCCTCCGGAGCATCCCCTGCTGCTGAGCATGTGCCGTTGGTCACTGCTTCCTGTGATTGGCTGAGCCAGCTCTTGAAAGCAGTCTGTGTGAGGTCAAGTGTGCCACTGTTTGGTGATCCTGGCCCTTCTTCACCCCCCGACCTGGCGCTACTTCGACGCCGGCGGCGAATCTTTGCTGTGCGGAGGTGAAGCTCCACTTCTAGTTTGATTTTTCGGGGGCGTCCTCGTCCTCTTGGCCTGCTCATGAGGGATGCAGTGCCAGGGAGGGGGTCCTCCTCTGGGGACGAGGTCTGGGCCTGGGCAGGGGTAGCAGAGGAAAAAGAAGTAGGCAGAGTAGGAGGGGGAGTGGTAGGCATAGCGGTCTCCTCAACTTTGGGCTCCTTTTTGAGGAAGGTGACGGGAACCTCAGCTACAAGGACTTCTCCAGAAGCTGCATAATAGAAATATAAGTTTAGATGAAGATGGACAAGCCAAGGGGTTGTAAAGTCTAAAAATGCAAGTGATAACATTTCTTTCAGATTTATTCTCAGACTCACTCAACAGCTCCTCTGGCCCCTCGACCAGAACTCCTCCGAGGTGGGGTAGGGCCAAGTATCTGCGCTGGTAACGGTCCTGGCCCAGCAATACGGCCCGCATGGAATGAGATGACTGTAGCAGCTTTTTACGGAAAAATGCTTGCCGCTGCGGAAATCCAAAAGCAGAGGAATATTCAATATAAAGCAACATAAATGTATAAAGAACTCATTGTGTGTAGCAGCAGGCTTACCTTGGCTAGCTTATCTATCTGCCTTTCAAGCTCTGGAATGCTGGCATTGGTAGGGCTCTCGCTCTGTAACAGAACAAATTAAAAATTAAACGTAGGAAAAATCAATTTCTAATACTGAAAGAAAAAACACAACAGCAGACACGTACATCACTGAGTTTGGGCTCTTCTTTGCGTGCACGGCGGTTGCTTCTCTCCGAGACTAGGCCACTCTCCTCCATACTGAGGTTCTCTTCCTCGGCCACTCTGGCACTCCGCCTCCTCTCCTCAAAACAGAGCTCTTCCTCCGATCGTCCTGTACGACGCCCTAGTGCCGCCTTCAGTCTGCAAGGGAGAAAACAATCATGATCAACATCCTACGGCTCTGTGCTTTAATTACAAAAAATATCTGAGTAAACTAAAGTTTTCTGTATTTGAAGAGAGAAAATCATGATCTTACTTGCGCAACTTCCCCTCAATGATCCACTTGTTCTTCCTGTAAGTTGCCATGTTTTCTAATGTGTTGTCAATGTCACTGAAATAGAAATGCACACATTAATAAAGTTACAAAAATGTGGTAGTAACAAACTTTTAGGTTCAACAGTATCCTACAGGATAAATGAGATCTTATTCTGACCTCGTCACAACGTTGCTGCTGTTGAGCTCGTCCACCAGGAAACCCAGGATGGCTGCCTTGGTGTCAGGAGGCAGGGCATGAAATGTTTTGGTCCTCAGTGTGTTGCACACTTCTGTCTCATAATCATGAGATTCCAAAAAGACGCGCAGTACTTCTGAGACTGTGCTGCGGGTCAGCTCCGACTCAACCAGCTTTTCCCCAAGGATCTTTACTGACTGAAGGTTGGGATGAGGAGAAAAATATAGAGTAAAAGCTTTATCACTCAGGGATGGCATTAATGGAGAAAATGCTCAAACTGTATCACACACCTGGTAAAATGATGGCAGGCCTGGATCATGGAGTGCAGCCTCCACCAGCTTTATCAGTAGGTTCTGAACCTCTACTTGGCTGTCACCCATGCCTAAGAGGCCCTCCTGCAGGGTAGCAAGGCTGGGGACGTCCTTGGGTATATTGAGACCAATCATCCTTCCATAGCCATGTAGGAACTCAACCACAGTCAGACAGTGTGCAAAGGCTTTGCCAGAGAGAACCACACCAGGTATATGGGACAGCTCTGGCAGGGGCTGATGGAGACAAAGTTCAAAAGGCCATGCTTAATATAATCTGCAATCACAGTGCCAGTAGAGTAGACTAAAGGAATTACAAAACTCACTTTGTGGTCAGTGAGACACATGTCCTCTGTGGGCTTTTTCAGTTCTTCTGCGATCAACTGCTGTCTCCTCCGCTCCTCCAAGCGTCTCTGAGCCTGCGCTCTCCTCTCTGCTGTCCTCTTAGCTGCCAGAGCAGCCTGAGCTGCCGCCTCTGCCTCTGCCTGGGCTTTAGCCAGAGCCTTGGCTTTACTCCGAGCACCCAGCACCCTCTTACCCTGGGCTATGCGCTCCTCATCAGTCTGCTGTACTGGTGGGGGAGCCTCAACCTTGACAGACCTCCTGCGGCCAGGCTTCTTGGGCTCTGCAGCAGACCGTGATGCAGGCTTTGTGGCCTGTGGGGCTGTCGGGTCTGTTGGTAGAGCCTTCAGCTCTAGGTCCTTGGCTTGCTCAAGCTGAACCGACAAAAGGGAAAGAAAGAAGAGTTGGAGGTGAGGAAGAGAGGAAAAGGAAAAAAGCTGATTAATCATTTGGTGTTGAGTGTTTTGTCTGTACCTTGGCTTTCTTTTTTTCCGCTTTCATCTTCTTAATCTTCGTTTCCTCCCTTTTCTTCATTCTTGCCTAAATAATAAACAGCAGCAACAGAATCAGGAGGAGATGTCAAAAGCACAACCGCTCAACATTAGAAACTACATGAACTGAACTACATACCTTTTTTTTCATTTTCTTTTTGATTTTTGCAAGTTTCTCCTTTTCCTCCTCGGTGAGAGCTTCTATAAAATGGGAATACAAAAAATTAGCTCAGTACAAACTTGTTATGTGCAAGTCATCTGGTTTCAAGACTCATATTTGCCAAGTCTTAACTAATAGCTAAAACACATCCCTGTACACTCCTCCAGTCGACATCCACTCACCCTTGGCTTCAAGTTGCTTCAAAAGTTTGGCGTCAACTTTGCTAAGGAGATCAATCATCTTGGGTTTGGGAGGTCTACCAGGGCGACGGGCCTGCCCTCCCTTCAGGCCACGAACCCTGCGTGGTTTCTCTTTATCAGGGTTTGGAGGTCGACCTCGCCGGCCAGTGATGGCCATGATCATAGATGGAACCTCCTCATTAGCCAAGAGGACCCACTGCTTGCCCTGTAACACATATAGAGAATGATGAGTCCCCACATCTGGCTTCAACACATTTCTGACATGTTTGTAAAACCATGAGTTGTATCCTAATCCTTTCAATCTGTCAGTGATTTTACTTTCGTCTCACATTGAAAAAAAAAAAAAAAAAAAAAATAGAGTAGTACTCAGAAAAATATACAGACCTCAGGAGTTTCTTTTTCTTCATAAAAATCTCCAACAGGCATGCGTGGGCTGAAGCTGAAGTGTTCTCTGCTGACTACACTGTCTGTGTGTCTCTTCAAGTACTGGAAGAAGCAATAGAAAGAACATTGACATTATTGCCTTGAAAGACTATGATTTTAATAACTTAAAAAGATATTTATGGTTTAATAGCTAGGAATGTACCTTTATTATTTCAGGGAACTGCTTCATCCTTCTTCCACAAGGTGTGTAGTACCAGGTTTCGCCCTTCATGCGGTTCTCCATTTTCTTCACACGAATCTCCCTCTTCCAACTTCAGTTAAGAGAGTTCATTATTACAACAGGAGCATAGCAATCAAACTGGAGTTTGAGTTAAAATATACAAACACTGCACACATTTGAAAACACTTTTAAAACTCTTCTTCACAAATGTACTATTGTTAACATGCATGTTTTTTTCCACTAGAATCAACTGATGGATGAACATGGACAGCACATTGAAATGTATCTCGTCACAGTGAAGGATTACCAAATGATCTGTATAAACTAGGGTTTAGTCGTGACAGTTAACCAAGTCAGAAATCATGCTTGCTGGGCATGTTTTGGTTAATGGTTCTGGATTTATTTAATATTTTAAGAAAAAAAATACTCAACTGTACAGACAAAGATTTTGGGTTATGACATTCTTCTGACAACCCGGCATGCTATTAAAAAATGTTTTTACATTCGCTAACAGTAATTTTCATCTAAAGTGTAGTCTATATATAGATTTCTGAGATTGCTCCGGTGCCGCAGAAAATTCCACGATTGTATTTCCCGTTTCCTTGCGCTTTCTTTGTGTTGGAATTGTGGCTTAATGAGAACTATTTTTAACTGCTCCTCGGGTCTCTGCAGGGTAAATTGAGACAGCTAGCTAGACTATCTGTCCAATCTGAGTTCTCTCTCGCACGACTATTTTGCATCGGCTCTGTGCGGAGCTTAGCACCGCCCACGACGATTCTGATTGGTTTAAAGAAATGCCATTAAACCAGAGCACGTTTTCCTCGCATCCCCGAATGCTATGTGGAGTAGCCAGACCCTCCTTCAGAACGCTTTGGAGGAGGGTCTGACCAAGCGAGACTATCTAAAGTGTAATGGCATGGGAAGGCTTTTTTGGTAAAAAAACGATTATAATAATAATAATAATAATAACAACAACAACAACAACAACAACAACAACAACAACAACAACAACAAGACAAAGAAAACTCCACAAGGGAACATTACCCATGCCGCATTGGGACCTGAACCTGCTCCTCAGTTGCAACCCTCCTCTGTCTGTTAGATTCACCTTGTTCGAGAAAACGCACACAATTGGGATAAGCATTAGATTTAGTCGAACTGTGATATCATGTCTCAACAAAATGCCATTACATGATGTGGAACCCCCTCACAAAAAAAAAAAACAATTAACCTTCTTCATTACCTGCAGTGGAGCTATCATCATCATCATTTTCATCAACATCAGCAGCAGTTTCAGCATCTTGTTTAGATGTTTTTGCCACGTTTCCTTCTTGGTCTTGTTTCTTGACCCTTTTCGCCTTCTTGGGTTTGTCCACTGCTGCGTTATTAGCTGAAACGTTGGCCAGAACAGCTTCAATTGTGGCTGTGATGGAATCAACCTCTCCTGTGGGAAGCCCAGCCTCCCCACATTTAACCTCCACCTTGAGAGACTTCTTCCTCTTTCTGCCCTTGGCTACCTCCTCTTTATTGCCTCCCTTTTCATCAGTCTTCATCTTATCCACTTTAGGGGTTCTAACCCGAGGCTTCCGCTGGGCCTTCTCAGGAACTTAGAATAAAAAAAGGAGAAAAAAAAAATGTTTTAAATCAAATCTAATATGTTAATATTTACATTTAACATTTTGTTGAAATAAGAATGTTGAATACCTGGGGTTTTAATCCATGTTGCCTTTGGATCTCGAGGTTTGCGTGGTTTCCCTGGGGTTTTCTGCTGCCCTCCAGCAGCTGTCACAATCGGATCAGTTACTGGTTGGAGTGGGTGTACAGCAGGGCCCTCTGCTGGGGTACTGAAGGCGATGAAGTTCTCATCTCTCATCTTGAAACTCGGGGCAGTCATTGTCTCATTAACTGTGGTCTTAATGCTAATGCGTCCAGCCGAGTCTGGGGTATCATGTCCTCTGGGGCCCCACTCTGCTTCAGGTCCTGAAATGAAACAACAAGAACATTAAATTGTGTTAGCAGAATTCAGAAAAACAGGATAATTACATACAAAACAGAAAGACGAGTAATCTGTATTAGAAATACATACATTGCTATTCGGTGACAATGAAAGCAATTTCTAATGGACTAAATTACTTTTTTATGGGAGGGAATGGGCATAATAGTTTCCGTTAACTATTTAGAATGTACCTTGATGACCTGGATGAGACGACACAAATGAGTGTGAGTTGGACGAGTCACTTGAGTGGACAGAAGGCTCTTCCATCTGAGAGGTGTTGTTCAGGGAAGACTCTAGCATGGATTCTCCTGTGATTTGACAGCTGTCCTTGGTCTCTTCTGCCTCAGACGTTTCCCCTTCCCTGGAGGAGTCTAACGTGTCATCTCTGGAGTCTTCCACAAAATAGCTGCTATCTCTAGTGGTGTCAAATGCAGTAGATGGTTCGTCATCTGCATGGGAAGTGCTGTCAAACTGAGAAGTGTCCTTTCTCAGGTGAAAGCTGCTGTCAAAGTGAGTGGAGTCGTCTACGACTGAGCTATCACCGTCTAGAAGAGAGGTATTTTCAAAGACAGAGCTGACGTCAATCCTAGAGGGGCTGTTGAACATTGAATTGCCATCAAAGTGAGAAGCTACGTGTGAAGAGTTATCAAAACCTTCTTCATCAGTCAGATGTTCTATCCTTGTGCTGTGGAGATGTGAAGACTTTCTGAGTGGAGTCTGCTCCACCAAGGAGTCCTCTGCCTCACAGATACTGCTTTGCATGTGGTGCTTTTCAGAAGCCGTCTGTTTATTCTTGGGCTTTTGATCAGGGGTGACTGTGGTCTGCAAGGGCTTCCCAGGAAGATCTGTGAGGGACTTGGGTGAGCAAACTTCAGGTTTATTAGTTTCAGTAGCTCCCACCTTCTGTGATGTCCTTATCGTGCCCGTATCAAGCTGAGAGATGTGTTCCTCTGGTTTTCCATTTCTTTTGTTAGCCAACGTTTTTCTATCCTCATTATGAATATAGTGCTCTGTCCTGGGAGATGGCTGCTTCAGCGCATGAAGAGGAGTGGTGTTAGGAGGATGCTGCTCAGAGTCACAACTTTGGACCACTCCAGACTCCATTGCAGAGGGGACAGACACCAAGGCAGGAGGGGCGGACACTGGTGCAGTCCTGGAGGCTTGAGTGGTTAGAAGAGGTAGGGTAGACAGAGGTCGGACTGTAAGACTTTCATGGGCTGCTGGAGAGGGTAAGTTCACCGCTCCTGGTGGTGATGCCGCTGCAGACCCAGTGGAAAGACCAGAGTCAGCAGCTGGAGAAGTGTTTGTCTGACGCTGGGGTTTGGGCGCTGGGTCACAAGGTTTACAGCCAACTGAAGGAGTCTTTGACAGAGACATGGGAGATGCAGGAGTTGATAAACAAGAGCCAGGTGGTGTTGAGGTTGAAGATCCTGATGCTGACATTAGAGGTGGAGCCACACCAGCGGATGAGGATTTTGCACCCACTGATGAAGCAGCAGGTATTAATTTTGGGGGTCCAGACTTTCTGACAGACTCCGATGAAGAAGAAGAGACTGGAGGGGCTGAAGAAACTGCTGCACATCTAGACACACTATCAATCGAAGCAAGAGGTGTAGACAACTTTTTAGGTGATGCAGGCAGGGAGGAGGAAGAGAGCCCCACTGACAGATGCTTGGATCCAGCAGGGGATGTCTCAGTCACAGCAGAAGTGGGGGGCCTGAGGCCTTGCATCATTAGAGGAGGTGAGGAAAGTCTGGGAGGAGCAGCTGGAGATGGAGCAGAGGACACATTGGGGGGCATTGAGATTTGTGGTGGAGTAGATTCTATGCCAGGGGATGATTCTATAGGGGGCCCAGGGGCAGATGTGGGACACTCAGAGACAGCAGGACCCGTAGAGACCCGAGGAGGTGTTGAGGCCTTGGTAGATTCAGAGAGCTGAGATGACACAGACAGGGGAGGCGTATTAACAGCTGTCTCTCTGACTGAGGAAGCCATTTCTGGACGCTGAGCTGCTGGCTGTTCAGAATGCTGACGGTAATCTGGTCCCTCATGAGCCGCACTTTTGGGTAGTCTATGGGCAACAGGTGCCCTTTCCATGCCATTATAGCTTGTGTCTATCTCGACAGCTTCTCTCGTATGCCCTGAAAGAGAAAAGAATAAACAAAATAGTCAATAAAAAAAATAACGTTGGTAAGTGTTTTTCAATGATGAATTCACAGTGAGTGTATTATGTATTGAAGCATTTGATGGTCACTGTTTTACATAATAAAACAGTGGCATCTGCTGGTTGAATTTTGGCACTATCCCACCGCTGAGCCCTAGCAGTGAGACTGGCCCGATACCAGACATTCATTTGCAAAAAAAACAACTAGTAAGACTGAAACATCATTTTAATTATTGATTAATTTGCTGACTACTTTCTCAACTAATCATTTTGTCTATAAATATAGTGAAAAGTGGCCATCACAATTTCCCAGAGCAGAAAGTTATGCATTCAAGTGTCTTGTTTTCTCCAACGAAAAGTGCAAAACCCAAAGATATTCAGTTTAGTATCACGTAAGACTAAATAGATAAATAAAACAACAATAATTTCAATAATTAATGAAAAAGGAAAATCTTCACATTTAAGAAGTTGGAACCAGAAATGTTTGGCATTTCTGATTAAAACATGACTAAAATGATTAACCAATAACGAACAATACTATTCTATACAGATGCCATCGAAAACTAAAGCAACCAGTGAGTGCCATGTTTTAATATGATCAGCAGCTGGGATGGCTAAGCCAAGTATGGGCAAAGAGGAAGAATACCACATGACTATACAAGTATCACTCAACTGGTGGCTTTAAAGAAGGAAATGTATAATAGAGGCGACAGTTTAATTTATTGAAATTTGGAGAAAAAGTTTGAGCGATACCAGTAGTGTCAAAATGTAGAACTGACCAATTCCAGGCACAAATGTAATAGTAATTACTTTTAATGGAACACAAAAGGACTGATGGGATCAAATGAGTCAAAAAGTTCCACAAACACATCTATAAAGGTAAAAGTGTAAAGTGGTCACCTTGCATGACAGTAGATATTCCCACATTGCTAGCATGGGGGCTCCGTTCCCTGCTGTGGCCCTTGGGTGATCCGCTATCCTGCGCTGTTGACGGTGACATCATTGGTGTTGAGGACATCCCTACCAGAAGAGGGCTGCCAGTGCCCCCTCTGCCTAAACTGTGGGGCTGTGGGCTGCCACGTGGAGGAGTAAAATTCTGGGCAGCTGTGGGCATCATCTGAGCCTGGCCTTGCTGAGACTGCTGTGATGGCTGTTGCTGGGGAGACGGCAGGGATGGATGTTGGGGTTGATGCTGGTAGTAGGGCATTCCATTAGGCATCAGGCCATAATGCTGTGGTTGCTGGTGCTGCTGGTGGTGATGTGGGTGACGATGGGAGTGAATGTGTTGCTGCGACGGTTGATGTGGGGGCGGTTGTAGGGACTGCTGCTGGTGATGTTGTGATGGTGTAATTCCAGGATGTGCCTGACTCTGGTAGGTCCCATACATACTGGGGGAATTGTAACTTATCTGCTGTGGGCTAGGGTTACTCCTGTTCCAGTACTGACTCCCAGTAAGAGGCATGTTTGGTGGGCCTGCCACAGGGGGCTGGTGGGAGCTTTCAACACCCCCATTCAGCTGGTACTGCCCATGACCCTGGAAGTGGTGCTGTGACTGAGGCTGCACCATCCCAGGTGTAGGCTGCTTCTGGTGCATCCCGTGCCCAGGAGAATTGCCCATGGTTGGACCATACTGAGGGTGTCCTCCCCACAAGTAGTCATAGCCCATGCTGCTCTGGTGGTGGTTGCTCATGTGTGGGTAAGGAGCAGTTGGTGGGTGGGAACCAGGCACACTGGAACCGAGTACAGTAGTGACGCCATTCACATTCATTTCGCCATTCATATCTGTTAGACAAAAAAACATTAGTCAAGTTTAAAAGTGAGAGAGACGTCTGGCTCTATAAAGTACATGAAATGACACCAATTTTCACAATAAGGCTCATTTTATTTGTATTTTGATACAGGGCATAAGGCTGAAAATACTCACTTTTCCCCTGCTGAGGAAAACTCATGGAGGACCCGTTAGTGTAAAGAGAATCCCCTGAGGAGAGTTTCAGTCCTGAGTTTGGTGAGGAGTGGGTGCCATAGTTGAAATGATTATTTGACTCCATCTAGAACACAAAAATAACAGAAAAAATAAATACTCAGATTTACACTATAATATTCAAAGTCCATTCAGTAGAACATATGAAATGTAAATGTATAAAAGTGGTAGCATTTGCTTAATGGGGCTAAGATGCATGTGCCCGATATGCATCACCACATATGAATCACAAATGTATTCCTTAATTTCCATGCAGCTTTGAAGACATTACGTAATATGTACAAAATGTCAAATCATAACTGATTTTGGCAACTACAGCTTGTGACAGCACCATTTCGTACCAACAATAACAACCATCAAAATGTCGCAGCCAGCAACAGCAGATGCCAGGCCACAAACGATAGAAGCTCATCACTACCGCTGATGAGGCGCTGCTAATGTGAGCACATCCTCCTTAATGTAACGTAACCATGATAAATGTACGGCCCAGACAGGCATAGCCACACAAACAGTATCCACGACCTGGCTGGTGGCCTCGGCCAAGTAACAATGAAGGGATTAACGATAATATCTAACAGTCACTCATTTCATGTCCTCGTAATACAAAAGTAGCCCTCCTATGGATGCTTGATTTCCTAATTCAAAAAGGCCGTTGCAAAAGCAGGCACCGCGTTTGCTAAGCCGCGCTAGCTGCGTTCTCGCACGAACAATTTGCTTTAAAGCGCTGCTAGTCATCTGAGCTAACAACTGATACCGTAAACGTTAGATATGAGTTCAACTCATTAATAGGTTGGACATAACGTTACCGTTTACTTTGACGTAAAACATTGAAGAAAAAATATTCCTCGCTCCAGCTCCAAGGTTATTTAGCTAAATCATCACAATAGAACCGAGCTAACACACGCTAGCAGGATAGCTAACTGATAGCATCATCAACGTTTACCCGTACGTAAGCTGCGATGTTAGCTAATAGCCAGGTAGAAGGTACCGCAACCACGCTGGTGTGAGTCCATGATGCCCATCAGCGATAGAGAGTCCCGCGGATGAAAATAAATATCAACTGGTCTGTTGATAACGACTAACGTTAACTCACTCAGATTCGCTTGTTAACAGATGGGAGGCGTGCTCCCTTTTGTTCACGGGCTAACGTTAGCTAGCAGCCAGATAAGTTACATTGTTTACGCTGCACGCACACAGACAATTTTTGCAGAGCATCATCCTCCCACACTGCCACCATCAAAACTTTCGCTTATATTTTAGTTAAAACTATCCAACCTTTTAGTCCTTGGATTTTGAAGGCGCAGATGCCTCTAAAACCCTCGGAAAAACAGATATGCCGCTGAAGACGGCACAGCGGTAAATAATAAACAACTATTCCCTAACCTTTGGGTTTTAAATTAGCAAACATGGCTGGTGTGGTCCAATACAGCCATGATCACAGAACAGAGCAAACAGCAGCAGTGTAAACTTCCCAACAATAAGCACATACACATCCGGTAACATTTCTTAACGGAACTTCACAAGAAAGTCCCCAATAATAATCAAAATAACAATAACCAGAATCATGCACTAACGTTAATTTTATTTTATTAATAATAATAGTCCTAATAACAATAACCAGAATCATGTACTAACGTTATTATTTTAGTTTTAATAATACTAGTCCTAATAACAATAACCAGAATCATGTACAACGTTATTATTTTAGTTTAATAATACTAGTCCTAATAACAATAACCAGAATCATGTACTAACGTTAATAGTTTTAATAATAATAATAAGAAGTCTTACATTACTATTTGATATTAATAGTAAAAGTATCCTCAAAGAAAAGTTATTGAAATATCAAGTTACAAATTGCCCCAGTAATTTTATTATTATTGCATTGTTATTACTAATGCACTAATATGTCACTTTAATGTGGTACCTACCTGTTATATATAATGTTAGGTATTTACTTTATTAAAAACGTTATCATTATGCTTATTATATATTAATATACGTAAGTAACAAATGTCAAATAAAGTAGTTGAGTACAACATTATCTGAAATGTCGAGGAGTAAATTTTTAGCAGTATAGTAGCATAGTAGCATAAAATTAAAATACTCGAGTAAATTAGCCTACAATACTAATACCTTAGAACTATATTTAAAGGAATACTTCACCCTCAAAATGATCATTCATATCAATTACTCACCCTGTGAATTCTTGAATGAAAATGTTTTTTCTCACATGCCCCCACGGTTAACGAATCCAAAAACTGAAGAAAAAAAAATCTTGTCATGGCCCCCTATTGCTTCACCTACTATCACTTTTTGGATTCTTCTTTAAGAATTCAAGTTCATTAAGAATTTAAGTAACTAATATACAAAGATAATTTTGAGTGAAGTATTCCTTAAAGTACTTGAGTAGATATATTTAGTTACTTTTCACCGCTGTTAAACAGTAACAAAAATGGTTAATTGCCAATGTTAATACTGATGTGAGTTTATAGCTAGTCAACTAATTTCAAATCTGTATTTGATGTACCTTTTTTTAAATTACCGGTTAGGGATTTTTTTTCTTCTTCCAAAAAACGTATTTTATTCTTGGTTTGATTATAGTTATGGAAGCAGGTTTAAATAAAGTAGTGAAAATCCATTCCACAGTCATCCTCTTAAAGGTACAAAACGACCGTCAAATCTACGCTTTTATTTTAATGGGTACAGGCAGGAAACTAGTATTGCAAATTACAGTCACCTTCTCGGAAATGACAGTGAGGAAACCAGGCCTGAAGAGGAAGTATACTTATATTCAGGGCCGAGGAGCCTGCAGACCTGCAGGTTTCTAGGTCCTAGCACCGAAATAGGAGTGTTAAAGTTACAACACATATAGTACTCAAGCAGAAAAACTGTATTATAAGTATATTACTCTATTAAATACAAGTTTAAAAACTACTTTTGATTTTTAACATAAATAGGGGCAGTATTGTATGAAAACAATTTCATTATCAATACAGTGGTGCTTATAAGTTTATGAACCCATGCTAAAGTTGACTAAAAAGAGACATCTTTTGGAAATTGATCTTAATGCCTTTATTAAAAAAAATTGGAAAAATCCAACCTTTAAGGACACCAATTTTCTTTGTGAATGAATAATGTATCGTAAATGAATACAGGGGGGCATAAGAATACACACCCCTATGTTAAATTCCCATAGAGGCAGGCAGATTTTTATTTTTAAAGGCCAGTTATTTCATGGATCCAGGATACTATGCATCCTGATAAAGTTCCCTTGGCCTTTGGAATTAAAATAGTTCCACATCATCACATACCCTTCACCATACCTAGAGATTGGCATGGTTTTATTTCAGTTAGCGTAATAGCTGGTGGGGCTTTTAATTCCAAAGGCCAAGGGAACTTTATCAGGATGCATAGTATCCTGGATCCATGAAATAACTGGCCTTTAAAAATAAAAATCTGCCTGCCTCTATGGGAATTTAACATAGGGGTGTGTATACTTATGCCCTCTGTATTTTAAGGAAGAACATTTATGTACACTACATTATTCATTCACAAAGAAAATTGGTGTCCTTAAAGGTTGGATTTTTCCTAATTTTTTTAAATTAAGTTAAGATCAATTTCCAAAAAATGATTTTTTTTATTCCACTTTTTAGTCAACTTTAGCATGGGTTTATAAACTTATGAGCACTACTGTATGCCATACCAAACAATCTCTGTACAATTCAGTAATATTCTCTAATGGTAACCAATCTTAAAACAATTCTCAAATATTACAAGAGAACAAGGTTTAAGCTAAAGTCTCAATAAAGCATGACTGTAGGCTGCTTCAGTTGCCTTTTTAATGGTTAATATTTTATACAAAATATATTTTATTGGAAATAAATGTACTGAGGAGGGTGTTTGTGGGATATTGCCACAATAACCAGGTTAGAAGCTGAACTTGCTCCCACAACTCCCCCCAATAATGATATATTCTGTCCAAAGTTACCAATTTTTAAAACATGAGGCACACTTTGTATTAATGTAAAATTAATAAAACACAAGTCAAATGTCATCTAAGAAAAAAGGCATTTAAAATGATTCTTAAACAGTTTATTAGAAAGATGTAGACAATAAAAAAAAAAATTCAACATTGGTCTCCCCTTACATTTTATTGACAGTGCAAATGTAATTTGGTCATTACACGTCACCATATCGTTCAACAAGCCCTCAGCGAGAGGGGGATCATTCTAGAAGAACAAACGGAAATAACTTGGGGAATAGCAACAAACCACATGATGCTAAGGACCAACCAAGCTTCAAGCCACGGTATCAGTTGCAAAACATTTCACCTTACTTCTGCAGTTTAACATGAGTGTGCATGTTAGGAGGGTATGGAGAGAGGAACTGTAAAGATACTAAATATGTAGAATCCATTCAGATTAACAAAGTAGGTTATAAACTGGGAAGATGCTGCAATGATTTCAGAATATTCCAATTTTATAAACATTAAAACAAGTAAAGGGAAACATGTAGGCTGGAAGGTTAAGCCACAGAAACAAAAGACTGGCTCCCTGGATATCCAATTCACGGGACATGGAAGGCTTTAGAGGAACCCAATCAGTAAATGCATCCAATTTGTATGATGTACATAGCTAGTGTCTTTTTAAATCAAGAGAAACTACACCGGTCGACTTACTGAAAACCACAACATTGGGAATGGGTGGGCCTAATCATTTTAAACCACAATTTATTTGAAAACAAATTGTAAACCTGTTAACACGTATTGCTCAGTTTAGGACAACTAGACAGCTTTTCCAACAAATAATGTGTGCTTACTTGTAATATTTAACAGTAAAACAAGATACCCAAAAAGGTGCAGTACAGCAAATGGAAGTGGAGATAGCTGCTCTGTACAATACCATGCATATCAATCTTCAGTGTACTGATCAGTCGAGAGTTTTGAGCTGAGGCTATGGATTTAAATATGGCTACTGACTCATATGTACAGTTGTTGGTCACTGCCTTCAATTTCAAGATATACATTTGTTATGATTCCTCTTGCCCTATGTTCTTCCATTTTCTTTCCAGAGTCTTACAGTCTTCTATTCCAAATCTGGCATTTCTAAAGAGTAAAGTGGAACAGATATAACATTAAACCTTACATCACAACAAACGTATTATCAAAAATGGAAGGGCTCATTTACGTAAGTAATTGGCTCATAAATACTTACTCTCATCATCGCTATCTGCAGACTCATCCTAAAAAAAAAAGGAGATAAGGTTGAAAAATGTTACACACTACAACTGATTTAATTGTTCACAATAACATGACAGCCTTACCGACACTGATTAACATCTGATCAGTTTTTTTTTATTTATTTATTTTATTTATTGCTGAATAGAAGATTAATGCTTAGAAATAAAAAAGGATTCTTACATCATCTGCACCATCATCTGCACCGTCTAGATCAGGCAGGTCATCCTCCCCTCCCATGTTGTTCATCATCTGTAATATTTAACCAAAATTAAATATTAAGGAGTTCATTATGTATAAGAACTGGCAAACACTAGATTGTAGAGATGCATCAATCTCACTTTTTCTCTCCTATTACGGTATTTATATTATTGGTCAATAGCAAGTACCAATTACACCAAGTACACCACTGGCATTTCCCCTCTTTTTTTCCTAATAATTATTTTAGGGGTATTGTATGCCTTCAACAGAGGGTGACCAGTGAAAATAAGACAGAAAATGAGGGAGTAGAAAGGTGGGGAATGACATGCAACCATGTTTCAGGAACCAGGGACGCTGGCATTTATTTTTTTTACCCTAAAATCTGTACCTAACTTTTATACCAATGGTGAATTATTAAGTTATATTAAAAACTACAAATATCACATTGAATTGAATTAGGACTTCTGCCCACATTCTTTAAAGCATACATTTTGGGCCTTGGCGAAATGCCGTGTGTAGTTTCTTTGGGTGGGCGTGTTTGTGACTTTGACTGATGGTATTAAAAGCTGCGAAAACAATTTAGAAAACCCTTTTAATTCCTAAAATGTACCTCTCAATTATGAATTACTTCCCCCCCCATACATCAATGCATAGTGCTTACATCTGAGAATTGATCGAAGTTGCCCATCTCCTCATCCGAGTCATCCTCCCAGTCTTTCCAGTTGTTGAAGTCGACACTGAGCCAACTCAGCTGTGAACACACAAAACAGTGATTTCTCATTTATGACATTCTAAAGTTGTGCATATATTAACTGTTAACTGTTAGTATTTCAAATAAATGTATGATACAAACTGTCCTTTACATTAAATGACCACGTTTGTGTTTAACTGACCTTAGCCTTCTCTTTTGTTAGCCTCGGCCATGGCTTCCCTGGCTGTGCTTTTCGTAAATAGCACAACACTGAGCGATCTGTGCGTTTATGTTTGGATTCCTGTGTTGAGGTGGAAAGAAAATAAAGAAATATGTAAGGAGTTTTAGTCTGCATTTTGTACAATGCAATTTGCAATACGGTTCGAAAGTAATATTAATCAATGCAACGATTCAGTGTAACTTACATTTTCATCGATGGCTTCAAAAAGGTCTATTTCATTCTCATGTTTGACATTGTCTGTTCCTCCAACACAACTGTGGGGAAAAAATAAATTACACTTATGTTGGGGGAAATAAAATACAACCACGTTACTCACCAAAAATACAGAGCAGAACCAACAATAAATTTAACAAGAAATTCATGTTTAAATACAACTTGAGGGCTTTACGGACAACCAACGAGACAAAACGTACCTGAAACCACACTTTGCTTTATCAAAATTGATTTTAAGGTCTTTGCTGTCTGCTACACAGAACTCTATAAAAACGGCGTCCCTCCTATCGTACCACTTGGCAGTTGCTGGATGCCTGTAAAGAAACGGAGGTCATCAAAACATCAACATGTGTAAACAGTCTAAATAGTTCTGACAAATTGAGTAGCCAGTTGTAATTCACAAAACCCATTCAAAGTACAGCTCTTGGTACCTTCTGAGCTTTGAACAAAATGTTAGGATCCGGTTAAAAACAAAAACAATGCAAATGCCTAACCTGTCCTATTTGTATGGCAGTACAGCTTATCAGACCCACAACTTGCATAAAAAATACATAATACATGTCACCAGTGCTGGTGACAGGTGGGAGTTAGTCTTTATGTATCAGGTTGCCACACAGCATCCAGTTACTGTGTGCTCCTGTATCAAGAACCCTCAAAAGTGAAACATCTGTGCATGCTAAAACATGAAAAGCCAAATTAAGATGTTTTGGGTGGGTTCAGCTCAGGTTTCCCTTCATATGATGAATATTGTTGTATATTGTAATAGTTTTACCTTGTAGCTGCAAACGTTATAAGCATGCTCAATTAATTAATGAAGTCCTGGGTGAGACTAATATCCCAAGTTCACCATCAAATAATTATTGCTCAATTCAAGCTCAGTCTAATTTTACAGGAGTAGTTACAAGAGAATCCATTGTTTTTTACCCCATTGCACAATAAAAAAACGTATTAAATGATGTGTGGTTAACGAGAGACTTCCAGCACAGATACATGTCATTCTGTTTATTGATAAGTTAATATGTATATTCCGTGAACTACATGAGTGGTAGCAATTTCTTCTTCTGCATATTTAACGACACAGTATTTCTCCTGGCATTAAACTGAGCCAAATCCTCTTACACATTAACGTGGACCAATCAAGGCAGTGCGTTATATAGAAAATGTTGATTTAACGTTGCTCACTCCCTTCACAACTTGGCAATTCAATTGCTAACATGCAGATCAACATGCAGATCCTGCGTTCTCTTTATAATGCTGAAATCATGACTTCTAACACAGCCCTGATGCTAATCTAGTGATAGCCTTCTAGACGAAGTCGTTCAATGAACACTATTAGCTTGGCTAGCCATGCTAACAACGCTGTTAGTTAAGCCATGCGGTGCGACTGCTCCATGCTATAACGTTAAACATTAGTAGCAGTTTTTTTTCAGCTAAAGCGGGGACACCGGGTCTGCCACAATAACTGCGATGTAACATTGTGTTATTTACTAGATTCAAGCTAGGTAGCGAGTTGCCGTTAGCTTATAGTCCATTGAGGCAAGGCCAACCTCCCGCCTTTGAAAAAGCATGTTGCGATTGTAAAAAGCAAGGCTAACGTTAGCTAACTAGCAAAGCAGGTTGTGCTATCGCACTTTCCCTCCGTTGTACACTCATGCTACCTTCCACAACTTACATGTCTGGACGTGAAGTGAGCTTCTTTTTCGTAGGTAAAACAGTCTCTTGAAAAGAAAGGTGATGCCTGCAAAAATAAGGGATGCTGTCCACAAACAAGCAATGTAAACGCCTCTAGCCTGTGGACTCTACTCCGGATCTTCTTGCGGATCCCAGGATGAGAATGACAGTACTGACGCAGTTGGAGCGTACGTACCTACTAGACGTTTCTAGAGTTTTCAGCCACAGCTGCGGGTGATGTGGAGGAGGCACCGTATAATCGTGATGTGAAACACATTCATTTATTTGCTATGGTTTCCGTACCACCCAGTATGATCGCCTCAAATGACCTGAATCATGAGAACAATTTACAGATGAAACTGGTAGTATTTCAGGTTAGAAGAAATACACATATTTACGACAAAGCTGTGCACGCAATCTTTGAAAATAACAACAAAAAGGCTTTATAATTTTTTTTTTGTACAATCAATAGTGCATTTACCAGGGCGTGACAAAGAAACAACTAAACATATCTCAAATAATTACACAAAAGAATGGAAAATAGACAAGAAAAGTTCAGATACGCCTTTGTGGATCCCCTGAGGAGAAGTTCGGCACAGCAGCACAAGGACATAATAAAATTCAGAAAGTATAAAATAAATAATACGAGTTATATAAAACTAAAATAAGAATAGAAATAAAATAGAAACTATACTGGAAAACGAAGAATACAAAGGCAAGCAGGACGATGTTGGTCATATATAAGCCACAAATAACGATTATTAGGCTACTTTAATCATTCATCTCCATGTTAATCTGCCGAGTATTTTCTGGATTAATCATTTGGTTAATATAAAATGTAAGAAAAATAGTGAAAAACCAAACTGACATATTCAAATATCGTGTGTACCTATGTGAGATCTGAAATAAGCCTTTACTCAACAAAGTCTTTTAGGTATTTACTCTTTGCGCAAAGAAGGTGCAGTTCATCATGAGAGTCTGAGAGAATGAACAGAGTAGAATCACTTGCTTATTAACCCTCTAACAAGCTGACAGCAAGAGGGAGGGGGTGAATTAGCCTACTAGCCCTTCTGACTATCAGTCCATCTGACCTCCAAATCTGGGACCGAAATGGGAGGTAGAGAAAACCCAGTCTCTGCACTTTAGATAAACAGAATAACTTAAAGTTAGGCTATCAGAGTCCATAAAATCTAAAAAACAAGTCAATAGTAAGATATGTTAAAAGACAAATATGTGATTTTCCATTAGTTTTGTCCAACCAACAGTCACAAAGAGATTAGATTTACCACCAAGTGTGGATTTTGGGATTACAGATTTTAACTGATAGTCAGTGTTACACACTTGTGGGAGTGGAGGTTAAAAAAATGTAGGAGGCTCTCATAAACAGAAGGATACATTTTTTTTAGCTCAATATAGTTGGGACTAAAAGTCAGGGTATCTTTGGCCCTGCTGCATTAATGGTGGAAATTTGACTCAATCTCTCTAACAGAGTGATTTAACATCAGAGGATTGTAAAGCAAAATGGCTGTCCACACTTATCCCTTTCACAATTTGGAGTTAGTGCAGCCGCCCTCTTTCAACAGAATTAACTTTTGATGAGCTTGTTCACACAACGTAGGCTACTTAAAAACATGGGCAATTTATACCCAGTGGTGGAGGAAGTATTCTGATCCTTTACTTAAAGTGCTCATATTATGCTCATTTTCAGGTTCATTGTATTTAGAGGTTATATCAGAATAGGTTTACATGGTTTAATTTTCAAAAACACTATATTTTTGTTGTACTACACATTACTGCAGCTCCTCTTTTCACCCCATGTGTTGAGTTCTCTATTTTAGCTACCAAGTGAGGCATCTCACTTCTGTTCCATCTTTGTTAGGAGTCACACATGCGCAGTAGCTAGGTAAGGACTACTACCCAGTCAGAAGCAGAGTATGAGAGCGTGCCACGCTAGCAGCTAGGCGAGCATTATAACGTGTTACAAAGTGACGCACGTTCGTCACGGAAGTAAAGGCTGGACTACAATAGAGCTGTTTGGAGCAGTTTGTGAACAGTGTTTTCTGTTGGAGATGGTAAGTCCCTTTAGGGTGGACTTTGGGCTTTTTCACTTTGTAAACCTATAACATGCACAAACAAGATATATAACACAATAAAGGAAAGGGAAAAAGCCAAAAAAGCATAATATGAGAACTTTAAAGTGGCTATGTGTAACTTTCAGTTGTGTTGATTATAGCGGCCGCTTTGGACAAAAGTGGTAGTGTTTTTACCATATCTGCTGTCATAAAGATCTTTACGGTGCTTTATTACCCACTGTCGATTACTGAGTTAGTGTTACCAGGAGGTCATTTAGTCACAATGAATGTTTTGCGCAGACAGAAAATCATTCATTTACAATAAGAGAATATGTTACTGAGGCATTGTTGCATTTCAAGTGTTGCATACGGTAACTTAGCCTACTTTGGAAGTATCGTGAGCTAAACCGGGTATCACTGTCACTGTGTTACGAGCTAAAGCATTAAGAGATTGTTGTGGCAACCATGTAATAATAACTTAGATTTATATAGCGCATTTCATGAAACCCACAGATGTTTTACACAAGTACAGGGAGAAAAGGAAAAGAAAATAGTAGGCCAACATAAACACAGACTAAAAAATAAAACATCTGCGCTAAATGGAAGGGGGACGTAATTCAATGTTGCCTACTGACATACAACCACATCGCGCATTGTTAAGTTATTTTATGAATGAAATAGACATATTATAACAGAGGGCCAATTCAAGGACGTTTTTTGAATTATTTCTAATCCCGTAATTGTCTCTATCTGTTGAAAGCCCGACCAAGTGTGACTCGGGTTTCGTCTTTTGTCTTTCACTTTCCCTTTTAGCTTTTAGTTGTTCTTCGTTTAATTTCCTTCTTTTCTGTGATGGTCCTGCCCCAGTATCAGCCATAACTTTAGCAGATAACTTCGAAAATAAAATTAAAATACAATTAGGCCTATATAAAGAAATATGCTACCCTTCCCCTGGCTGGATACAAAAACTTTTCCTTTGTTACGCCAAAATCTGTGACCTGTCAGAATGTGTTACTGTAGCGCCGTCTACCTGCCGTAAATCATTTTGTGACTTCACAGGAAAAATCGGACCCGGGCAGAGGCATAAATAAAAACTATATATAATTAAAGCTGCAAGCAGCGATGGACGGGCCCTCGCGCCTCTGCGTGTGTCGGGGTTACTGGCGGACGCCGCTCCTTGCGACCGTGCATTCTCGCGGCACTCAGACACTGCAAATCGTCACCAATGAAAAGGGAACTCCCTGCTGAGTTCAATGATACCTCACACAAGACTGTATGTCATACAGTTCATGAGCTGTGAAAGGGGGCGTGGCCAAATCATAGGGGGCGGGGCAAACCTTTACCAATAAAAAAAGGAAGTCTCTGCTGAGTTCAATGATACCTCACACAAGAGTCTACATCAAACGGGTCATTAGTTATAAAAGGGGGCGTGGCTAAAGCATAGGGGGCGGGCCAAACCATCACCAATGAAGACGGAACTCTCTGCTGAGTTCAATGACACCTCACTCAAGACTCTACCTTAAATGGGTCACCAGTTATGAAAGGGGGCGTGGCTAAAGCTTGGGGGCGGGTCAAACCATCACCAATTAAAAAGGAACTCTGCTGAGTTCAATGACACTGTCGGTACACGATCCGTTCTGCCTGCACGATCCGTTCTGCACATGCGCAAAATGTTCGCGCATGCGCGGTTGTACGAGGATTTACGACACTGCACGATCTGTTCCACGCTTCCGGTCGACAGCCAAGCTAACGTTAGTTTAGCTAACAGCTAATTCGGCTAACTGCTAGCTGATTGTAGCGGTCTGCCGTTAGCCTCCACAGGCAAGCTAACGTTAGTTTAGCTAACAGCTAATTCGGCTAACTGCTAGCTGAGACAGCATGTAATAACTTTAAAAGACCCTCAAAATAAAACTTGAAAATAAACGTTGACATATATAATAAACACCTAACATATATAACAGCTGTTACGTCAGTTCTACTTTACTTGTGCTCATTTAAAATACAATCACTCAATACTTGTCTTTATTGTTATTACTGTGAAGTCTTAATTTAGCTGTAGCCTGCTTTTCCCATTACGTTTGAGTTAACGTTATTTTAGACTGAATCTAGCTGTCAGCTAGCGGTTAGCCGAATTAGCTGTTAGCTAAACTAACGTTAGCTTCCCGGTGGAGGCTAGCCATAGGCCATAGATCGTGCAGGTCGTATCCTCGGTAAAACAGTATTATCTTGCGCATGTGCAGAACGGATCGTGCAGGCAGAACGGATCGTGTACCGACAGACACCTCACACAAGACTCTACCTTAAACGGTTATGTTATGAAAGGGGGCGTGGCCTTAGTAAGTGGGCGTGGTTAAAGTATAGGGGGCGGCTCAGTATCACATGTAGACCACACATTCTAAGTTTCATGTAAATCAAGTTTGAAGTCCATATGAAATCTCTAGGAGGAGTTTGTTAAAGTATAGCACCTTGACTTTTAGGCCTACTTCCTATTGCCACTAGGGGGCGCTATGACTTTAAGTTAATATTGGCCTTTATTTGTCCTCAGAGTTGGACTCTTATGAATCCTGAAAAGTTTCAAGCCAACTGGACAATGTACACTCGAGTTACACCCACTTCCTGTTTTGATGGCGAAACGCACAAAATGGCTGCCCGAAAGATTTTTCTTTTAACAACTTTTCATCTTTAACGTCTTCAGAATCAGAATCAGAATCAGAAATACTTTAATAATCCCAGGGGGAAATTATTTTTGTTACCACTCCAGGTATACAAATAACATATACAAACAATATATTATCCAGACTTTTAACATATATAATAAAAACAAATATACAGTAATAATAAATAAAATATGAAATGTACAGTGTTATGTGCAAATAGTGCAATAAAAAGAGAAAATGAATGTCTATGTTGAGATGATTATAGTGCAATAAAAAAGAGAAGTGAATTGTCTATGTTTGAGATGAGATGATTACAGAGAAGGGGTGTGTGACTCTCTGAGGGAGGTGTTGTAGAGTTTAATGACCACAGGCAGGAACGACTTCCTGTGGCGCTCTGTGGTGCATCTGGGTGAGAGGAGTCTTCTGCTGAAGGTGCTCCTCTGCTGGGCCAGTGTGTCGTAGAGAGGGTGTGAGACATTATCCAAGATGGACTGAAGCCTGGACAGCATCCTCCTCTCAGCCACGGTCATCAATGTGTCCAGCTCCTCCCCCACGACATCACCAGCCCTCCTGATCAGTTTGTTCAGTCTGTTGGTGTCAGCGACCTTCATCCCACTGCCCCAGCATGTGAAGGCGAAGAAGATAGCACTGGCCACGACAGACTGATAGAACATCCTCAGCATCGTCCGGCAGATGTTAAAGGACCTCAGCCTCCTCAGGAAAAAGAGTCGACTTTGGCCCTTTTTGTAGACAGCCTCGGCGTGTCTAGTCCAGTCCAGTTTATTGTTTAAGTACACCCCCAGGTACTTGTACTCCTCAACAGTGTCCCTTTAGAGAACGTTCCCGTAACATTGCACCCTTTAGATAACGTTCCCGTAACGTTCCCCTACCGTTGAATGTTCCCGTAACGTTCCCCTACTGTTGCACCCTTTAGAGAACGTTCCAGTAACATTGCACCATTTAAAGAACATTCCCATAACATTGCATCCTTTAGATAACGCTCCCGTAACGTTGCATCCTTTAGATAACGTTCCCGTAACGTTCCCCTACGTTGAACGTTCCCCTAACGTTCCCCTACGTTGAACGTTCCCCTACTGTTGCACCCTTTAGATAACGTTCCCGTAACATTGCACCCTTTAGAGAGCGTTCCCGTAACGTTGCATCCTTTAGAGAACGTTCCTGTAATGTTCCTCTACTGTTGCACCCTTTAGATAACGTTTCCATAACGTTGCACCCTTTAGAGAACGTTCCCGTAACGTTGCACCCTTTAGATAACGTTCCTGTAACATTGCACCCTTTAGATAACGTTCCCGTAACGTTCCCCTACGTTGAACGTTCCTGTAACGTTCACCTACTGTTGCACCCTTTAGAGAACGTTCCCGTAACATTGCATCCTTTAGATAATGTTCCCGTAACGTTGCATCCTTTAGATAACGTTCCCGTAACGTTGCACCCTTTAGAGAATGTTCTCCTAACGTTCCCCTACGTTGAACGTTCCCCTACTGTTGCACCCTTTAGATAACGTTCCCGTAACGTTGCACCCTTTAGATAGAGAACGTTCCCGTAACATTCCCCTACTGTTGCACCCTTTAGATAACGTTCCCGTAACGTTGCACCCTTTAGATAATGTTCCTGCAACGTTGCACCCTTTAGAGAACGTTCTCGTAACGTAGCACCCTCTAGATAACGTTCCCGTAACGTAGCACCCTCGATAACGTTCCCCTACTGTTGCACCCTTTAGATAACGTTTCCGTAACGTTGCACCCTTTAGAGAACGTTCCCGTAACGTTCCCATACCGTTGAACGTTCCCGTAACGTTGCACCCTTTAGAGAACTGTCCCGTAATGTTCCCCCATTTGCGCAGCACTTAGACACCGCAAATCACCAATGAAAAGGGAACTCCCTGCTGAGTTCAATGATACCTCACACAAGACTCTATGTCATACAGTTCATTAGCTGTGAAAGGGGGCATGGCTAACATATAGGGGTCGGGTCAAACCTTTACCAATAAAAAAGGAAGTCTCTGCTGAGTTCATTGATACCTCACATAAGACTCTACCTTAAACGGGTCACCAGTTATGAAAGGGGGCGTGGCTAAGTACAGAGGGGCGGGCCAAACCATCACCAATGAAGAAGGAACTCTGCTGAGTTCAGTGACACCTCACACAAGACTCTACATTAAACGGTTGAAATGTAATGAAAGGGGGCGTGGCCTGAGTAAGTGGGCGTGGTTATATTATAGGGGCCGGCTCAGTATCACATGTAGACCACACATTCTAAGTTTATCAGACGATGTTTGTCATATAAGGCTTATTTCCTGTTGCCAGCGGGGGGCGCTATGACCAAAAGTCAATATTGGGCTGTATAGGTCCTCAGGCCTGGACTCTTGTTGATTCTGTGAAATTTCAAGCAGATATGACAATGTACACTATAGTTACAGCCACTTTCTCGTTCATCGCCAAACACTCAAAATGGCCGCCACGCCACGCCACGGCCACACCGTTTGACGAAAAGTTTTTCTTTTAACAACTTTTCATCTTTAATGTCTTAAGGTGGCATGGACCGAATTTGAAGTTGATCGGATGAAATCTCTAGGAGGAGTTCGTTAAAGTACGACATGTGGAAATGGCCAAAATCACACTAATTTCGAACTTTGAAATCAAAATGGTGGACTTCCTGTTGGGTTTAGGGTATGGCTCCAATGACGTTTTTTGTACGTCTTGATATGCTACATATGTGTACCAAGTTTTGTGAGTCTACGTTAAACGCACTGCAGGGGCTCAATTTTTTTTTAACTTTGTATGGGGCGCTAGCGAGCCATTTTTGTGCGCCTATTCCCAAAACCCTTAAAATACGTAAATTTTCACCAGACTTTGGTGAGTTTTTGAATATGTTAAGCCCCTCAAAAAGGCAATTAATTTGCAGAAAATAATAATTCCTTCAGTTTCAATAGGGCCTTCGCCGCTGTCGGCGCGCGGGCCCTAAATAGCATAGAGCAGTTAGTCTCATTTGCGGTTACAGGTCATTTATGATCATCAGTTGAAAATTACTCAGTTTCAGAAACATTTAAAAGTTACATATAGTAACTTTAAGTAATAGTACTAGAACCACACTGAAAATTCTCCACTACAAGTAAAAGTCCTGCATTGAAAATAAGTATAAGCAGGAAAAGAAACTTAAAAGTATGGAATTTAAAAGTACTTAATGCAGAAAAATAAATCTGTTTCAGCTGTACATGTATCAACTGTTGAGTATTTTAATCTACCTCAAAACATATTTTACAAATTCTTCATGTTTTGTGTGCAAAAAAAAAAATTTGTAAAGTAACTAAAGCTGTCAAACATAGTGGAGTTTAAAGTACAATATTTCCCTGGAGATGTAGTGGAGTCTAAGTATAAAGTGGCGTGGAAATAAAATACTTCCTCATAAAACATTTGCAAAGCCTATTTTTAAAGCAGTTTAAACCCAGCATGTTTTACATCCATGTTTATCAGCTTGCAGTCTTCTTCCCTGCGTTTACTGGCACATTGCTGCATATCTTGGGGTGTTACAGCCACCTGTTGATGAGTGGAATAGTGCAGCACCCTTGGTAGGACTATGAGTCACCCGCTTGATGGTGTTTTAAGCCCCCAACGTCGACTTCAAGGCACCTAACCCTAAAGGCCTTTTTACAGTTGCCGTTCCCGACCTGTCGCGTGCCAGTGTGACATCAAAATGACGTAGATCTCGCTGGCGCGCCAGGATTTAAAGTGCGCGACCAGCGGAAACAGGAAGCAAGATTTTTTTCAAGGTTGACGGGAAGACAACACAAGGGTTAAGATGAGTTCTTCTATGAATGAAAGGCTTGATCCGACGAAGCAGGTCATCGAATCGTTGTGCAGACATTCTTAAGTATTCAAAGTGCTTCTCTTCGCTATTGTTTACCTTTTTCATCTTCTAGTCCGTAGAAATAGCAAAGTCGGTAGCCTTTCCTCAGTTGCGCCACCTCTGTTCAGGAGAAGACTGCAACTAGTGTGGCGACCACCACGCACGAGTATAAATAGTTACGGCGCTCCCATGACGTCACACTGGCGCCCGACCTGTCGCGCTTCCTGTTTCCGCTTTGTTGTGCGTTACTGAAAAAAATAGAGTGGTGCGCGACCTCTGGTACGCACTTAAAATCCTGCCGCGCCAGTGAGATCTATGTAATTTTGACGTCACATTGGCGCGCGACAGGTCGGGAACGGCAACTGTAAAGAGGGCTTAACCATTGCCTAATCCTAGTGCCTTCCAGGCAGCGCTGCATGGCAGACGATGTTGTGGGCTTAAAACATCAAACACAGTCACCTGCGTGCATTTGTGTCCTTGTGTGCACGAAATAAACAAAACGGGAACTCACTCATAGATAGCAAATAAGTATAATTTTGAGGTATTCATACTTGAGTATTTTCATATAAAGCTACTTTATACATGACTGCACTACATTTTAGAGGCAAATGTTGTACTTGCTACTCCACTACATTTATTCAACAACTGTAGTTTCTATTACTTTTCAGATTAGGTTGAAGAAAAAATAATTTGACAAACCTTTGACTTGGGACCTCTAAAAAAAATATAGCAGCTCAAACTAAGACCTCTCCTGAAACTTTAGTTTAATATAAATACTTAGACTGAATCCAGGTCAATCTTTCCAAAATTATACACAAAAAGATCCAAAAAAAAAAAAAATTAAAAACTTGTGTAGCAGTCCTCTTTCTTCTTTCATACTCTTAACCATCTCAAGGCCTTTCAGATTTATTCATTTATTTAAAAGGGAAAATTGAGATGTGACCTGCAGTCCGTTACAGCTACACCTGTTTTTTTCCAAAAACTGATCAACTTTGGATGAAGACATGTCTATTCACTGACAAGTGTGTTCATGGTCAAGTTTAGCTCAAGGCAATGAAAATCATATCGATTAAGGTGTTAACAGGGTATCATGGTGAATCAGTGTTTAGCACCATCACAGGCTTAAATCTCAGCATTAGTTTGAATCTTGGGACTTTGTATGAGCTGGTGTTCTGTCCAACAAAAGGCTGGGATGGTGACCCCCTATAAAAAAGGAAATATGGAAGGTTCTCAATATTTCTAGTAATTTAAGGCTCCTGAAGGGACACCTGCCCTACCCCCCTGCCCCATTTCCCAATGAAGTGCAAAAACAGAATTAATTTTATCAAGCCACAACTTTATTTCCATCTTGGGTATAAATTGTATAAACGAGCTTAAATCAGCAACCTTTCTTCAACCCTTTATTGCCAGGGTCCCATTACATTGTCAACTCCTGAAAAAGGAACAAAAAAAGGTTTGTTAAGATATTTTTTAAGAGCTTTTTCCTACAATTTAAAGAATTTCTCTCTTCTCAGGACAGAAATGTTGGCTTCAGTAAATTCAGAAGAACGAAAGTCACTGTATTATTCATCACTGAAGAGTTTTACATACACATGTATCTACAGAGATCTGAGCAAACCATTTAAAATGGCCCATTGAACAGACTCCAAACCATTTTACTACCATTTATAGTTTTCAGTTTTTGAAATCTTACCATAATAGCATTGACAATGTCGTTGTTGTTGTTTTTCAGGGCGCGTACAGCCTTCGCCCGCGACACGTTGGCTTGTGACATGACGAGTTCGATGTCCTTGACCTCAACTCCGGTCTCATCCACCTATTTAAAAAAAAAAAAAGTAGTGAATTTTTATATCTCACACGTTAAAACAAACTGCATATTTGTAAGTGTCCATCTTCACTTGATTAAAACTGCATCTTACCTCTTCTTCTTCGCTCTCCTCCTGTACTGTTGGCGTCTGTGTGTTTTCCTGGATGTTTGATACAGCTTCTCCCTGTACCTTGAATTTTTCTGCGGCAGCCAGCTGGGCTTGCTGGGAAAGATCTTCGATCTAGGAAACAAGTAAAATAAGATATTAATACATTATTGGGCAGAACATTTTCAATTGAGAGTATTTTGTACCATTTTGATGATTCACATGTTATCATTACTTGGATCTTTTAATCAGTAGCCTGCTGCCTTAAGGCCCAGAAACACCGAGCCGATAATCGGCCGTCGGACAGTCTGGCGAGGTCAGTGACTCGAGTCCGTCCAAGGGGCCTTAGTCCTTCATTTTGTCCGATTTGACATGTATAATCGGCGGGGCGGGCACTGCCGGCAGTCGGACTCAAATGACCCATCTGATTGATAGAGTGCTAACCCGGAAACGGGGAGTGGAATGAGCGTGACTAGAGTCTCTCAAAATCTGACAAATCTTTTAAACTTTGTTGATCTGAAATGAAGACAGATTCAGCAACTGCATGGCCTATTTCTCGCTTAAAATGTTTTCACAAACACGTTCCGGTGACGTGACGTGTTTGTCCAATCAGCTGCCGGTTTTCATTTTTGGGCGACAATACAGATTAGCGCCGCCTGCTGTTTTGGAGACGTATTACAACTCGTCGCTTTGGTGTGTTCCAAGGCATTTTTTGACCAATTTGGGGAGACTGATCAGCCCAACTGTCTTTTCTGCCGACTTTTGGCTGTCGGCTCTGTGTGTCTGGGCCTTTATAACAAGTTAAGACTAGACAGGACAGTAAGACAAGTGTAATTACTATAGTTGATGACTAGTATAGTTGTTGGCTACATACCTTAGCTTCACCGAAGACGATGTATGTGTCTGATGCAGGGCTCTTGTAGACGTCTGGTTTGGTAATGACAAATAAGATGTTCTTTGACTTGCGAATGGTGACCCTGGTGACCCCCGTTACCTGCCTGAGACCAAGCTTCGACATCGCCTGCAACAAATACAAGTCATTTTACAAATGTGGCCAATTTTGACCTTCAAAAGGAAGCAAATTACCTCTACCATAACACTGTAAGAGCATTACCTTTCGTGCTTTTTTTTCACTGCGGCTCTGTTTGGCTTTGCTAACAGGTTCCTCGTCTATTTCGGCAGCTGCCGCAAGCTGTAAGACACCGATAATTCATCCATATGTTATATCAACAATAAATGTAGGCTGAGGAATTAGGAGACTTTTAGGTTTTCGTCATTGTGCAAACACTCTTCTCAGGACAGAAAGGCTGGCTTCAGTAGGCTCAGAAGAACGAAAGTCACTGTATAAATCATCACTGAAGAGTAAAGGACAAACCTCCCTTCAAAAGGGTTTAGGTTCAAGTGTTTGTTTCGGTTCAAGTTGACGGTATTCAAGACCAGACTGAACTCTCACCTGAGCTTGCTGTGTCTGTGTCTGTGCAGAGTCCTGTTCCTCCAGATCAGGGACTGAGTCATCACTGTCTGACTCTGTACCGGATCCTACAGAACCAGAAATCAAGTTAGTCACAACATGCAAGCTATTACATACATGTATGCTTGCTAAGTCATTATGAAAATATGCTGCATCAATCCTGGGGAATAAAAATAGGCATGTTAATAGAGATTCCAAATAGAGTAGGTTTGTTGTGACCCGAGAAGAACATACACCCACCGAACACGTCGAAAACTTGAAGTAAATGTAAAACTGCGATAACCATTAACTTGATGTTGCAAAAGGGTCAGAGCTATTGAACTTCAAATCTTAACTGATGTGTACTCTAAAGTATGTTGACAACAATACCCTCCTATCCAATGCCACACTGACCAGACCCCCACTAGACATCTTCACTGACTAAAAAAAAAAAATCCTATCATTGCACACATGAAACTGCACAACAATGCTGACCATATGCAACAAAACTGAAAGCGGTTTCCAAAATTAGGAGCATCCATGTTAAATTAATGTATATAAATTAATGTATACCTCACAACCATGGCTTTTTAAGAGAACAACATATCTAAGCCTCTGAGCAGTTCCCAGTTGCAACGCAGCGAGAGTTGAAAAAACAGACTGCACAAAAGAAAGAAAGAAAATACCCTTGTCGTTCTTGATCACAGGCTCCACCTTGACTGGGGCTTTAGCAGGTGTGGGGACAGGTTTCGGTGTTGAGACGGATTCAGAAGGGGTTTTACCGATTACCTCAACCTCAGGTTTAACAGGGGCAGGTTTTGCAACTGCCTCAGCAAATGTGAGTTTAAAGGGAGGTGGGGCTGGTGCCGCCTTAACCAATTCAGCCTCAATGGCTGGCTTAGCACCCAACACAGGGGCTGGCTTGGTAACCTCAGCGGCAGCTGGTTTAGGTTCTGCTACTGGCTTAGGAGCCTCCACAGGAGCAGGTTTTGCCACAGCAGCTGACTTAGCAGCCTCCACATGAGGTTTGGCCTCAGCAGCTGGCTTAGCAGCCTCCACATGAGCAGGTTTTGCCACAGCAGCTGGCTTAGCAGCCTCCACATGAGGTTTGGCCTCAGCAGCTGGCTTAGCAGCCTCCACATGAGGTTTGGCCACAGCAGCTGGCTTAGCAGCCTCCACATGAGCAGGTTTTGCCACAGCAGCTGTCTCAGGAGAAGGTTTGCTTTGGGGGGCCTTCTTAACAGCCTCTTTTTTGGCTGGGGCTGTTTTAGGAGCTTCAATGTGAGCTGGTTTAGCAGCCTCAAAAGCTGCAGTTGAGGCTTCAGCAACAACTTTAGCACTTTCAACAGGAGCAGATTTAACCATCGCTGCTGCGACAACCTTAACAGGCTCAATATCCATCTTGGGCTTGGATGTTACCTTCACCTCTACAGTGGGTACAGGTTCTGGCATTTTAATTGGCTTCTCAGGTGGGATAAGTGGAGGGAGATCATCATCAGCAGCTGCAATAACAGGAGCAGCTTTTGATTGAGCGGTCTTAACTTCAACTGATGCGGGAGGACTAGAGGTAAGAGCATCGGAAAATGAAACGGGAGCTGCCAAAGCAGGCATTGAGGTAACTTTAAAAGCAGCTGGGGCTGCAACAGGAGTTGAAGCAGCTGCTGGGGGTTTGTTTGGCTCAACTGGGGCAGATTTAGCTTCAACTACAGTTTGCTTAGGGCTAGCCTCTACATGGTTTTCATTTGCTGGTGTGACCTTGCACTCCAAAGGAGCAGGAGCAGTCACAAACACCTCTCCTGTCTTAGCTTTTCCTTGTTTGCCAGCCTTGACAACTTTCGGGGTGAAGCGGTTTGCCTGACTAGCAAGGCCAGGTGAGGTAGCTAAGGGAGATGGCACGGGTGAAAGGGGGGTAGTGGAAGAAGTAGATTTTGGTGAGGTGGGAGAAGAGGAAGAGGCAGACATGGAGGAACGTTTTCTTCTGCCAGGAACAGCCTTTGGGGCCGAGGAACCCTGCACATTCTTGGCATCTTTGCCTTTGGGCTTTGCAGGGCCAGAAGCTGCCTGAGGTTTCTGGGTGGAAGCTGGGGCAGGAGGTGTAGCTGAATAGAAAAATCACTTTTAAATCTTTTGACAGGAGAAAGGGGAATCTTACTCATGCGGATTAAATTATGACCAAACCAAGACTCAATCTCCTTGCTTAGGGTTAGGAAAAAGACACACCTGCCTAGCTTTAGTTTGATGCAAAACACTCAAAATGCAGACCATACTACTTACTTCCACACAGAAAACCACATTCTAAATTTAGTGAGAATGCACTTAGGACAAAAGGGAAAATCATATTTGCAATACACATCACGAAATATCGCCCTTGCACATTAGCTAGTGCATAAATGCACCAGCTATCTGGTGCTTCAAGGTAGAACTGACCTGACACCTGGCCGAGAAAAATAAACTTCCTATGCAATTAAACACAAGTACAATTAGGCATTTCCTCTGAAATATGTCTAAATCAATCATCAAACAAACATCCACTCGTTACCACCTGCGAATACATATGCCCAACCCAGTTAAAAAGGTGCATTCAAATGATCGCGACAAAGTGGGGAGAGGGGAGCGCCTGCTTTTCAGGATAAACCAACCTGACAGGTGGCGAGTTGAAAGAGGTGGGCCTCCACATTTGGAGGACTCCTTTGACTGAATGGCTTTGGAGAGAAGTCTAACAGCTTTCTTGTCAAGTTCTTCATTTTGAGTACCCACGGCGACATTATCACCAGGCAATACTTCGTCCTGAGCTGCGACCAGGCAAAGATTCTTTAAGTTTTCTACCTCAGTCTTTGGGGCATTAGCGGCCTTCACATCTTCACAGTTTGCAACGACGTCTTCGTGAGCAGATGGTTTCGGATCATCGGGAATTTCTTCTAGCACTGCACTGGGCTTGCCTCCAGAGGCCTCCGCTTCAACAGAAATCTGCTCAACCTCTTGGCTGTCTGATTCCTCAGCAGCAACAGACTCCTGACTCTGTACCTTCACAGACGAAGCGGCTTCTTCATGAGTGGGTGGTCCTTCTGAGGAAACGATGGGAGTCTCACCAGAAGGCATTGACTCTAGAGGAACTGGCGTGTCAGCTGAAGCACCGGCTGGGTCAGCAGTTGCCTCTTGCTGCGAGACAGGTGTTGCCGCCAACCCAGTCTCTTTAGTTTGCATGGTCATTTGACCAGCAGCTACACCATTTGCTTGATCACCAGCAGTCTGAATGCTAGCTTCTTCAGGGGAGACTATCTCTTGAGCCGGAACAGAGGTTTCTGGAGGATTCTCCAGTGGGATTGCCTTGCTCATAGGAATGGCCATCTCAGGAACAGCCATCTCAGTAGGAGCAGAAGAATTCAATACTCCTACAGCTGATTAAGGAAGATTAAGCAACAAGAGTAACAGGGGGAAGGGCAATCACAGTAGTTGTTTGGCGAGCAATTCTACTTCAACGCAAATTTTAAGAGCTTCATGACTACACCGTGAAGTGGAAAAGAAAACGTGCTCCACACGTGAACAGAAAATACGAGTGCGAGAAGTTTAATGTCGCTTGGCTTGCGTTTTACCAAAGTAAAAGAAGGGAAAGTGTTTGGTGCATTACGTAAAAGAAAAAATTAAACCCCATGTCCCAAACTTCATGCAGCGTCCGTATGTGAAATAAACACTAGAGGATCTATGCACAACTATGTATGAAAATATGATATAAATCTATCGACTAACTAAAACCTTGAATTAGACAGTACAGTATGTGTACATTATTGTACTGCTTTGTGGCGAAATCTATGGATTCACATTGCAATCCATTTCAAAAGACCTTTTTTTCAAAATGAGAGCATTTGTCAGCATCAATAGAGTAGTGTGAGAAAATGCCAACACAAACTCAATCCCTATGAGATAATAACCCAACACTTGCCCTTATTTTGAGTAGTGTCGGTACAGACTCATCTGCGGTTGATGCTGCATCAGTATTTGCCCCTACCTTTGTCACAAGGAAACCCATTCATTGAAATGAGACATCTTTCCTTCTCAAATGTCATCTAAACTGCTCGGTTGCCATGGATTTTTAAGGATAATATGATGTTAAGTCCAAAATAAGTGCAAACAAGTTCCACTGCTGCAACTAATCTGTTTGTATAAAAGTCCCTGCCCCAACCCTGAGCAAGCACATCACTCACATACAGACCCATTTCTGGAGAAAAACACTGGTTTACATAGACTGGTGAAAAGTGACACAAAAGTATAAAAACCTGTGTAGTACACAATTGGAGAATTATGCCGAATAATAGTTATGAGCCACTGTTTAATACAAATTAAATGTTTATGCAACACCCGCCCTGACATAAATTTTTGGTCTTCAGAGAAATCCATTTTCACTTTATTAACCAGATATTGTCTAATTTTTGGTCAAAAGAGCCCCATGTACAACATGCTAACTGATCAAAAGATGTATATTATCATTAAACTATATTTACATACCAGTATAACCAAACTTGAGAAAAGGACTTACAAGCATTATTACCCTAAAAACATAGCTTGCGTTTAAATTAAAATCGCTAAAAAGGTAATAATTATCCTACAATAAGATGTTACCGTCAGGCTAAAATAAACATGCAACACAAAATGATCTGTGCCAGACAACAAATCTACACAAAGTGGGTTTTCAAGGCATTTAGTGTGCACAGGGAAAACCACTCAACACCATGCATTGTGGGCTAAATCCAGTTGTCAGTGCAAGTCATCGCACATACCATTGTGAGTTTGTGTAAATAAAAAGAGGGGGGTCCTGGATTACTCTTTTCAAATCAAGGCACGCAACATCACCACTGCAGATCCCGCAGTGGGTAAACTATGGTTACAAATGTCCCAACACAAGGCTGGGGACAGTCAAAACAACCATCACCTGTTACAATAACTCAATGTCCAGGCAGCTGAGACAACTCCCTGAGCCAAATAATTGTCCAATCATCAATATTGTCCCTTACTTAAATTACCTTAGATAGATAGATAGATAATGTATTCATCCGAAGGAAATTTGCTTAACAATTCACCCATTCTTTGAGTTCCAGCAAGGAAAATAGGAAACTATTTCTACATTCCTTGAGTTCCAGGACCCCGTTGTTTAATATGCATTATTGCATGCACATTTATGGTAAGGTAAAATATACGAACCGGTCTCCACTTGAGGCTGCTGCATCTCCTGCTCTGTGACTGGGACAGTTTCTGTAGCTTCACCAGGCATGGTTGCTGCTGAGGAAAAGGCAGTTTATTAGCTTAAGCCAAGTCTTAAAAACTAACGTTACTAGCTAGTAGTGTAAAACAAATTTAGGCAAGACGTGTGACACTTAATGGATCACTGACGTTAGCAGGGACTAGTTAGCCGATTCAGACACTGACTTGTTATAGCTAACGTAAGTTGAACAGGTGACGGAGCCCATGCTTTAGCCCAGTCTTTGACGTTACTCTCTTGTGAAGCAACATTTAACTGCTTCTGACAGCCTCAACAGAGGAAAGCTAACGACAAGAGTCACACCATCGCTTTTTACTCAAATTTAAAGTTGTCACACAGATCAACCGAACACCACTTGTCAGCTCAGTGCGGCCCTGACAGGCTACTAGTAAACTGGAAGTCATGTTCCCCCATTTTGAGCAGGTAATCGGTGGTACAACGGCACATATATCACTGAAGAGAGGGACAAAAGAGAACCAATATCTGTACCAGCTTGATGACACTACTTTACTTTAAGGCATGAAACGTTTAATACAGACGGTAGTAAGTGAAAAACGGCTGGATGATGTTAGATTTTCAACGGAGACACTCACCGACTCAGGACGTTATATCCAAGATGGCTGTGAGAGAGAAATTCTGACCTCAGTTTCACGGTAATATCCTGTTTAGAGCGGTCTTCTACTTCCGGGTTGTTTAAAGGCACAATGAGTGATATCAGGTGATATGCTTATATATATATGTCAATGGTGATATGCATACTGTCTATGGTGATATGTTTACCATATAAATTATACCCAGATCCACATACAGTACATAATAAAGGAGTTTAACTTCTAGAAAAAAACGCATTTTACTAAACTAAAATCGCGTTACAATTTTAAATATTTGTAACGTAACTTTTGTATTTTCATTTTATGCTTGTATAACTGTTAGGTTACTAGAAAAAGCAGTATTTTACTCAAGAACAATGTTTAAGGAAAAATTGTGAGTATTTGTAATTGTATTTTTTTAATTGTATGCCACCTTATACTTCTACAAATGTCTGTTAAAATAACTGTCACCTGTCAAAAAACCTGCATTTTACTCAAGTACAATTTTGATTATTTGTACTTGGTTATTTTAATTTTATGCTACTTTATACTTCTACTTTTACAAATGTCAGTCAAAATAAATGTTACATCCAAACCAGATGAGCCAACTCAACAAATGTCTGGCCATAGATTGCTAATTGTGAATATATAAATGTTACTCTTATTATTACTCCATTACATATTAGAGGGAAATATTATTTACTCCACTACATTTATCTGACAGCTATATTTTACTGATACAGATAGACTTTACATACATATGATCAGCATATTAAATATGATAAATTGTAAAATGTTCATGTTTAAATTCAATATTAAAATCTAAAAAAGAAATGATTAAATCAAAGTTTACAAAGTAGTTAAAATTATCTCAACATAACTACCACAGTAAAATATTGCTTATACATTAATCTGTAATAATCTAATTATATATATGGTTGTTTAATTTTGATGTGTAACAACAGTTCCCTCTGGTGTGTAATAGAATAAGAGTGTTGGTATACAATTTCTCATATGTACTTAGAATAAATGTCAAATGAACTAACTTACTTAACTGTTTGCTATTCAAGATAAAAAATAAAAAAAAATCTGCAAACATTATGTTTTTATTAAAAGTAACAGGAATACAAGATTTAAAAAGAATTGAAATATCACATTTATTTTCACAAATGACTGTACAATAGAAAAATGTTGGCAGAGAGCAGACAAACAACATACGTACAAGCCTACAGTAAAGACATCATTTACTTGTGTTTTGTTTATGAATGTATTATTACAGTTTCATAAGAGTGTAATACAACGAATTTGGATGAAATTATTCAGTTTTTGATTTTGTTTAATTGTTCATCAGAAAAATGTCAATTTTTTTACCACAACATGAAGCCCTCAAAACAGGACAGTTTGCATCATCACCCACATTAAGTAACAGAGAGCTATTAACAGTTCCACTTCTGTATCACTTCCTGATTGTTGATCCAGTTCAGAAGTCTTTCTGAAGATCTAAAAGAAAGGAACAAAATATATTACATGAAAGAACCAACTTCTGTGGCGCCCTGGTAGCTCACCTGGTTGAGTGTGCACCCCATATACTAAGGCCTGGGTTTGACTCTGTCCCCCGGCCCTTTGCTGCGTGCCCCTGTCTCTCCCTCCCTTTACTGTCAAATATTTAGCTGTACTATATAAAAGGCAAAAAATCTATATAAAACCAACTTCTTAAAGGCAAACTATGCAGTTTTCTTTAGCATAATTTACTTTAACTGAACAGCTTCGGAGTCATTGGAATGGTTATATGACTTTTTTCGGGTTGAGCGCCTGTGAGCGGAAAAACCACCCGGCTAGCTATAAGAACAAGGTAACGATGGAGTTTTTCATACTATCGTCATGGCTGAGCCTCAAAGAAGCAGAAAGCTAGGAAAGCATTGTCGGAGGAGCAGAGAAAGAGGAAACGGCAGACTGACCGAGCGAGGAGTCAGACCCGAGTAAACATCGGACCTGTGTTTTCAGAATGGCGAGAACGGAGACAAACAGAAGCCTGCAAATCCGATGCTGACCTGGCGTTCTTGCTGTTGCACTTGTAAGTATCTTTGATCAGAAAATGTATCTGCCACAGAGTTTCTTGTCAGCTTGATGTTGGCAAACGCAAGTTGCTTCTGCTCCGACAGCGTTCTAAGGCCATTGTAGGAAAAAAGAATAATGTTACGGACCCGTGAGAGAAGGGTAATATTTTGAGAAAAACCTCAGTGGACATGGCTCCGTGTGTTCGCCAGCTTCTTTGAAAACAAATGCACATGACCAGAGGGAGAAGAGGGGGGGTCGCCAACGAGTTTTTACGACAGCGTTGCCAAATATATATTCTGAAGCTGTAGGTGGAGCTCTATAGAGAAACCTGCGAGCAAAAAGCGAAGAAATTGCCAAAACTGCATAGCGCCTCTTTAAAGTCGCCTTCATTTCATCTACTAAGAATAAAACTTACCACTTTTTTTGAGAAGTTCTCCTTTCCATGAGCGAGCCATCTTCTCCAGAAACTGATCAAAGTATTTCACATATTTCGCCAGGCTTGTTCTTTTGTAATCTGTCAAAAGTAATCAGTTACTCAGATTATTTAGAATAAACTAAAGCTCCATGGGTTCTCATTGATAGTTAGCGTATCTCATCATGTAAAAAATAATTATTATTAATGATCAAAATTATAATAAAACAGGGACGATAATTCAGTGATTCCTATCCTACAATAGGAGAGGCCCCACGTTTATTCAGTACCTGCTATATGGTTGAATTTATTTTGATATTGAGGAAAAATAAATTGAGGTTCAGCGTGTCAAAGGTGATATACCACATTTGCCTCATTTGAGCCAGGAAAAAAATGCCAGATTAACTTGTGGTTAACTTGGCCTGTTTATAACTTAAAAAAAAAAAAAAAAAAAAAAAGTACAGCTCATGCGTGTGATACCATAAGCTTGAAATTCGGATTTCAGAATCTCACCTCTGATCTTTCGTCTCTCTGCTGCGTCCTTCTCGTTTTCCTTCTCCTTGGTGTCCTCTGACTTTTCTTCCTCGGTCCTGGGTCGATCCAGCTCCTCACAGATCTGACTACAAAAATTTAAAGCTATGACATTAGCTCTGTTGAATATCAAACGCCGCACACAACAGAGCACGAGACATTAAATTATCGCTTACCTGATTGTGGGCACAGCAAAAGGATCAAACGTTTCTAATTCTTTGAGGTCCATGGGAACAGAAATACGCCCTGGCCAGAGTTCAAAAGAGAGAAGTCACAGTGAGACTGTTGCTCTGGTGTATTTACCACACCATCTTGATTAAACCTCCTTAGATCTATGCTCACCTGTTTTGGGATGGACGCTGAAGGGGCTTTTCAGCAAATGGTTCACCCCTTTACTGACGTTCACATCGAGCCGTGGGTAACAATACTGCAGCATGATTTCTTTCTCAAAGTATTGGCCCCTTTTGGCAGTGCCCTGGAGAAGGAAAGATTATACCATTGTGTCTGTTTATTATAAGCTCTCTTGCTGTAATATTTAAAAATCAATTCTAGGTCAAACAACCGCCATTATGTAATACAGGCAGAATTACCAACCTGTTTCCTATTGGCTTGTTCCTTTACCAGTTTCCAACGGTTCTCAGGTTTCTTCTCGTTTTGGAAGTCCTGCTGTAATTCTTTTCTTACATGTAAAAGCTGGAGTTAAGGTCAAGGCCAGTTATTTTCACAAAGGTTTTAAAGGAACACGCCGACTTATTGGGACTTTAGCTTATTCACCGTAACCACCAGAGTTAGATAAGTCCATACATACCCTTCTCATCTCCGTGCGTGTTGTAACTCTGTCCCACGGTTCCAGCGGTAGCTAAGCCTAGTACAGATCCTGGCGGTAACCGGTTCCAACTAGCCTACTGCTCCGAATAAGTGACAAAATAACGCCAACATGTTCCTATTTACATGATGTGATTTGTATAGTCACAGGGTGTACAAATAACAAGGTCATATGAGACACAGCCATCTTTTAACTGTATACAAACTGGGAACTATATTCTCAGAAAGGCGAAGCACTGCTACTCTCTGCTCGGGCTTCTCAGGTGCTGCAAAGCATATCACTCCGCCCAAGCAGCAGTGCTTCCAAACAGAAAAAGAGACCACACTCATATTTGAATCACATTTGAGAGAAAGAAAGTACAGGGTTTTTTTCTTCGCTCCACTGCATATTGTAAAAAGGATATCTTCAGGCATGAGTGCCAGCACTTTGTCTACAGATTCCTTGCGTCCCAGTATGTCCTGTTCCTGTAGTGCGTAGCGAGGGAAGTATCGCTCCACCACCGCCAAAGACTCTCTGTTGAGATCACAGGTACAGACTCTTAAACAGCTGAAGCCGCAACATCCGTCAAAGGCAAAGACCTCAATAACAGTCTGTGCAATTAGACACAAACATCATAACTGAATAAACAGCTACAGCTCCATACTGAGCTTAACTAATAAAATACTCTGATTCTTACCTGATAAAAGGATGAATTGGATCTGTGAGCACAACTTTCTTCAGCGTCTCTTCACCTCCCTATAAAACAGCAGTGAATAGAACATCAAAAAAAATTAACTAATTGGTTTTATACAGATAGGAAAAAAACAAAAACATATCTAGTTGAAGGGAAAGAAAATGTAGGAATATTCTTGTGTTCCGTGTAGGGCTGCAACTAACGATGTTTTCGTTATTGATTAATTTGACTATAATTTTAGCGTTAAATCGATCAATAGCTTTGTCTATAACATGTCACAAAATAGCAAAAAATGCCTGTTTTAATTTCTTACACCCCAAGGTGATGTATTCATATAGTTAGTTTTATGCGACCAAATGTCCAAAACCTAAAGATATTCAGTTTACTATCATAATATATTATATGACAAAAAAAGCATCAGATCCTCACAATTGAAAAGCTGGCACAAGGAAATTGGTTTTGCATTTTTGCTTACAAAATGACTACAACGATTAATTATTAAAATGGTTGCCGATTCATTTTCTGTTGATTAACTTATGAATTCATCTTTGCAAATCTGCTTCAGTGAATACTATGAAGGTAAATATGGTGCAAAAAGGGAGAGCTTGTAGAATACAATGTGAGAACTTGCAGAACAAAAAAATCTGAACTTGTATGTTAAAATTTGCACTTGTAAAAATAAAATTTGCACTTGTAAAAAATATTCACACACATGTGATCTGAATTTGAAGTCATACAAAGAAAAAAAACATGAGAGCTTGTAAAAAAAATCTGAACTTGTAAGTTGAAATTTGCACTTGTAGAAAATGTTCACACACCTGTAGTCTGAATGTGAAGTTACAGAAAAAATATTCACAAATGTGTAGATTGATATTTACATGAACACAATGACAGCTGCAAACTTATAATGCAACATTTACTCGTATACTTTTTTTTTTTTTTTTAATTCTGGTTCATTTTCCATCACAACCACAACTCAGTGATTACAACCTCTGGAATCTGTCACTGCAACTTCACATATGTGCTCTCTCGCATCACAAAGTGGCCAATCTGCGCACCTCGACTTTCACAACACTCTTGACGATACATTTGGTGCAAAACTAATTTGTACCTGTGGACTTAGGCTGTGGAGCTCTGAGCTAACAGAACGGGAAAAGCCTTCTTATATACAGTCTATGGGAAAATCAGGGTTTCTATCGCCAGATGAGGGACAACTCTGTCCGGCTTATTTATGTAGCATGGAAACTTGGTGGAATAGCATGCTAGCGTTAGCTAACTAACTAACAGCCCGCTTCTAAATAAATACCTTTTAATTATCTAAACACTTTTTAACAGTCAAACTAAAACACTGGCGGTGAGCTCCACGGCCTGCAGCCGCAGACGGACCGTCATCAGTGGGGATCGACCAGCGTAGCAACACTGCTTTTGCCAGAAAGCTTCGCTGCCGACCTCGACCTGCAGTCGGAGCTCCAGCGGGACACGGAGAGCCCCACATCCGGTAGCAGCGGCCCATCCCCCGGCCGTGACCAGAGCTTGCTTTGCTGATGTTGTGCATCCCTGCTAAGAATTGCACCCGCTTGGGCAGAAACAATAATTTCTGCAGAATTCATTGCTGCCGAAAATTGCATCTAGGTAGCAAGGAAATGCTACTACAGAGTCTGATAAAACATTGATGTCTCTAAACCTTCTAAAATCCTAATCATTATTGATGAACATGACAAAGAGATTTACTATTGCCTAGTTTTTAAACAGTACTTTGCCTTATAAAATCATTATTTTCCCTAGTGGATGCAATTCTCGGCAGGGATGCGAAACTTGGCACCTGTTACCCACTGATGACAGTCCGTCTGCGGCTGCAGGCCGTGGAGCTCACCGCCAGTGTTTTAGTTTGACTGTTAAAAAGTGTTTAGATAATTAAAAGGTATTTATTTAGAAGCGGGCTGGCTGCTAGTTAGCTAACGCTAGCATGCTATTCCACCAAGTTTCCATGCTACATAAATAAGCCAGACAGAGTTGTCCCTCATCTGGCGATAGAAACCCTGATTTTCCCATAGACTGTATATAAGAAGGCTTTTCCCGTTCTGTTAGCTCAGAGCTCCACAGTCTAAGTCCACAGGTACAAATTAGTTTTGCACCAAATGTATCGTCAAGAGTGTTGTGAAAGTCGAGGTGCGCAGATTGGCCACTTTGTGATGCGAGAGAGCACATATGTGAAGTTGCAGTGACAGATTCCAGAGGTTGTAATCACTGAGTTGTGGTTGTGATGGAAAATGAACCAGAATAAAAAAAAAAAAAGTATACGAGTAAATGTTGCATTATAAGTTTGCAGCTGTCATTGTGTTCATGTAAATATCAATCTACACATTTGTGAATATTTTTTCTGTAACTTCACATTCAGACTACAGGTGTGTGAACATTTTCTACAAGTGCAAATTTCAACTTACAAGTTCAGATTTTTTTTACAAGCTCTCATGTTTTTTTTCTTTGTATGACTTCAAATTCAGATCACATGTGTGTGAATATTTTTTACAAGTGCAAATAAAATTTTTACAAGTGCAAATAAAAGTTTTACAAGTGCAAATTTTAACATACAAGTTCAGATTTTTTGTTCTCACATTGTATTCTACAAGCTCTCCCTTTTTGCACCATATTTACCTTCATAAATACCTTCCTGCCACACTAAACACTCATGTCCAATATCTGTTAAATATAACAGACCAATAATAGTTGACTAATAAATAATCAAACTTTTTGTTACCTCATAGCTTTAAAGATTACAGCGCTTCTTACGTGTGCTAGACTAGTGCTCTATGAAACCTGCCCGGGTGTTAACTATACCAGAGATAAAATGGACTATTTATTGTTTGGGCACTATTTTACCTGAGAGAAACACACTGACATACACACACAATGCTGAACACAACACCCTGCTGCTAATAAATACACATGTTCTAATCATCTAATAAAAGCTGTTACCTTAACCAGGCTGAGGTATTCTGCAACTGCAGAGCGTGCTGCTACAGAGAGCTTCCTGGCAGCTTCATCACACACCCAGCAATGCACTCCTCTTCTGCCAGAATAAACCCACAGCAGGTGCTGGAAACCAAAGTCCTCTAGAAGATCACATACACCAAAAATAAGTGTTTGATGCTTATTCTGCCAAAAATCAAAGATAACATGACACAAAATCAATGACAAACAAACCTCGAAGAGCTCTATCCAGGATGTGAATGGCGATGGTCATCAGGGTCCAGCACTTGCAGCAAATGTCTGCAGCACTAAAATGAGAGTTTGTGTTATCTCAGTGATGTGACTGTTAAGATATTATGAATTAAACAAGATAAACACCCCATAACCAGTTCACCTGCAACAGCTTCTGACATCATCATAATCTGTCATATCAATATCAAACACCAGCTCCTTCTCCAGGGCCTGGAAGGTCCCTGACTTCACTGTGTTGTGCTGATTGGGCTGTGGGTCAGAATCAGAATCAGTTTTAATGGCCAGATAATTGTAAACACATACAGGGAATTTGACTCTGGCTGTTTGTTGCTCACACAGAAATAGACATACGGCTAAAAACAAAGACAACAAAGCTGAACAAGTTATACATAAACAATTGACAACTAAGGTTATGTACAAAGAGATTCAACTTTATCAATATAATGTCTGCAGTGACACAAAAAAGCAAGTGAAAAGCAAAAGTAGATGTATGCAGTCTCACCCTGTGACTGTATATGGCTCCAATGTCAATCTTGTAAGGGTTCATCTTCTGCATTTCCTTCTCCAGCTCGGTCTGTGTGCTGAAAGACTGGTAGCGGACATAGATGTCATCTTTGAGTGTGAAGGAGAACTCTCGGTTCTGAAAGTAGTTCTTCTGCACTGAGGTTGTAGACACAAAAATAACACATTAGTCCCCGACAGTGTTGTTGACTCTTTGACTATCAGGCATGGGAGGGAATAGAGGACACATTAACACATGCAGGCAGCTAAATAGCAAATAACATTGGTTAACATAACTTGGTAGCATTGCTTTTTGCTGGCTTTCCCGGCCTGTAACATTACTCACCTCCTCCATAATTCAGCCAGCGATAATACTGGGAGAAGGGAAACAGGCGTCGGTAATAGAGCGGTAATAAGTCCGGTAAACAGGCCGAGTCGTAATTTGAGGACGACATTAGCGACAATATAGTAACAGCTACGGTACCGTTGTAAAATGACGTTAAATTGTCAGCAAGACGCTTGCTACCTGACTGACAGTTCGGTGTGTTGTCTTACGTCGAGTGTAGCGCGGGAAAACTCTTACGCGGAGGAGAAAACCAATGAGACAAGGATGAGACAATGACGTCAAGGAAACGCGGAAATTGTTTTCCTAAGTAATCGATATTCCCCCCAATTAGCTTCTTTGTTAGATCTGAAAAAGTAAAGCCAATTAGTTACGAAAGAGTTTAACTTGATTTCGGCGCCATATAATAGGCTACGTTAGTTGATGTTCTCAAAGGTTGACCCCACCTTGTAATATTCGTCCTTCAACGGAAGTGAAGGCGGAAGTGTCGCCGGGCGAACAGAGGATCATGGGACATGTAGTAATTTGACTCTGCTGAAAAAATGAAATAAATGCAACAAATAAAAACAAATAATATGAAGAAAATAAATGAATAAATAGTTAAAGCAAAAATAGATAAAATAATGCAATGTACGAAAGAAAAGTATTCTATAATCACTCCAGCAACAAAACGATTACTGAATCCTGTTGAATGTGTTGTGATTTAATGACTTTGTTTAGATTTTAATTTCTTTCTTACACCTTTAGAGGGCAGTATAGTTTCATGAGAAACTTTTACAGGGTTGCTACCCAGAGCCCCATTTCAGGGAACGCAATAGTAATTTTCATCATGGCAGATAAATGGTAGCCTACTAAAACACTATGGACATTTATTTTCTTACAGAAAGACTATGGAAACAGTCAAAATGAAAAATTAATGAAGATACACAGATACTATCAGGAAAGAGGTGGAAAACAAAAAGGACACTTGCCTTGGTTTTAGAGATAGCCTGGGATGCAGGGTTGAGATGTGCTTGTGTTTTCACACAACTGTCCTCTTTTGTTTTGGATAGATTTCTCTAATGTCATTCTCTCTTTAGTCAGAGACACTTGTAGGTACATACTATATGTACAAGGACAACATTTGCTTTGACATTTGAAAAGGGCACTTTTGAATTCAAGACAAAAAGGGGCAAGGGTGGTGCCCCTTTTTGTCCTACCCACTAGTCACATAGTCTAACACTGATTGCTTAATATTGATTTTTTTTTTTTCCACTGTTGTATTTTTAGCCAGTCTCAAACTCATTGGACTGAAGTGGCGCTGTTCACACTGAAGGTTAAGGGCTGTGCAGCGATAAGAGCTCTCGTCATTTATTGTACTTCTGATATTAAATAACAGTCGGCGATTGTACTGTGGCTGTTATTAAATATGAGTTGCTCTACAATTTTTTTTTCATTCTGTCTCATCTCATCTCCTGACTTTTCCAATGTTGTCATTAAAACGTCTCTCTATAATTTCCTTCCATGCCTCTGTCATTTTGTCTTTAGTTCAAACAAAATGGAAATACAAACCTTTTTAAATACAGTGCAGCTGCCATCAAATGTATTAAATCCTCCTATTACATCATACGTTACTGACATCATGTGAATATGAAGCTTTTAAGAAATAAAATCAATATTTTCACATATTTTGTAGTGCACCTGCTAACCAAGAATCCTCCATTTGTATGCATTCTTATTTAATCCATTTACTTTTTTAACAGTTGTAAGACATGTAGATGCTGACAGTGAGTCTTACGTTCCACATTTGCAATTAGACAGCTGTGTTAGCATAATATGCTACAATATGTGAAATATCTGTGCACTAAATTAATGGTAATGAACTACTTTCTCCTTTGCAGCATCACTGAACTGTGCCACTTTCAAGAGCAATTAATAGACAAGCATGCCAATACATTTCCACTTGATGATTGCACTTGTTTTTATGGTAATATTCTTTAATCATATCCTGATTTACATAATGCAAAAGCTTTCAACCACATCTTACTTGAATTATGCAAATTATTTCACTGTAAACCATCGGGGATTTGGTTAGACCTTTCTTAGAAATGATTTGAAATGGATTTGGGATTAACACTGTCTGTCTCTACCGACACTACCACTATATGTATGCACATGAATGCACTTTACATACAGTAGTAGACAAAACAGATACTTAGTGCTTACGAACATTCACTGACACACACACACACACACACACACACACACACGCACACACACACACACACACACACACACACACACACACAACTAAACTAAATGTCAGTGGGTTGAGTTAGATATAAGGTGAAACAAGGGGTGAAAATGTAACTTTCAGCTGTGTCTCTGATAAATCTAGGTCAGACATACATCAGGTGGCCATGGCATGTTGGCCAGCACTGTAGGTCATTGTGTTAGCTGTAGGCCTACACAAGAAGTCATAGTTTGGGGTTGATATAAAAGTCACTGCATCCTCAGATGACCAAAGTGTGCCACAGTTTCAGAGTGTTGTCGCCTTTCATCAGGTAAACATTGGGGACACACGTTAGAAATTCTCTCGACCACAGTCTGCAGTGATCACGTTACCAAACGTTGCGTTTGATGGTACTAATGTCGAAACTCTATTTGTTCCATCATCAGGAACGTCCTTATGGTATAAGATTATCCTTAAAGGAATAGTTTGACATTTTGGAAAATATGCATATTCACTTTCATTCCAAGAGTGAGATGAAAAGCTAACATAAAGACTATAAACAGCATAACTCACTCCAACAATCTAAAACATCCCTACTAGAACTTTTATTAATTTTTTAATATTTATTAATTAATTAATTAACATGTAAATTGTTTGTTTAATCTGTACATGATGTAACAAGTCTACAGCCATGGTAGCGACACTGTGAGCATGACTCTTTGAGCTAAATGCATCAGCATGCTTACAAGTTTACAGGTTTAACATGCTGATGTTTAGCAGGTCTAATGTTTACCATGTTCACCATCTTAGTTTAGTGTGTTAGCATGCTTACATTTGCTAATTAGCCCTAAACACATACAGCTGAGGCTGATTTAAATGGTAATTAGTTTTGCAGGTATTTAATAATAAACCAAAGTGTTGAGTGTGACAAATTAACAATAAATTGATGATAGCGCTTGATTTAAAAGTTAAGGGATCACCAAAGTTATTATAATTCATCCTGATGGGGACATGAATGTTTGTACCAAATTGCATGGCAATCCATCCAACAGTTGGTGAGACATTTCACTCAAAAATACAAATGTGGTGGCGTTACATTAAAAAGTCAGGGTTTCACGAAGTCAGATACATCCACTGGGGACCTTGAATGTTTGTATAAAAGTTATTGGCCATCCATCCAACAGTTGTTGAGATGTTTTAGTGCCCTCCCAAAAAATGGCAGATAACTCTCAGCAAGAAAGTCAGTATTTCCCAAAATGTTGAACTTGAAACTCACCCCTCTCGTCTATCCAATGTTAATAAGGGACAACGTTTAAAGGTGGTTTATTCTGCAAACAATTAAATAAGTAAGTACCATATAAAGAAAATCTGATAGAGACCACTAAAAGGGATAAATGAAGCATAATGGAATGATGTATTAGGATCAAGTAGTTGTTGGCATGTTATAAGTGTATGGTACATGCGTTTGAGAGCACGAAGATAGAAATCCAATGAAGCAAAACAGAGAGGGACATCATTTACCTTGTTTCACTCCGCACCAGGTAGCAGGTGCAATTCATGTCCCCATCCAGAGTTTCACGCTGTACATTAAGGCATCAAAGAGCCCTCTGTAACAGTTGTTTCCATTTCTGTTCTGCACAACTAGCCATGCTCCACTTCCTCTCCAAATGGCTGGCACTCTTGAATTCTCTGTTATACTTCAGATTGATGAAGCCATCTGTCATCTATTCAGGGTTGGGAGGCAGTGCTACGTGTTATATAAACATATGTACACTTACAGTCACTCATATGTTTCATGTAAAAATAATTGCATGCATCCTCACATGGCTGTATCCCACAGTTGGTCTGAAGGATAAACACAACAAAAAATCACATTAAAACAGACACTGAGACAACATTTAAAGTAAATTCTGATTAGCTAAATTTCTGCGTAATATCCACCTTTGAACCTTTTCATAGCCTTTACATTTTTTACCATTTATTTGATCAAAATGATGAAGCTCCGACCTCTGAACTGAGATACTAAAAGACTTTGAGGTCATAAAACTCCAAAACATTTGTTAATCTATGACCAGCACACACTATTGACACAAGTCAGATAACAGATGAAATACTTCTGATGACTTCTTGTGACTATTATGCACACACAATACTCAAACAAAATTAGATACTAGGTACTATAACCAGGGGTTTTCCACAGAGAGGACATGAGAGGACAAAATTCCCCGTTAACTTGTGTTCACACGCCATCAGGTTCCTATAGTGTTTACTTAATAGAAAGTAAAAGAAAATATTTCCTTCTGAAATGTAGTGGAGTAAAAGTACTATAAAGTAGCATAAAATGTAAATACTTAAGTGCAAGTACCTCAAAATTGTAATTAACAACAGTGTGAGTAGATGTACTTAGTTACATTCCACTACTGCCATAATTCCCATTTTGTGGGTTTCAACTACCAGTGGTAGAGTGTAACTAAGTACATGTACTCATGTACTGTAAGTCCAATTTTGACACTTATTCATTACATTTCAGAGGTAAATATTGCACTTTTTTCTCCACTACTCCATTTCTTTGACACGCTATAGTTACTAGTTACTTTTTACATATGATATGATGCAATACTATACTAGGCTATACAACGTATCTAAAATTGGCTCCACATTAACATACTACAACATTAATTTTAATGCTCTTACATGTATTGTTAGTGATAAAAACTGAATACTGTAATATTCTATAATAACACAACACTTTGAAAGGAGCCATTCTGCATAATGAGCACTTTTACTTATGGGCTACTTTACATGTTGCTGATAATAACACTTTTGTACTTTTACTTCAGTAACATTTTTAATTCATGACTTTTACTTGTAATGTAGTAGTTTTAAACTATGGTATTTCTACTTTTATTAGCCATTAAATATCTGCGTAGTATTATATAGGCCTACAACTGAAAGGTTCAGGGTGGTTTACGTGGTGCATTGAGGGGACGTCAGTATTTCTTAAATCTCGGCTGTGGCTCTGCAGTTCACCATCCACCATTACCACCAAACAAGATGAGACCTCGTGCACTGCGCAGCACTCATTGGTTGGCGCGACAATATAAAGTTCCGCAGTGATTCTCTCATTGACTGCTGCTCTGCTTCACTCGCTCACTGCCTGGCTGACTGACTGAGGAAGAAGAGCAGAAACACAGCCGGTTACAGAGAGGATTTACAAAACTTTATCGTTATTATTCCCACTCTTATTTATTTGTAATAGTCTGCACGTTTAATTCATCTGCACCATGAAGGAAAGAAGACTCACGCAACCTTTTGTAGCGAGGTGTAAACTCGTGCTGGTCGGGGACGTCCAATGCGGTAAAACAGCGATGCTACAAGTCCTGGCCAAGGACTGCTATCCAGAGGTAACGTTACGACATATCTTTTACAATAACGTCAACAGTTCTTTTTCGGATGCTTTTCGATTGAGACTGAAAGTATACTGATGATTTTGGTATTCATTTTCTACCCCAAGGAAGAACAAATATTACCTAAATACTCCCATATAGACCAGAAGACTGGACTGGAAGAGTTTTCCTTGACTGTATTAAGCTACTTTACGTATGCCAGTAGTACTTAATTTACATTTAAATAGTTATCTTATTTATTCTTAGAGGCTTATTATTATTATTATTATTATTATTATTATTATTATTATTATTATTATGTCCTTGTACTGCTGCAACAACCAAATGTCTCCTCTCCTCTTTCCTTACCTTAGTTCTAAAACTCCCATGGTGCCATATAGTTTATGGCATTATTGGATTGGCATACATGTGTAGTAAAGGATATTTGATTATATGCTGTATTTTCATAGGTTTAGTTTAGTAATTTAGACAGGGCTACATAAAACCCTTTACATTGGGAATGTGATATACTGTATGTTTGAGCACAGCTGAACCAATGAATTGATTTAAAAGCCAAGTTAATCACTGCTAATTTTGCCAAAATGATTGTTTTAGTCATTTAAAAATCACAATGCGTCACAAATGTAAAGATGTGTTTGTCTTTTATTTTATATAATTATGTAATATGTTTTGCTGTTGCCTCATTAGCTGATTCCCTGGTAACTTAAGATTTTTTTAAGATTAAGATTCTTTTTTTTCTCTAAATGATGAATTTGTTTAAACATTTCCATGTACATTTGTGATAAATGCTCCCTAAACCTTTTTCTTTTTGTCCATTTCTAGACTTATGTCCCCACTGTGTTTGAAAACTACACCGCCTGTCTGGAGCTTGAAGACCAGCGTGTTGAACTCAGCCTTTGGGACACATCAGGTGAGGATTACGCTTGGGTTTTTTATTATTACCACAGTTTAATAAATCTGCCAAAGAACAAGGATGTGATCACCTCTCCTCTCTATCTTTGACTCACTGCCAATTTAAAATTCTCCCCAAGCTTTCATGTTTGTTGAGCAATGAGTTAAGCAGTCAGTTTCTGTATTCATGGGCTGATTTGTGGAACTTGTTTACCCTCCCAACAACAACACAGTCAGCCTGGAGTCGAGTAACGACTGTTAATGAAGCTCCATCTCATTAGTTGTTTTACAAACAGTGTTGTTGCTATTTAACCAGACATCACTATCTGCCAGTCCTGTTTTGATGCAGTTAAGCAGCTATTCACTGGTGTGAAATCCGTTAAGAGTTCTTCCTTGGTGGATTGGTGCAATTGATTCACTGGGATTCAGTGGGGCAATGAACGACACACCTGAGCGACAAGCCTGTCTAAGCAAGTTAGGACCAAAATCTACATTTTTGCATGGAAAAACATACAATGTAAAAAAAGGACCCACAATCAAAGACCAACAAAGGCCCCAGTTTGAGAAATACAACTGATCTATTACAAGGAATGCAAAATCTCTATGGCTACCAAGTTAGCTATACAGTATTTCAATCTCATCTGTAAGATTTTGAAAATGAAACTGTTAACAGCATTATTGTAGCTTTGAGCAGTTTATCTTTTTGGTGGTCAAAATAGTTACTGATTAATTTTTCTGCCAATCAATTAATCAGCTAATCATTGCAGCTGTAGTATGTATTTATGATAAAGGGGACTGGAAAAGGTTTACATCATGATTAACCTACTTTTGTTTTAACCTTTGTTAGAACATATGTTTGTAGAGCTTTAAAACCAACTTTCTTGGATATAATATACAACTCTCGATATTTGATAACGTGACTTCTTCCACTCAGAGGTCAGAGGCATTACATGAACATCGTCCATTGACAAAAACATTATACAGCAACACTCATTTAGGTAAAATTGCCAAAGGGTTCTTGATTCCACCTTCTCTAATGTAAGGATTTGCTGCTTTTTTTCTTCTGTTAAAATGACAATCTGTATTTTTTACAATTTCCGGACATTTTATAGACAAAAAGTGTTGTGAATCAAGAAAATAATCTTAGTTGCAGCCCTAATACATACAATTCAGAGAAGCATTGGTGGCCTAACTGACATCATACAGTAATTACCTTAAACATATGGGGAAATTATGTAAATAGTATCAATAACAAATCCACTCCAGTATAGATTTATTTCACAATAGCATTGGCTGAGGCATTGTGCTCAGAGGAAGTTGAGCAGTGCCAGTTGGCCTGCAGAGGGGTTGTTTCACAGGGGAGAGGGGGATGCCTCGTCCATGCAGGGGGTGGAAGCGTGTGTGTGCGTGTGTGTGTGTGTGTGTGTGTGTGTGTGTGTGTGTGTGTGTGTGTGTGTGCGTGTGTGTGCGTGTGCATGCGTGTGTCTTGTTTTACTATGTGTGCAACTGTGTGTTGCGTACAGTCACTGTGAACAGAAGGCACAAGCGAATGATACTAAGCAAAAAGATATGCATGACCTCCTCACTGCCTTATGGTGTTAGCCGCCTAAAAAAAGGTCTTATGTAACTGAAACCAGCACTGAACTAATGTAGGTTTGTGTGTTTATCTCCCACGGAGTAAAAACTTTCTGGACAGTCACCCTTTCCAGAGGAAAACATTGCATAAGACCTATTTACTTTTTCAACACACACAAACATAGTTCCTGTCACTCTTTATGTATGTTTCTTTCCATTCTCTGTCTTTATTATCTATATTTATATCAATTAATTTGGTTTTTAAGAAAATATTGAAAAGTAAAAAAAAAAATTCAAATCACATTCTTCTAAAGCCAAAGTTGACATTCTTCACACGTCTTGTTTTGTCTGCCCAACAGTCCACACTCAACTATATTCAGTTAACAATCTTCACATAGGATAAAGAAAACCTGCAAATCATGCTGAAACTAGAGAATGTTTGGCATTTCTGCTTAAAAAATGACTTACAAACAAACAATTGGTTATTAAAATAGTCAATTAATGTCCTGCCGATCGATGAATTGAATAAATCGACAAATCGTTTCAGCTCTGATAACACCACTTTAGGTGAATTACTCTGATATAATATGATCTTTTACATACAAAACAGATGTGAGAAGACACATTTCACCTAGTTCTACAGTATGTGTACCACACGCTTTAACAATAAAAAGGCTCAGAAGCATATTTCTTCAGTTCACGTTGCCTCTTTTATCAAGTCTTATCCTGTCTTTTGAGTCCAAATCCTTCCATTCGTTTTCTTTCTTTGAGAGTACAGAGTGCAATTTCATTACATGAACTAATGTTTGCTCAACTGAAAGGGTGTATGTGTTGAGTTTGTGTGTTTGTGTGTCCAGGCAGGGGGCTGCTAATATGTGGGAGTGGAAGTTGTGTCCTCTTTAGATCTCTCTGCCTCCTCTTTCTCAAGCCTTACTGTACATCACCCTGAATAGTTATGTGACGAGCGCTTTGATTCCCTCTAAAATAAAATGTTATTGATATATTGTAGTTGTATAAGTTGTTCTACTTTGCACATTTAAGTCAAACATTCTGACAGACTGAGTTAACCAGAAGGGCCTTTTGAATGGCAGCACTCTTTGTTGTTGGAATATTGTTGTAAAAACCATCCATCCATGGTGTTTTGAGTGAGATACGGTTTCTTAATGTGTCCTGTCTTCAGTCTCTGGGTGAGCTGGTCAAAATCGGCACGGCTTGTGACGTCACAAGCCGAAACGAGCAGGCTAACCGCAACCATTAGCTCGTAGCGTAATGCTAATGCTAACGCTAGCATGCTACCTCGTTCTCAATAGCAAAGCACTGCTACAACACACACAAGTTCACCATAATCTACAAAAGAACTACTTCCATGTGCGCCCTCATTTAGAAGTCTCCCAGCTAATCCTGCCTTGTAACTGACCGAAGTTGTAGAAACAGTCTTTCTTTTACTGTCTATGGAGCTAGCTAGCTGACATGATCTACATCTGAGCTACTGGGCATGTGCAGTGCAATCAAAGATAGTACAGAAGAAGAAGAAGAAAAGAGGTCTCACTCTGTAGCTAAAACAGAGACCAGCTGAAAAGAGGATCTGCAGCAGTGAGAGAGAGAGCGGTGCAGTACAACAAAAATATGGTGTTTTTTGAAAATTAAACCATGTAAACCTATTCTGGTACAACCTTAAAATACAATTATGAACCTGAAAATGGGCATAATATGGCTGCTTTAAGACAACATGATTGTTAGTTAGTTGCTTATTCGAAATGTCTATTCCTGATGTAATTATATCCTCTTTTATTTGAAAGGAAAGCTTCTGGTGCACATTTGGCCCCTGAGGACAGGAGTAGGAAATTAAATCTAAGTGTTGGTGTGGGGAGTGATTAGGTGGCAGAGGAATGACAATAGAGAGCGGACATCCTGTCAGTCTGTTTTTAGCACAGGAGCCTTCCTGAGAGTTAAAGGAAAGGTTTCTACATAGCTGTGCTGTTTATAGAAATGTGGGGAAAATGTGTTTCCTTCACACTGTAATTCACATTCTCATAACTAAGGTGTTGTATTTATGAGTCAACAATCAGAGTAGACTGTCTGAGTGAGTTGATGAATAGTGTTTGATATCATTTTGAGGATTGGTTTATTAGTGGGTCAGTAGGGATTTGTTGGGAAAGTAAAGTGGCTGCTGGTTAATAAAGCATCACTTTGACAAGATTAAATGCTCAGCAGCACCAAATCTTGCAACTATTTGCAACAGTGGATCTCAGAATACGGTGTAAAGTTTGGGAGTGATTGGCCTCTGGCCTGCGCTGCAGTTCCGATTCAAATGTTTGACTTTTGAAACAATGGAAAGTCTTGCTGCAACTCTTCCAGTAGCAGCAGCTGGCAGCAATCACACACACATTCTGAAGAAAATGCCCATTTTAGTGCTACTTTATGTTTGTTAATAACAGCATTATGTTGTTGTTTAAATAAATAGTTTGACATTTTCAGTAAAATAAGTTTTGTATTATAAATAAATAAATTTGCTTTCTTGCCGTAAAACAGCAAATTGTCATTGGGGGTTATCTAACCGTTGGACAGAGCCATGTTAGTTTCCTTTGTGCTAAAATAAGCTAACTGGTCATAGCTTCATATTTAACTCTCCACTAGAAAGCAGTGTTTCCCATAATGTTAAAACTTTTCCTTGAAGAATACTTTTAATTTTGCTCAGACATAGTGTTTGCATTTTTGACACTTTATCAGATACTGAACCTGTAAGCCAGACAGAAAACCTTGGAAAGGTTATCCTACAGTATGATGATTATTTTCTTTCTTCATTCTTTTTCTTTTTTTTTCTTCTTCACTCAAACAAAAGTTAGGTAAAAATAAAGTTTGATATTGACTAATAATGGAAAGACGTGATTGGTGCAGAGTTGCACTGACCGTAACTCAGTGAGTTAGTTTACTCACTGGAAGAATTCCTGTAAGTGTGAAGGTATCAAACTTAGTGACATTATTTGCCCTTTTATCAGTTTGGCTGGGGTGTATGTGACTGTTTGTGTTTGTACTGTGTGGAAGTGAGGAGGATGGTTGTCATAGAACATTATAATAGTGTCAGTGTCAAAAACTTTACTAAAGGTTTTCAAAGATGTTGTTTTGAGCTAAGTGCCCACCTTCCTAAATCATATCAATAAAATTGTATGTTGTTGCATAAGACCTAAGTGTGTATTCCTAAATGTGACTTTGTCTCTCCAGGTTCTCCATACTACGACAACGTCAGACCCCTCTGCTACAGCGACTCAGATGCAGTGCTCTTATGCTTTGACATCAGCCGACCAGACACAGTAGACAGTGTGCTGAAGAAGGTATTAATATTATTACCTGCTGCAGTGTGAACTAGGGGTGGGGAAAAAAATCGATACAGCATAGTATCGCAATATTTTAGGTGGCAATACTGTATTGATACACGGACGCCAAGTATCCATCCATTATTATATATGTGTTGGTCAGCTTGACAAGTGAGATGAACAAACAGAGAAATGTATCTTTTTAGATAGATACAGTAAATAGTTTCCTTTTGGGGATATGATTTAAATTGGGCAAAATTTGAAGTTGGGAAAAAAGGTAATAAATTGCAATATGTCGCAGAATATTGCAATATGTTTAAAATCGCAGTTATATTGTATCGTGACAAAAGTATCGTGATGATATCGTATCGTGAGGCCTCTGGTGATTCCCACCCCTAGTGTGAACATGACAGCCTGACCTCACCACAATCTTACATCTTAATTTTACTCGTTGTTTGCAGGTGGTAGCCCCTCCTTGATCAATAATCTGCCCTCCCCCATATTCACTCTTTACATGTTGTATTGTTTACTAATTACACTTTCAAGTGACAATCTCTTGATACCTGTTTCTCTTCTCCTTGCAGTGGAAAGCAGAGATCCAGGACTTCTGTCCCAGCACACGGATCCTACTAATAGGCTGCAAGACAGACCTGCGCACAGACGTATGCACGCGCATGGAGCTGTCCAATCAGAAACAGACTCCCATCTCCCATGAACAGGTTTGCCGTGACTACTTTTTTCTTTCTCTGTGCATCTATTTAGGTTTCTGTCTCCCGTCCACACTGGGTAGTCGTAGAAATCCCCCTTTGTTTTAATCTCCCCGAGCTCAACATATATTTTTCCTTCACATTGTAGGGTTCATCCCTGGCCAAGCAGCTTGGAGCAGAGGCTTACCTGGAGTGCTCAGCCTTCACATCCGAGAAGAGCATCCACAGTGTTTTCCGTACTGCGGCTCTGGCCTGCATGAACAAACCCCAGCCTGCCAATAAACCCAGTCCTGTCCGCCGCCTCTCCAAGAGACTCCTCCATCTGCCCAGCAAGACAGAGCTGCTCTCCTCCACCTTCAGCAAGGACAAGTCCAAGAGTTGCTCCATCATGTGAATACTGTGGGAGCATGCTGGGGGGAAAAGAAAGCAAGGACAAGTAGGTGATTCAGCAGGGGGCCCAAGGGTGTGCAAGGGAAAGAAAGGAATGATTTCTACAATGCATTTCTCTCCTTTGCAGCATCCTCCTCGTCAGCCACTGAAAAAAATTACACTTGCTACACTCTCTATATTCAACTCTGACATTGGACTTTTGATCACCAGCACACCAGTGCAGAGACAGAGTAAAAAAAGTGCTTGATGTTGAAAATATTACAACATGTACAAATAGAGCATAACAGCCATTTTAAGACCTGTTTGATTCCTTACATAAAGGTTGCTGTGAGAGCTTAAATAAGGTCAGTGACTCCTCTTTCCCAAGTGGTTGTAAACACTGCATTTGACTGCATTACCCTGATGAAACTTATTTGAAATGTTGATAGCGCTGCTCTTTCCCATCCATCTCTTTATCCGAATGTCTCTTTAAGGTCACGATATGGGCTGAGGTGACGAGATGAAATGTAAAATCTGACAGTGACAGGAAGTGGTACCTACAGAAATGCAGCTCGGGGGAATTTCAAACAAGCAGTTCCTTGTATAAATTATTCCCCCAATGACCCCTCACAGTATTTTGTTTGGAAATAAAAGCTGACAGTGGGGGAAAAGGGGAGAGAAGAGAGCGATTTGGCAAAGCACAGTGTTCATTTGCAAAGGCAGTTGGAGGATGAACTGAGCGCACGTCTGAAGGAGCCAGTGTGACTCAGCACTCACATGAGCTATAAAACAGTCTAGAGGTGGACTTGCTGTGACATAACAAACAAAATCCTAGGCCATGTAAAGACCGTCGGAGCATGTTTTTGTCAGATCCCCTTTTATTACCCATCACCACAGCAGTATTAATTGTTCAGTTATTTATCACAAGGCTTGATTTTAGAGATGTTACATTAATAATGCATCTTCTCATGATGCATCTTCTCACTGTCCCCTGATACTTTAAGAGCTGCTTAATGGATATCAGCTTTTGTTCCAACAAAAACAATTTTTTTTATTCTTTTAAAGAAAAAACATAAAAGATTTCTTTTTTTTTCTTTTTTTTTAAGATGCACCTGTTGCCATTTCCAACCTGGAAAGTTCACATTAACACTAAATGTCCCTGAGATGATAGGTGGGAAGGTTGATTTGAATCACAAATAAAAACAGGCTGGTCCTGTCTGAAGAAAGAATTTTCTTTTGTTTTTATGCTTAAAAAATATTTTCATTTTATTTTTCAACTTCCCAGAAAAGTATTCTTGACCTTTTCCATTTATTAAATAGGTTTTTTTTGTCTGGATGTTTCTACTTGCTTGTGACTGTCTTTGTTTTGTGGCTGTTGATGTTGTTCTTGTATTTACTTGAGTCTTCTAGCATTAGCTGCTGTTGACAGCTCAGCTAATGGAGGACTTGATGATTTGTAGGTCTGCACCGAGAAGCCCAGAGTTCTCTGGATGTACGGAACACTGGAATTTTACGTGTTGCCTAGCAACAGTGTGAGCAGGGGCAGGCGTGAGCGGGGTTCCTGCCTCACAGAGAGAGAGAGGGAGGGATGGCTCTCCAAGCGGGCGCCTCACCTTTTATTTGTAGCATTAGACAGAAGCCACTGCGAAGGGGGCGGCTGGACATTTCAGGGAGCGACGGACTGCTCATAATCTCCACATGGCGTCTAAAACATGTCTCTGTAGCTCTGCTTTAGTCGTTATTTCAAACAAGCTCCATTTAGTTCAATATACAGCTGTCGTTTAACTATTTCTCTTTTGCTCGTTTTTTGACGGACAGACTTTCATTTGTTGTACATATCCTTTCTAATAAAACTGTTTATTAGAAATCCCTAAAAAGAATGTTACTGAAGCAAAACAAAATGTTTGTGTCAAGTTGCCTATTATTATGGCTTTAAATTATTGACTGAATTCTGTATTTGTTATTGTCATGCTCCTTTCTTTAAATCTTTATTCAAATAAATATGTCTGATGTTCATTTACAAGTCAGTGTTTATTTCTGCATTAAATCCATTATAAATAGACCTTTGAACATTTGGTGGATGTAGGCCTACTGATCCCTGATTATATAGAAATACACATTATTGGGGAAATACCACAAGAACTGGAGAAGAGAAACGGTATAAAAATGTATATCAGCACTATATATTGCACACTTTCAAACAAGATAAACATTCGGGAGGACAGTTTTGTGTGTACCCTTTAAGTCCATTTAAGTGATTTCTTTATTGCTCTATTCATGTTTAACAAACAGCACTTTTCATGTACAGTAGATGAGTTCAAGGAGCTGTATCAAATTAGAACAAGACATTATTTGAGTAATTTAATCAAATTCAAGGTTCCACTAGAGAAAGAAAGACGGATAGCTTGGCAGCACATTGTCTATTTTGTCTTGTGATTGATATTGATAAGGGCATAGTAGTTCACTTCACACTAATAAATCCATGATAAAGATAACACATTATTCTACTGTATGTGTTAATGAAAGGCCAACTGATACTGACTACATTTCCAGTGTATATTACATGTAGCTCTACAAAATTACACAAATGACTCTAGTTTTAGCTTAGTTTTAAAAAATTAAGTGCAGTTAGGTTTGTATTCATTTATAATTCTGGACATCAAACCAACTTTTTTGTTCAGTCCCTAAGGACTGTGTGGCCTACAATTAGATGATGACGGCAGCTACACAGTATGGTGTCAACACAAGCCTGCGGATGTTATACCACTGAAGCATGAACACAACCTTAAGCGATCAACCCTTCCCCCCAACACACATATACACACCCACATGTCCAATGCTACATGCATACATCATGTTACATACATGATTAGTTTTGAAAACTTGCCACTTTGTATTGTTTTGTTTGGAAAAAAGGGGACTTCTTGTTGGATTACCACGTTGTCCTACTTGAGCAGCCCAGGATTGGCTTGCACCAAATATTCATAAATCCTTCACAAAGTTTGTTTAAGGTCCTTCCTAAGGTCTTATTATAACTAACCTATTTAGGAAATTGTGTTGCACCAAGAAGTGTCTTAGCTAAAGACTTAAATAATGCATAGTATTCTTTAGTATACAGTGAGAGGGAAATCCGATTAAGCTAACGTTATTTGGGCATAAGGTTAGTCGTTTGAAATATTGTGTTTTTTTCTTAAATGTCATTTAAAGTCTTCCCAGTTTATATCATTATTAAACAGCATCTTGATCAAGTGTCAGGTATGTGTTGACCATATTCTACCTTTTATTCGTCAATCTAAACTGGTTAATGTAACGTTAGCCTAACAGCAAGCTAACGTTAGTTCTGTTGGTATCTCACCCTAAGTAACAGTGTGATATACTATATTGTGTTGCACCCTTAGAACTTTAGACTAGAAATACCTTAGTTAAAGACGTAATGTGTAGTAAATAGCATCGCGAGATATACCTCTAAAAAGTATAATTTTTAGGACAAAATATAAAACTATATCAAAATAAACTGCCAAGTTGTGTGTTTGACTTTGCTTTATTCTTCAGTGTACAATGAGAAGGAAATCCTGCAACATTATTTGGGCATATTGTTTAGTCGTTTGAAGTATATTGTGTTTTTTGGGAAATGTAATTTAAGTCTTCCGAGTTTATATAATTATTAAACAGTATTTTGATCAAGTGTCAGGAAGTGTCGATACCTACCGCTAGTATTCGTCAATCTAAACTGGTTAATGTAACATTAGTTTTATCAGTTAGCAAGAAATAAGAAACAGTTGTTACTTGATAACAATTGTGTTACACCTTTAGAACTTGAGAAATGCCTTAGCTAAAGATGTAATGTGTATTACCTAGAATCACAAGTTATACCTCCAAAAAATATTTTTAGGAGGGCAAATTATATATAAAACTACATTTTATATCTAACTTATATTAACTGCCAATCTGTGTGTATGACTTTATTCGTTAAAGACATGGAGAATTGGTGATTTAGAGTGAAAAAATGTATGGTTTATAGTGAGAGGGAAATCTGATGCTTACGTTATTTGTTATAGTCATTTAGGATAGTTTGTGTGTTGCAACCCATAATTTAGTAATGTTACACTCCACATATTAAATACTTGAGTGAAGACAAGGCTAATTTGAACCATAGACTTTAAAAAATATGATTTGATCAAAGACTACCAACAAAGATATCAAAACTTTCCTTTTATCTCCACTGCTATTGCTGTTTTTCCTTTTCTCTTGCTTTTTCTTGTAACCAGCCATCCTTCCTGACCTCCATTACTGTATTTGTTTAGTCTTTCCCTTGACTGATATTGGCTATTATCAGGATCTCAGTGGCTGTGTCCTGCCGTCACTCTGCCCACTAATGATACAACATGGATGAAGTAGCTGAATGTTTGCCATTCCTGAACTATCACACACAGGATATGGCAGGGACTCATGACCTCCTTATCCATTACTGTTGTACAATAGAAGACAAGGAAATTGTGAGAATATACTCTGCATCACTAGTCTCAGATAAATTCCGTCTCTTGTCTGCTACAACATTGATTTTCTGCAGCTGGAAATGGACTAGTGGTTTGATCGTCTTTTGGATAAACACGACTGCCAGCCTGTCTGTAAGGAATCTTTTTCTACAGTTTCTGCCTTTTCTCTCTCACACAGATACATATGCTCATTTATCAAAAATGGGCCTATGTACATTAATTGTAAAAATCAGTTTAATCTTTGACAAAGGTGTATTAAAGTGCTCATATTATGCTTTTTGGCTTTTCCCCTTTCCTTTATTGTGTTATATATCTTGTTTGTGCATGTTATAGGTTTACAAAGTGACTTACCATCTCCAACAGAAAACACTGTTCACAAACTGCTCCAAACAGCTCTATTGTAGTCCAGCCTTTACTTCCGTGACGAATGTGCGTCACTTTGTAACACACGTTATAATGCTCGCCTAGCTGCTTGCGTGGCACGCCCTCATACTCTGCTTCTGACTGGCTGGTAGTCCTCACCTAGGTACTGCGCATGTGCGACTCCCAACAAAGATGGAACAGAAATTAAATTCTGGTACAACCTCTTAATACAATTATGAACTTGAAAATGAGCATAATATGAGCACTTTAAGCCTGTCATCCATGGCATGTTTCTCCAAGGCATGATTATACTGTACGACCATAGTGTGCACTGCCTTTGACAAAGACTGCACCTTTTTGGATTATGCTTTTCAGCTTTTTGTGCTGGTTCTGCTGCAGACTGTGTTTAAAGGGATAGTTCAACTTTTTTTTTTTTTTAAATATACAACTCCCATTGCTGTATTGTTATTATACAGCTACAGCCAACAACCATTTAGCTTAGCTTAGCTAAGCTCTCCCTGTTTCCAGTCTTTATGCTAAGCTAGGCTAAATGGCTGCTGGCTGTAGCTTTACTTACCGTTACATTTGTATTGATCTTCTTATCCAACTCTTGGTAACAAACCGATTAGGTGTAGTTCCCAAAATGTTAAACTATTCCCTTAAAGTTGTTCTTTGGCATATTACATACAATACCATGGCTATCCAGTTATAGGAATAGCTTAACAATTTGGGAAATACACTTATTTGCTTTCTTGTTAAGAGTGAGATTGGAAGATTGATACCGATTTTGCTATGATTTTGTAATTAGATGTTATATGATTGTGTTGTTGTTTGTATATACTTTATAAAAAAAAAATATTTTAACTTGAGTGTGTATATAAAAAAAATTTATTACAGAAAAACAATAGGAGGCTGCACTGCTGATTTTGTTGATAAAATTACCTCCATGTCCAGGAGAATTTCTAAAAATCTGTCGATGCTTGAAAATAGATTTGTACAGGCCAACAAAGACACATGTATGACACTGACACATTTGATGTAAACTAATGAACAGGTCAGCAGCAAGTGATCTATGCAGTCTTGACATTTGTCCCTTCCTTCCTAGATAGATATGTGCCTGCAGCCGAGACAGTGAGACCGTTCAGGATCAGGATCAGGAACCAGAGGGAGGATGATTTAGGGAAGAGTGCTGCCATCTATAACCCTCTCAGGGAGTCAGAGAAAATGGTTGCAGTGTAGCGTGGCTCATTACCACATAAGCACATCATCTATCAGACATGGCAGCTCAGGCACATAAAAAAACACACATGATGCAAGCTCATACACATTCGCACAATCAACCTATCAGACATCTCCAGCACCACAGCGGCAGAAAAGAAAGCAAAGATATGCTGCTTGGTTACTGATGAGCTATCTGCAGACTGACATATAGGTTACATTCCCTTATATGCCCGAGCACACCGAACACCCCCCCCCTCCCCCACACCCAAGGCACTATAACAGTGAGCTTTGCCTCAGCTGCTCTGACAGTGTCATAACTCCTGTCTCTGGATGGAAAATGGGGTTGTATGTCAAAGGCTCAGCTGGGTGAGGAGTGACATTTTCCAGTGTCCCATTAGGGCATTGGCCTCTCTGTGGTTCTGTCCAGCAGACGTGGCCACTATGATGTCTTCCCACATATTGTTTTTGTAAAAATGTTCCCGCTGTGTGCATAATCAATGTACTGTAAAGCAATTGTTTGACATTTTGGGAAATACTGTACATGTTTTTGCTTTCTTGCAGAGAGTAAGATGAGAAGATTAATACCACTCTCTCGTTTACGGTTTATATAAGGCTACGGCCAGCAGCTGGTTAGCTTAGCAAAAGATTGTAAACGAGTGGCACAGCTAGCATGGCTCTGTCGGAAGGTAAACTACCAGCACCTCTAAAGCTCACAAACAAACACATTATGGGGCGGTTTCCCAGACAGAGTTTAAAATAAATGAGGACTAGGCTAATTCTACTTAAATTAATACGGACTTAAAAAATGGCTTTCCGAGACATTGCTTTATTTGAGATTAAGTAGTACCCGACTAGGGAGTTGCAGACTAAGGTTAATAAAGACTAACTAGCTACACTCTGTGAAGCCCGATTAGAGTAATGTTGTGCACTTGGTGCAGACCTGAGGCTGCTTCAAAAACCAGGGCTGGACCCTTAAGAAACATTAACATTGTGTGGAACTGGAGTAAATCACCCAACCAAACAATGGACAAAGGTAAAAGACAACATTCAAAGAATTTCAGTGACTTTGAAAGGACCCTTGTGTCAAACCACCCAAAGGAGCAAATTTTGTCAAACCACCCAATTATTGAGAACAAACAGCATGATTCAGCAACAGAAAACAAGAAAAAGAATGCTTGGACTTCAATTTGCAATGAATTTAACTTGAATGAAAAAGTAAGCAACAGGACACTTCAACAACTTCAGGTAAGCTACTGTATTATTGTTGGTCTACTTTTACATGTCAGTCACTTTGAAATGTTGCTTCATTTTGATCCAAGTATATTACAAACAGCATCATACAGAATTTTAATTTTTTATATTGTCTCATCTTTCTAAGATCCTGTGGAAAAACATAAAAATAAACTTAAAGAAGACAAATGCTGTTGCACGTAGGGAGCGTTTCAAGACTGGTGATGGACCCCCAGAAAGACCGGAGACCGATGACCTAGGAGACTTGTTGACTTCGATCATTGATAGCCAGCAGCCCCTGGAAGGTATCCCTGATGATGATCATTTGGACAGTTCAGATGGGGCCCCGTTCCAATCCTCATTTGGTAGGCCACATTAATTCAATATGTGCCATCCATAAACTGCAGGGAATATGTATTGTTGTCAGTCATTTCTTGCAGTCCTTTAACCAGAAATATTTCATGAACTGAACTTTTGAATACATATTGTTCACTAATGCTGTAATATAATACTTTTCAGATGATCACCAGAGCTTGGAGGTCCTGAGACAGGATGAAAGTCAGCCCACTACAGCTGCAGCAGCCTGGAGGGAAGATGGTGTCACTAATTCTGGCCAAATGAGAAGGACCAAGAGGCTGACCATGCACGAGAAACTGGCCATGGAATTCCATGAGCACAAATTAAAATATTTAAAGTGCCCATATTATGAAAAAATCACTTTTTCTGGGATTTGGGGTGTTATGTTGTGTCTCTGGTGCTTCCACACACATACAAACTCTGAAAAAAATCCATCCATGCTGTTTAGAGTGAGATACAGTTTCTGAATGTGTCCTGTCTTCAGTCTCTGGGTGAGCTGTTCAAAATCGGCACGGCTTGTGACGTCACAAGCCGAAACAAGCAGGCTAACCGCAACCATTAGCTCGTAGCTTTAGCGTTAACGCTAATGCTAACGCTAGCATGCTACCTCATCCTCAATAGCAAAGCACTGCTACAACACACACAAGTTCACCATAATCTACGAAAGAACTACTTACATGTGCGCCCTCATTTAGAAGTCTCCCAGCTAATCCTGCCTTGTAACTGACCAAAGTTGTAGAAACAGCCTTTCTTTTACTGTCTATGGAGCTAGCTAGCTGACATGATCTACATCTGAGCTACTGCGCATGTGCAGTGCAATCAAAGATAGTACAGAAGAAGAAGAAAAGAGGTCTCACTCTGTAGCTAAAACAGAGACCAGCTGAAAAGAGGATCTGCAGCAGTGAGAGAGAGCAGTGCAGTACAACAAAAATATGGTGTTTTTTGAAAATTAAACCATGTAAACCTATTCTGGTACAACCTTAAAATACAATTATGAACCTGAAAATGAGCATAATATGGTTGCTTTAAAAGATGAACATGAAATGAAGATGAAAATACTTCATGTTGAGTTAGCCATGAAGGCGGAAGAGAGAAACATGAAGCAGCAGCAGTACCAATGTTCTACTGAAACCAGCACCAGTTCAGGGTCCCAATATCTCAATTTGTGAAATAAAACTTTTGTTCATCATCAATCTGTGGCAATTGTTGTCTTCAATCATCTGAGGTAACTTCATTGTGAGAAGTGCCGCAAAGCAAAAGCATCTCTGCACGCCAGTCCATACCTGTCATTGTCTGGCTCAACCATGGGAAGATCTGGTTCATCCCTATGTTCCATTTGAGGATCTGGGCAGCCATGCTGTTAGAGGTAATTGTGAAACACTGCTGTTGCAATTATGACAATACAGCATCTTCTTGGTTCAAAGCGCAATGTGTTTCTGAGACACTGGAAACGACTCTTCCATACACCAAACATGCGCTCCACTGTACCTCTGGTACAGATATGAGCTTGGTTGTACCGCTGCTGCTTAGGTGTGACTGCATGAAGGTAAGGGGTGAACAAGAAGTTGGTCTGTGCATACCCACTGTCACCAAGTATGATTCCACTATGTTGACCACCTTCAAACTGAGCGTACAGACAGGAGTTCTGGAAAATTCTTGAGTCATGAGTTGCACCTTTCCAACGTGCAGCAATGTTGGAGAACTGCATAGTGGGAGTGCACACACTTTGTACATTTATTGAAAACCAGTTTTTACGATGTCTGTACTCCTCAGAATCTGCAGTAGAGGGACACTTTATTGGAATATGACATCCATCAATACAGCCAATGACTCCAGGGAAGTTTCCATATTCAAAGAACTCTACCTTGTAGTTGGCTTGGCCAGCAGCATCAGGAAACTTGATGTAGTCGTCCTTCAGTTCACATATAGCTTTGCACACTTTGTGAACTATTTTGCACACAGTTGGTTTACTTACGCCACACAAATCGCCTGTTTCACGATGGAAGGTTCCACGTGCCAAAAACCTTAAGGTGATCAGTACTTGTAGCGAAGGAGGGATAGGCATTCCCCTAAAAGAATCAGATGAAAGCCTTGTCTCAAGCAGACTAATTATGTCTGCTGCAGTTGCTTTGTACATGCGAAAACGGTCACGAAAGTTGATTTCATCAAAATCATTCAGTGGGTTGCTCCTGTCCATAACCACCATTCTGTCTAGTCTAAATGGAGCTCTTTCATCATCATTAAAATAGTCCAGGTAATCCATTTTCCTCTATTGCTAAGGTCAATCTGGAGGCCAACATCAATTAATCTGAAGTTAAACCTGCCTCTGGCCAGGTTTAGTTTAAGCCTTTACTTAAATCTAGACTAGTTCTAATCAGACTTCTGGAAATCAGACTTTGTAATTCAGGACTAGGGAAAGTCTGAGACTATTTTAAACCATGTCTGAGAAATTCAATTTCAGTTAGTCCAGCTTAAATCTCCAATTTAGTCTATGATTAGTCTTAATCAGTGTCTGGGAAACCGCCCCCAAGTCTTGTATTTTAATCCCATTCGAAAAGCAAAGTGTAAAAGACAAGTTGTGGTACAGGGGATTATGTGCCTGACTATTTCTTCGGTCATGAGCTAGTGTGTTGATTAGTGAGCTTACAGATAGGATTTTTTTTCCTTTGGACAGAGCAGGCTAGCTGCTTTATTCTTAGCCAAGTTAACTAGCTGCTGACAGATATAAGATTGAGCTGCTCATCTAACTCTAAGTAAGAAAATAAATAAGCATATTTCCAAAAAATGTAGAACTATTCCTTTAAACATCCTATTTAGCTTTTCAAATTGCAAGTGTCTGAATTGCTCTGTCATATCTCTCAAGGCCAGACTATAGCAGCCAGAACGGGCACCAAAATAACAAAAGTCAAAGCTGAATTTCTCTGATCGTACCAGATTTATTGAAGTAAAGTTTCTTTCAATCAATCTGTCCCTCTCTGTCTGATTGCTCAGTCCAAAGCTGTTGTAATATGACAGGTTCAGGCAGCAGGGCAGCTCTCAGCCTGTGTATGTCTGTGCTTTGGGCGACTCAATGAGGCACACAGACATCACCAGACAGCAGACACCACAGCCTTTCTATAGCCCTGAACCCTGAGGACTGACTCATTAATATTAACCATGTTAAGCTGTATTAACATTTGCATACAGTGCATAATGCCATGAAAACCAAATCAAATATTCAATAGATATGATGCTTCATCTGTGATTAAAAAATAAATGCTGTAATGCTGTAAACGCTGTAAATACATTCAACCAAGTTCCTTTGTCTTGTTTGTGTGTTAGTACTACAATTGTGCCTGTTCGTGTGTTTTTCTCTGGGTACTGTATTTGAGGCTAAGGGCATCCATGCGTGACGATGTACGTGTGAATTGGTGTATGAATGTGTGTCAGTGTGTGCTGTGTATACTAAGCAGTTTATCTCATCCGCTCTGCATATTTTCTCGTTCCCCAAGTGCAGCGAGGTGAGCCAGGTTCAACACACACACCGGCGCTCAGCTCAGGTCTGCTGGAATGATAAGACCCCTTGTTTCCCTGCTAGAGGTAAATGGGCTCCCCTGGTATAACTATCTTACCCCCCTCCCCTCATCTGGCATATTATGACACCCCCAGAAACCCCTATTTACCCATACTGCTCACCTTCACCAGATCTAACCCCCCTCTTTGTGCCCACGTGCCCCGTGTGGCACACCCTGCGGGCATGTCAAGAGTCAGTGCTCTTCCAGCGGTTTAATTAGACAATCACGTCTGGCATCGGGGAATATGGGGGGAAGGGAGCAAAGGCTGGGGCACATGAGGTGCTTGGGATGGGGGTTGACTGTAGTTAGGAGTTGGAGGGAGAGATTTACAGTCAGACATGCGATGTGCACATCTGGATAACAGCTATTCACGCTCATATCTTTGCCATCCAATCATGAGACCCCAGCAAGTCTGTCTGGCTTAAAAACTACAAATATCCACGTTATAAACCCAACGCAGTCCAGCTTCCTGACCTGAAGAATCATTAACTGGCCGTGAAACAAACAAAACATGTAGAGCCATGGTAAAGAAATGCATTCAAAAAGGGGGTAAAATTTGATTATTTTTGCCTGTTTACAGAAATTATCTGTTATTTCTCCCCTTATAAGACATTTTCCTTTGCTTTTAATCCTAAATGTTCTCCACACGCACATTAATGACACATCCATTTGAAGATAAATAACAAAGTGGTCATAAATCTTCAATTAATTGTGCCTGCATGGGTTTATCTCATGTCCTGTCTCTCCTCATCTTCCTGCTTTTTGTCACTGTACCTCTGCTTAAATTAGAAACAGCAAAAATAAAGCAAAAGGAAAATGAGTAGTAAATAACACCAAGAAGACCAAAGAGCTTATTGTGGACTTCAGGAAGTCTAAAGCTGGCACACACACCCCCATCCTCATCAATGGGACTGAGGTGGAGCGTGTCACCAGCTTCAAGTTTCTGCCAACTTCTGAAAACTGCCCAACGCATCACTGGTTCGAGGATCAAGACCATCCAGGGAAAGCGATGCTTGCGTAAGGCGTGCAGCATCATCAAAGACTGTTCTCACCCCAACCACAGACTATTCACCCCACTCCCGTCCAGGAGGCGTCTCAGGTCTTCTCAGCTTCTTTCCTGCAGCTGTCACCCTACTGAACTCTTGCTCTGCATCCCGGTGACAATTTAACCTACTTAGCCCCCCCTCCCCCCACCGGACAATTTGCATTACCCTACCCCACCCATACTGTTCTCTTTATTTCTATTTATTTATTTACAGATGTACATACTGTAATTACACCTATACATAGCCATATTCTACTGCTCTTCATACTATTCATCCTGCACATACACTTATTCTTACTACTCTTATAATGTTACCACACTGCACATAGCTGTACATACTGTACATATCTGCCTATATGGTTCATTCGGTATATCCATATTTATTCTGTTTTTCTTATTATATATTTTGTTAATACACTGCATATATCTATATATTATTCTTACTACTAGTGTAATGTCACTGCTACTACATTGCACATATCTGTACATGTTGTTCATACATTGTTCATATTACATAACCATATTTATTCTGCTCTTGTAACACTGCAATATATTTCTTGTCCTGCCTATGCACCACCTGTCTATACTTGCATATTGCATTGCACTTTTATGCTTTTTTTTGCACTTCTGGTTGGACGCAAACTGCATTTCGCTGTCTTTGTACTTGTACACTGCACAATGACAATAAAGTTGAATCTAATCTAAAAAAATAAGAGTAATGCTAATAAGCATATTTTTGAGATTCAACTGGTGTACTAAATCTTCAGTCTATGCATAACTAGCTAGGGGTAAGTGTTGTTGATGTATAACACAACCTCCTAATGGCAAACATATAGTCATGGCAACAGTGAAGCACAAAATGTTTGTGTGTGAGTGACTTATGTCAGCACTTGGCAGAGACACAAAATGTCATGGGCACTGAGTAGAAATAACACCATCTTGATATTTCCGGTGCATTTACCTAAAACTGCTGGCAAAATTATATAAATCAACACTTTCATGATTCATTCTTTAGTTGTGATGAAGGAATAATAATAAATCTATAAGAATATGGTAATTAATTCACTTTTTATGCTATATTAATGAACAATGTGTCTGTATTTTGTTTACATGATAACTGTTACCTCTGTACAAATGTTATACATTACTTGTTCTGTATGAGAGAGTTAGCACCATATATGACATTCATGCACACAGTACAGCACCTAAGTGAAGAGTCAAAGAGCAAAGAGCATTATCAGCACAATGTAATTGCACTCACTTAACATCTGTTCAAGATGAGGCTTTCAATTCCAATATAATGCTGGATATAATATTAATGCATCATATTTTAATTGTGATATTTTGTCAGTAAAATCTGAATCTGCAATGTAACAGTAACAATTTTTGTCAGGTAAATGTAGTAGTACAATGTTTTCCTCAGAAGTAGAAGTAAGAAAGTATTTGTATACAGTTGGGTTGGTGCTTTGGGGGCCTTCTGTAAGTTATTTCGGGGTACAATGGTTTTGGAGAAAGCTGCAAGCAATATCAGAGGCCAAGCAATCAGCCCGTTCTAACATTTTGAACGAGCACTGTACTGATGATACATTATGAAAACATAAAAAACATGACTAATCATCAACAAAGAGTCATGATGGCTCCTTTCATCTACATCTGATTCTGCTTCTCGTTACAATGTTTAACCCACCAGTTATCTGCACTGAGTTCTCCCATCTACTCATCTATTGACTAATTACCTGCCTGCACACCTGCTCCTTGTTACCAAATTAATGCGAGTATATATTGAGCCCCTAATCCTTGCAGTTTGCCTACAGTTCTGTTCTGCCTGCCTTTGCTTATAGGATGTTTTCCCAGAAGACATTTTCACAGTGTCACAGTAGGAAAAGCAGCAGATGTAAATAATAAAAAGAGATAATGGCTGAATTCCATTTAGCAACTTCTGTTTCAGGGTCCTGGGATTATGCATGCTGGCTCACTGTCACACTGTCAGGGCTTACTGGGACACTTGAATAGAGCGAAGGCATTGTTAATGTTATTAGTAACACCTGTGCTTTATCTACAATGACAGTTTATCAGTTTACAGTTTATCCAGTGAAATGAAGAAAAATATTAAGGATTCACAGAATTAACCCTTCATGGCTGAGATTTTGGCATGCAATATTAATAAAAGCACAGGTATAATAAATAACATTAATCATGGCTGCATGACATTTAGGTGTTCAAGTTTCAGGACCATGGTATTATGCATGCTGGTTCACTGACATGGCTTACTTGGACACCTAAATGGAACAGAGCCATTGTTAATGTCATTAGTTACAACAGTGCTGAGAGTAACCCTGAAACCTTAAAGAAGAGAATAGCCCTTTGCATAGTATGCATAGTAGTTACTGTATGAGGCATAGGGGATTCATATTCATTATCGCTTTGTGTGGTGTCTGTGAAGCACTTTGTGTTACATTTTATATAAGTGCTATACAAATAAAGTCTGATTGATTTAATGATTTATTGATTGATTGATATTCATTTCTTGTGCAGCTTTCATCCTCAGACTTTTAACCAAAAATGTTATAAGGGAAAACAAAGAAATGCTAATGGACACAGTGCACTATAAAAAAATACAAATCTGACTTTTACTGTCTTACCAGTCTATTGTTTTCTTCCCCTCTATCTTTCTACTTTGTGTTTTTCTTCTTCTTTTTTTTATACCATCAACTTTGATCTGTTTTTACTGAAACAGTTTCACCTTCAGAAGGGCTCCATGAATCTCTCTTGATCTCCCCATGGATGAAAAGGCCAGTCCTGAATATGAATCAGCATTGGGCCAATCCAGACTATAGTCAGGCATCTTTTATTATATATATCTTTTATCTGTCTTCAGGAACATGTTCACACCTACACACCAAAGGACGGTTTAGATTAGAGAAAAAAACGGTCTGGTCTCTGCAATAAGATCTGCTGCAGAGGATAGTGATTTTAAATCATACTGAATAGACAGAGCTATTTCATCATGGCTGCACTATAGTCAATGGTCAACAATGGACTGATGGGCCTTTTAATCCTTTTCTTATGATGCTGATATTATGCATTTCACAATTTTCATTTTTTAAAAGTTTCAGTCTATGTAGAGCTTCAACATAAGTGCTATTAATTCTTCTCTTCTTATTGTTGTTATATGACAGATAGATAGATAGATAGATAGATAGATAGTTGGGTAGATAGATACGCTACTACAGGAGAAAGGGGAGTGGGGATTTTAATTGACTAAGCTTGAGCAATGCAGTTACTTCAGACGGAAACAGTCAAAGGTAAAGAAAAAATCATCCTTTAACGTAAAGCACAACGTTAAGTTCTCCATACTTTAAACTGTAAATCCTAACAAGCAGTGTAAAAAAAGTTATAAATTAAAAATTAAAAAAAGTGTAAATTGACGGTTATTCTGTTTCATTTGTAAAAATCTAGACCTATCATGTACTATCAAATTCTTCTAGATTTAATGTAACAAAAATCAGCGTTGTGCTAACTTGTAACACGGTTGCCACCTTGTGCCTAAAATGGCATACGGTTTTTTTTCTTTTTCTTTCTGGTCAGGCGCTTAGGTGTTCATGTGCCAAACAATCGGGGCCCTGACAACATCAACTTTGCTGGGAAATGTCAGCCATGGAAAATGTAGTATAAACAGTCGTTTGCTGCACTCTGTACGGAACTTTCAGTACTACGACTCCCACAAACCCTTGCTGGCGTTCGCTCGTGTCGAGCGATATGGCGTCTTCTTGAAGCGTAGCTAGCTTCATAAATCGCAACTAAGTGTTTTGTGGACAAATTGTTAAGGTAAGTTTTAAATGTCGTGCACTTCACATTTCCCCTGTTGTGTTTATAAAGTGTAAACGTTTGACTTGAGTTAGGTTTCAGTGTTGCATGTTTGGGCAGTTTATTGAAGATAGTTTGCCTTTTTTCTAACGTTAAGTTGTTAGCTAACGTCAGAAGCTAACTAGCTTGTTCGCACTATCTGCATTCATTTTGCAGAGTAAACGTAACGTCAACGTTACTTAATTTTATCTCATTGTTAGCGGAGGACTTATATTTACCGTCAGATACTCGCAGGATAATTACATTATCAGTAATGCAAAATAAAAGCGGACAAGCCAACAACCTTATGGATAAGAGCTGAAATGAATGTGTCTTAAACCGTGGATTCATTCAATATTTCTCATTTATTTTGTATTTGAAAAACTGTGTTGTTTATTGTCTGCAAACAGCACTAGACTAAATTCAACTTCAAATTGGAACTTTAATTTCAGTTTTATTGTCCCCAAGGTGAACTTTGTTTTGCAGTGAAGTAACAGAAAAACTAAATGCATATTTTGTATTATAAAATTATGTAAAACATGCTAAAACTCATTCAGCAATTCATGTCAAAGAATGATGTAGTTGGCACGTGGTTAGTGACCATGCCTGTAACGTTTTGTGTTGCATATTTAGATTTTTATGATTGGCTCTCAATTATCCACCTGGTTACTTTGAGGTGTTTACTTCGTAGTGTCTTATCTGTAAAAGGTTTACTCAAAGATGCTGTATTACCTTGTGAGGAAAAACTGTTAAAGCAAATTTAAATGCAATGTCTACCTTACAATGTAATACCAGTGTAACTGTAGGCTGTTCATTAATTCATGTCCTTTCAAAAGTAGTAGTAGTACATTTCCTTATCAAAAACCTACCCAAGTGAATATCCAATAACTGATTTTAACAGTAACAACATGCTATTTCTGTTTACAGATGGCAGCCGACTCCACAGACAAGAAGGATGCTGAATCCTCAGGGACTAAAGACAGAGAGAGGAAACGCAGCCGTTCACGAGAACGTAAACTCTCGCCTACACGCAAGCGCAATCGTTCTCGTGAACGAAATCGCTCTAAGTCTGCAGAAAGGTAACTAAAATGCAAGAGCACAGCCCTGTCTTTAACAATATATTAGAGTTCTAATTGTTATCATTTCTGCATAATTACACACATAGCATTTGTCTTATTTTTGTTGTTTTGTTGTTGCATAAATAAGCTTCAGTTTGTCTGTTGTTGAAATTAAAAAGAAATTAAACATTGTATATGATTTGTATTATAATGACAGAGACCGACGCATGAAAGACAAGGATAGAGACAAGGAGCGTGACAGAGATAAGGACAGAGAGAGGGGCCGTAAGGACAGAGAAGGCCATCGACGTGATAAAGATCGCAGTAAGAGATCCAGGTATGTGAATGCTAAAATACACAGCTTTGTGAGATGGAGAAAGATCACATGTGAACGTTGATTCACATTCTTCCGGCAAAAGCAAAAAGATGTTTTGCCTACAACTCTAAAGATTCTCAAACAACTGTATGATCATTCACATTTATGCTGCGTTCATGTTATATCAGAGTTATTGTAATTACCAGTTTCCAACTTGTAAACAACATTCATGCCAATGATCAAGTTGTAATTAGAACTGGTAAACTGACAGTTCTCGTATATTCGACTTGGCACTTGGTAATGCAGAAGTGCCAAACATACTACGTGGATGCCTTACGTCATTCAAATGGCAAACCTTTTGTATTTATGTTATTTATTTGTATTTAGGTGAGTGTCAGTTAATATAAGATGTTTCTTTTTGCGACTCCTTTTGGGTCATTGGATGTGTATGAGTAGGCTAGGTTACAATGAACATTTTGTTTGTTGAAGTTAGTAAAATAAGCAATAAAAGTGATTGTTATTTTGAAAGAGGTTGATTACATCTGTTAAAAATTAACTTTCCATTGTAGAAGTCTCTCACCCAAGTCGAAGGATGCCAAATCAAAGAGAGAGAGGGATATAAAAACAGAAGAGGAAGAAGATGAAAAAAAGAAAAAAGAAAAGGTACAAATCTGGTTTGGCTGAATCTTTCATAGCGTTACATCGTTTCTTAGGTTGTTATTTTGCGTGTTTGACCTGTGTTGCTTCTGTCCAGGTCCAACCTTTATCTTTGGAAGAGCTTCTCGCCAAGAAGAAGGCAGAAGAGGAAGCGGAGGCAAAGGTGAGAAGTTTCCTGAGGTTCACATTTGTCCTTTTCTTTTTAAACCCAAGAGGATTTTTTTCCTTACTTCTTTTTTTCTTCTTTTTAGCCCAAGTTCCTCTCTAAGGCAGAGCGAGAAGCAGAGGCTCTAAAACGGAGGGAGCAACAGACGGAGGAAAGGAGGAGATTATTGGAAGATGAGAGGAAGAAGAGAAGGATGTTCCAGGACATGGGGAGAAAAATGATGGGTGTGTATCAGCCTCTGGTTCATTCAGTACTGCATGCTGTTTATAAAAGCATAATGATTGTAACTGAGACTGTGTGTCTACAGAGGACCCCCAGGAAAGAGAGAGACGAGAGCGAAGAGAGCGAATGGAGAGAGAAAACAACGGGAATGAAGACGATGATGGAAGACAAAAGCTCAGAGAGGAGAAAGATAAAAGCAAAGAACTCCACGCCATCAAGGTTAGTCTCATGAGAAATTGTGTAGAGCACATGAAATGATGGCTGTGACCGGCAATGTTAAATGTTGCATAAAGTCTGAAGCCCCATTTTGACCGCCAAATCACTTAAATCCTGTCCGGAGCAATGTCCTTGCAAAATACACATCAAGTCACTGCTGTTCTCGGTAGCAGCAGGAACCAAATATCAAATTAGTGTTGTGGCTCTTTTCATCCTTGAATAGAACCGTAACAAAGATTTATGTTAACGGACACCTCTGCCTGAAAAGCCATCACTTATACAGATGAAGCCAACAATGTAACGTATTCTCTGTCCTAACTGACTTAACTGAATTAAGGGTCTAAGGACAGAGGGTGTCATGCTGTACAGATTGTAAAGCCCCATGAGGCAGATTTTTGATTAATGATGTTGGGCCATATAAAAAATGTGACTTGACTGTTATTTGTTGTTAACCTGTTAACTTTTGGTATTCAAGCATCGCAAACTCAAAAATGTTGACCTTCTAAAACATGATCAAACTGCATTAAAATTCAACCTTTGAATGACGTAATGAACTAAATTAAATATCTGATCTTGACAGGAGCGTTACCTGGGTGGGCTCAAGAAACGCCGGAGAACTCGTCACCTGAACGACAGGAAATTTGTGTTTGAGTGGGACGCTTCTGAAGACACCTCAGTTGATTACAACCCAATGTGAGTAAACATGAACACCTTGTATCACTCTTGAATTGAAGCAGGTCTTTTGTTTTGCCAGGATGTGTACCAGTCTGAACAACATGTTCCCAATCTGTCTCCCAGTTACAAAGAAAAGCACCACGTGCAGCTGTACGGACGAGGCTTCATCGCTGGCATCGACTTGAAGCAGCAGAAAAGAGACCAGTCACATTTCTATGGTGACCTAATGGAGAGAAGGCGCACGCTGGAAGAGAAGGAGCAGGAAGAGTGAGTAAAATAGAGATGATCAAGTCTGTTTGTGGTTTAAAAGAGGATACTGGTGGTTTTTAAAAAAACAACTAAATAACCTAATAAAAAAAACTGACTAGAAAATCAGTCTAATAGCAACTAGTATACACAATTTGTACTGACTCAACAACTTAATGGCAGTATCTTTCTTCTCTCCTCCTCTCAGGACAAGACTGAAGAAGATGCGTAAGAAGGAAGCGAAGCAGCGCTGGGACGACAGACATTGGTCTCAGAAGAAGCTGGACGAGATGACGGACAGAGACTGGCGAATCTTTAGAGAGGACTACAGCATCACCACCAAGGGAGGAAAGATCCCGAACCCCATCAGGAACTGGAAGGAGTATTCGATGCCCGATCACATCCTGGAGGTCATCGAAAAGTGTGGTTACAAGGTCGGTGCACTGCGACTCCACGTTGAAGTTTTCATAAGAGGAATATGTGTTTTTGTAACTTTCACAAGCCAATAACGCTATTATTTTAGTTTCAGTTGTGCACAGAGTTAGGTAAAAAGCTCATGATTGTAATAGTTACAGTTCATTTGATTTATTTTACCTTTTCTGTTTTCTTCTAATTGATCTACAAACTGATATATCCTCACTTGTTTTCACTGATTCATTTCATTTGTATCACTGATAATGACTTTTCCTTTTTAAATTCCAGGATCCGACACCTATTCAGAGGCAAGCCATTCCTATTGGTTTACAGAACCGTGACATCATTGGTGTGGCCGAAACAGGTAGCGGTAAAACAGCTGCTTTCCTGATTCCACTGCTTGTCTGGATCACCACCCTGCCAAAGATTGACAGGTAACAGCCCATGCTCCAATAATCTCAAGTAAACCAACTAACAATGTCCCGCTGCATTTTTCCGTTGGCATTTTTTTACTGACGTAACTGTCTATGACGTTGCTCTGCTCTCTTGGCTGTACATGCAGGATTGAAGACTCAGACCAGGGTCCTTATGCTGTGATCCTGGCTCCGACTCGTGAGTTGGCGCAGCAGATTGAAGAGGAGACCATAAAGTTTGGTAAACCGCTTGGCATCCGCACAGTGGCTGTGATTGGAGGAATCTCCAGAGAGGACCAGGGCTTCCGTCTCAGAATGGGCTGTGAGGTGAAACATTTAGCATTTACACCTGTGTGGAAAAGCCACTGAAACAGTAACTAGATAATCTAAGCGTCTAAAGTTAATACCCAACAAGCACAAAAGTCTGTTCTGTAGCACTGTGTATAATCAGTCTTAAAAATTTTTTTAACAAAATGTTGAATAAATAAGTAATTCTTCATTGTATTTTCTAACACAAAGCCTTTAAATATCAGTTCAATCAATCAATCAATCAATCAATCAATCCAGCGCAACATTTACTCTTTGAGGATTTAAAAATGTCTCCGTTGTCTGTCACAGATAAACGTCCATAAATCTGCCTAGAAATCATAGAAAAAAGACGTTCAGATCTTGCCTGATAATCATCACGTTTTGGAAGTTATCCAGTGATACAAGAACTGCTAATTGATAATTCCATATACCTTTTTAATGGTACACATTTGCCAAAATGTACACAAATAAAGGCCTAAAAATGGAGGCGAAAATGTGGTGGAATGAATTTTGGTTGGTGTGATTCTTAGCAGCTTTTTATTTGGCTTACCAGACCTTTTAACAAAAACAATTTCAGACAATGTAAACAGACTGTTTTCTAATATCTAAGAATGTCTAATGTCATAAGGTAACAATGCTACATATATTCACCAACTGTGTTTCCCTTCTCTAACAGATTGTGATCGCCACCCCCGGCCGTCTGATCGATGTGCTGGAGAACCGGTACCTGGTTCTGGGCCGCTGCACCTACGTGGTCCTCGATGAGGCCGATCGTATGATTGACATGGGCTTCGAGCCCGACGTCCAGAAGATTCTGGAGTACATCCCAGTGACCAATCAGAAACCAGACACTGACGAAGCAGAGGACCCTGAGAAAATGATGCTGAACTTTGAATCTGGAAAACATAAATACAGACAAGTATGTTTATCGCTCAAACATGAATTATAAACAAGACTGTTGTGTAGGTGCCAGCTGCTCTCACTGTTATTTGTGTTTTCAAGCTCTATTTTGTAATTTTTTTTGCACCTTTCAGACGGTCATGTTCACAGCCACTATGCCTGCAGCTGTAGAGAGACTGGCCAGGAGCTACTTGAGACGTCCTGCTGTGGTGTACATTGGCTCTGCTGGCAAACCTCACGAGAGAGTCGAACAGAAGGTGTTGCTAATGTCAGAGGGAGAGAAGAGGTGAGACGGACACAAACATATAAATGCAACTGTAAAAATCAAATGTCTCGTTTATTTATGTCAGGGTGTCTTACTGAGTGGTTTTGGATTGTGTGTGGTGCAGGAAGAAGCTGCTGGAGGTGTTGTCGCGTGGCTTCGAGCCTCCCATCATCATCTTCGTCAACCAGAAGAAGGGTTGTGACGTGCTGGCGAAGTCTCTGGAGAAGATGGGGGTAGGTCACTGGACTGGACCAGTGGGTCCAAAATGTCTTTTTATCACCTGAAAACGTTAGGTTACGTTTTTCTTCGTAACATTTAATGTTCGTGTCCACTAAATAAGCAACAATCAAATCAGTTTGATGGTGACGATTGGTACAAACATGGTCACATTTTCTAATGTTGTTATATTGTCTGATACTTGGGTTTATAACTAAATACCTGCAAAACTAGTGACATTCCCATGAGCCTCAGCTGTGCTTTTGTGTTTAGTGCTAATTCATGTTGCTAAACCTGCTAAACAACATCGTGTTAGCATTCAAAATATAACCTCAGTTGTCTTTTCTTCACTCAGTACAATGCTTGCACGCTGCACGGTGGCAAAGGCCAGGAGCAGAGAGAGTTTGCGCTCTCCAACCTCAAGGCAGGAGCCAAAGATATCCTGGTGGCCACCGACGTTGCTGGTCGAGGTATCGATATCCACGACGTCTCCATGGTCCTTAACTATGACATGGCTAAGAACATTGAAGGTAAGAAGCCTCATTCTCACTATTTGTCTTTTCCTTCTTGTCTGTATTTTTGTTGTTCCTTCAACATCGTAATTTGATATTTATTTGGTGAAACGTAAGAATTCGTAAAACATAAAATCCATATAAATACATAAATAAAAAAGCATTTACTAAGCCATGTTGGTGTCTTCCTCCTCCTGCAGATTACATCCATCGTATAGGTCGTACGGGTCGTGCCGGTAAGAGTGGTATGGCCTTGACTTTCCTTACCAAAGAGGACTCTGCAGTTTTCTACGACCTGAAGCAGGCCATCCTGGAAAGCCCGGTCTCCACCTGCCCTCCAGAGCTGACCAACCACCCGGAAGCTCAGCACAAACCTGGAACCATCCTGACCAAGAAGAGACGCGAGGAGACCATCTTTGCCTGATTTATCCCGGATGTTTCCGTACGAACTGGACTTTATACGCCGAACACACACTCATCAGTGTCTCGTGTTTCATCATGTTGTATCTGCACAGAATGTCTCTGTTTTACCTTCAGGATTTGGTCTCAAGGTATTTTTTATGCCCGTTTCTTTTGGTTCTTTTTCTCTTTTGCTGTTGGTCTGTTTTTGTCTTTTTCAGCCAGGCAGTTGTCTTTCACTGGTGCAAAAATCATCACCACACCACACACACACACCACATCGATGTGCATGAATTTGAATATTTCTACTCATTCAAAGATGTGTAAATGTAAAGTCAGCGTTCGTTGTTTTGTTTTTCTTCTGTAACCAAGATGTGATAATGTAACTGATCTTGCTATTCAGTTATCAAATGTAAGAAACGCCAACCAGGATGTGAGTGTAGATGAGTAGTAAGTGCTATCCTTGATTACTTCTCTGTTAACCATAATTTGAGTTTCCTGACTGTTTAAGAGACCAATGCCAGAAGTCCCAGCCATTTTCTTCTAATGCATTCTGCATTTCATCGTTTTAAATAGAAACATTTGTACGTAGTGAATACAGCAAATTTGAGTGACGTCTGGCTCATAACTGTCTAAAAACGTGTGAGAAAGACTTCTATCTTTGGCAAGAAGTAGTTTCGATAGTTTGATAGTGCTCAGTGGGTGGATCTTGGGATGCAGAATAAAGGGTTGAAATGTTCAAACATGTACAAAAGAGCAAACTTAAAGCACTCAAACAAAGAGGTGCAGGAGTCATGTTGAGTTTTGATTAAAAACAACTTTGTTTACATGACTTGTTCATTAAACAATTTTTGAGAATGGTTTTGTTATTGTCTATTAAATGTGTGTGTGTGTGTGTGTGTGTGTGTGTGTATATACTCATTCAGAAATATGAACCCAAATTAACAAACCAAAAGAAACGATGTCAGAAACCCTCTAAAAGGCAATAATTCAGAAAAAAGGGTAACATGGTATTCATGTACAATTCGAATTAATTACAAACAAGCCATGTAACCAATAAAGACTTTTAATCAAAACGCCACGTTACTCCTGCTCCTCTACATGAGTGCCTGAAGTTTGCTCTTATGTTTAAAAGTGTTTACCTCTGTGGTATCTGTGAATAACAGTCAGATTATCTCTGAATTTCATAGACAAAAGCTGCCAACCAACATCTTTGTTTAAAGGCCCTGAAAACAGAACACTATATGTTCGGCCAAAATGTTTCTCACTAAATTTGACAACCTCATTTGGAAAATTGTGATGTCAAGTATTACTGTGCAGCAGTCGAGAGTTTAGCAGCAGTTTGAATCCAGCTGTGATGACAGTGTGTGGCCAGTTTTATACAGTCTATGGTACTTACACATAAGAAGTCAGAGGATCATCAAACGTATTCTGATTAATCTTAAAAAGGAACATTGTACACTACCGGTCAAAAGTTTGGGGTAAATTTCCATTCCACTCCATTACAGACAGAATACCAGCTGAGATCAGTTGCATTGTTTTTTTAACCAGGGCAGCAGTTTTCAGATTACATTATGTGCTTACATAATTGCAAAAGGGTTCTCGACTGTTGTAGAAAGAAGTGGCTGATCTTTAATGCAATATCTACATTGCCCTTTATCAGCAACCATTCATCCAATGTTCCAAAGGCACATTCTGTTTACTAATCTGATATCATTTTAAAAGGCTAACTGAGAAAACATTGGAGAACCCTTTTGCAATTATGTAAGCACATAACGTAATCTGAAAACTGCTGCCCTGGTTAAAAAAACATCTCAGCTGATATTCTGTCTGTAATGGAGTGGAATGGAAATTTCTAAGTGACCCCAAACTTTTGACCGGTAGTGTATATCTGCACCAAATTTTGTGGCAATCCATCCAATAGTTGTTCACATAAAAGCCACAAGTATCAACCGCTAGAGGAAAAGTCAAACTCTGGGGACGATCAATATCTGTACAAAAGTCCATGGCTCTAATAAAGAGTAATTGAGTGCATTATAGTGAAACAAAAAAAAAGGACCCACACAATTAAAAGTACATAAAATGTCATGTTTATTTTAAGTCATATTTTACTTAGCATTGTGAATCTATTTTCAAATAGAAAGCATTCTATACAGCATCAGGCAGGAAATGTCTCACTTTTTACACATCTGTTGTCTCTTTTGATAAATAGAGGGAAGAGGCGTGTTGGATCACGCTAGCACGCTGTGGTAGTCTGGTGGATACACGGTTATATTTAGTGCAGTTATTGCATTACAAAGCAACCATCCCAAAGAAAAGTAGTGCAATTTTTTTTTCTACTCACACAAAAAGAGGAAGTCCAGATGGTCTAAGGCGTTTAAAGTTTTTCAATGTTTAGGCTTAGTATTGCATACAGAATAAGACAGAGGAAACTAAATTGTAAAAATTGTGCTTCATAAATTGAAAAACTTCAACTGCTTCATCAGTTGCTAAATTGGTCCGCTTTGAAAAACATACTCTGCCAAAACATAATGAAAATAGCTAATTGGTGAACTAAAACATGCAGGGCTTTAATAATTCACTCATTCATTTTTATCACAAATTAAAAAATTGTAGGCCTGATCTTGGACCGGGACAATTTTTAAGCGAGTGACTTTTAAAAGTGCGTCAACCAGTGTCCACCCAATATTGTGGATAGAAAAAAAAAATTCCCCAATATTAATGTTTGTGGATAAATAAAGTGATGCATTTCTTTTTTTCTTTTTTTTTTTAGTAATAGTGTTGTTAGTGTGTGAGGAGTGAGTAGCCCCAAAGACAAGACTATCACTACAAGACAATGAGGAGAATCAGAATCAATGCATTACTGAAATACTTAATTGTAAAAAGAAACAATCAGATTTCATGCAACACTTGCATAGATTTTTTTTCTTTTCTTTTTTCAATCATGCTGATTTTTTTTTTGTCTTCAAAATATACAGAACACTAGATAGAGATACCTGTGAGACATGGAAGCAGTAAACCAGTAATTCCGAGAGCCGGCTGTTAACAGTATCGACCCCATTTCATGAAGCGGGTCGCTGCTCGTCTGCATCACGTCCAACTCCTCATCGGCTCACAGACTAATGATGGTGCAGAAACAGAATGACATCGTGTCACGGGTGCTACGAGTCCTTCAGGAGCACGACACATTCGTTACGTGGAGTTGAGCGCGATGAGTGTGTAGGACTTACACCTGAGGATCTGCTTTGATAAAAATCTAATCAAAACTGCAGTACGTGACGCAATGTTTGGCAAAGACATACAAGGGGAGTGAGATTAAGTGTAGAAACTGGATGCTACAATCAATAACGTGCTACAATCGAATTACAGGGCGATCGGTTGGGTTTGGAGACACCGGGTGGTGTTGGAGGTGCAAAAAGGCATGCAAGCTTACATTCTCTGAAGATTTGAAGATGAGCTGCAGCATGTGCAGCATGTGCTTAATAATATGTGAAGGATTCAATGTAAACAAGCAAAGTTTGGCAAATAATTCACCCTTTAAAAGATAACATTCCCCTTTCTAAGTTGCATTTACATTCTCTGTGCCCATTTTGAGATTGTTTTTTTCTTCGAGGTGTTTAGAGTGATTGTGCAACAGCAAAGGCGAGTGATGCCCAGAACACACTGTACTGTAGGGGACACTGACGCTGTACTGCAGCTTCATACCACTGTGATTGTTACCGTTCAGAGACTCGGTCTGATGTGTGTGTGTGTGTGTGTCTCCATTCACCGTCTTCAGAGTATAATGAGTGAACACATGGGTGGCAACGTTTTTCTGAAACAACAAACAAGTCCATATTAACAAAATCAAACAAATATAGTAGCAATGAAACAAAACCAGGTGCCCATTCAGTATATACATTGTGATCAAATGCATTACTATTTCCCATAAATGGATTCAACAGTAGACATTCCTACATTAGTTTATCCGTAAAGATCATTCTGTTCCTGTTCTGACGTTAATGTGCAAATAGTTTTAAAATAATTATACTCATACATGCAATAGTAAAGATAGTTAAAAGTCTTAGGAATTTTAAGGCCAGTATATGAGACATCCTACAATAGAGAAACCTTAGGCAAAGCAGCTAAAGTTTGAGTTTGCCTACAGCTGGTAGCCTGAAACATTTCCATTGCAGAGGTGAGTAGCCCTGTTGACTTTAATCTGAATTACATGACCCTGGAGAAGTCAGTGCATCCCCTAAAGATAAATTCTAACTTGTAGTCTGGAAGAGAGTGACTCTAAATTCTTAAAAAATAGACCTAAAGTTGTCTACTTAATAACGGGGCATCTGTTTCTGATTTGGAGCTGATTTTGGTGCAAGTTTTTTCATCTCTAAATTGTTTGTTTGGGAACATACGACAGTCGGAGGGCTTGGGGGGGGGATGGGAAGAGATGAGGTTGGAGGTGGGGGGCTTTGTTCTTCAGTAGGTGTCTCGGGGCCAGGGGCGGCTGCGCTGGCGGTTGTTCCTCTGGTTGTGACCTTGCTGAGCTTCACGTTGGAGCAGCCTGTCCTGTGACTCGTGCCCATTGGCACTGTGGGCACTGCCAGTGTGCCCACGGTGAGGGGGGTACATGTCCCTGTATGTGCGAGCATGGCAGGGGGAGGCAAACTCATCCTCCTCCTCTTCCTCCTCCTCTTCTTCTTCTTCCTCCTCCTCTTCATCCTCCGCACCCCCCCTGTGGCACGGGCTCCCCCTCCGGCCACGAGACAGGGAGTCGCTGGCCTCGTCAGACGGCATAAGACTGTCCTGCTCCAAGGGGGAGTGGGCCTCCTCACCCGCCTCCTCCTCCTCACCCTCCAAGCCCACGGCTTCACAAGGCTGCGGCTGGTTCTTGTTCTGGAGGATTTGAGTCACCATGGGGGGGAAGAAAGAGAGTCAAAAGAAAGACAACATCTCAAAGCAGCTTCAGACTTTCTGTTAACTGAACATCATAGACAGTTTTCATAGACGGCAAACACACAGAGGGTAGACAAAATAATGCAAACACTACATCAAGGACTTTGAACTTTGAAGGAAATCTTAATCTTAAAACAACATTCACATGCCCATATGTACATTAAAAAAGTTATCGGTTGCTGCAATTGTTCCTCTTGTCCACACTGGCTGCAAACACATCAACTTCCTAAAGGTTTTTTTTTATTTGCAATGTAGGAGAAGTTCAAAATTCAGCTGAAACTAAAATGAGGCTTCAGCTAAAGTTAATTGGTAAAATCAATAATCTGTTGTTGTGTTTTCACAGACCTTGTTTAAGTTAATGTGGGGGGAACTGAAGCTGTCCTATACTCTCGCCAAAGCCACCAGACTCCATTGACAAAAAACTGTTTTTTTCCCATTGCAGAACACGGGAGTTGATGGTCTACCGCTGCCTCTATCATTTGTTAGGTTTGTTAGATCCTAACCCTTTAAAACACCAAAGCCACACAATAACACAACAAACTGACTGACTGAGACAGGTGTAGACCAGCAACTCTCGTGTTCTGCGAGGTAAATTTACGTTTTTTTATGAATGTTTTTGTCAATGGATTCTGGTGGCTTTGACCAGAGCATAGAACGGCTTCAGTTCCCTCCCACGTCACCTTAACCAGGGCTGTCTGACAGCAAGGTAAAATGGTGAAAATATTCTAAATATAGTGTACACTTAAAGTGGTCCCCCTACAGGTTGTCTCATTGGAACTACAGCTTGCATGGCTGTAGTTCCAATGAGACAAACTGTAGGGGGACCGAAGAGAGAAAAGTTACATAGTGTTGCTTTAAACTGATATTATTTTTTAAGATGGGCCTTTTTTTTTTAAGATTATTTTTTGGGGCTTTTCCGCCTTTAATTTTTGACAGGACAGCTAGGTGAGAAAGGGAAGACATGCATTCGAACCCTGGACCTCTGCGTCGAGGCATAAACCTCTCAGTACTGTACATGTGCATCTGTACATGTACATGTTTTTTAGGTGGTTAAAATACATTTAGCTGCTGCCCCCATCCACAGCAGTACATTGTTTAACTTTCATGCTGGGACTCCTGCCTGCTTCTACAAACTGGCCGTGTGCCGACTGTACGTAATAAAATGACTATGGATAAGTAGCTCATACAACCCCACTTCAAAAAATCCAAACTATCCCTTTGAATAATTGGCATGCAGCAGTGCAAAGTCTCTTCAAAGTCCTTTTTAGTTTACAGTGTTTTATCTGCATGTACACAGATTAATACTACAGACACCGAACAAAAGAAATGCCAGTGAAACAGCTGAATGAATGGTTAGGAAGTTATTACAGAACATAAAATGTTTCTGTGCTGATGTTATGGTCTCAGTTTATTGTTGTGTAAATTGCATTTAGTTCCAGTGAATACATCATCATCATCATATGCTTTTAATTAGCATTGTCATTCAAGATAGGGTTATGCGCCACTGTGAGCGGGGGCATTATTCACAAAGCATGCTTGGAAAAGGATCAACCCGATTGAAAATAGAGAATAATGGTCCGATTTTCGACAATTCATACAAACGTTTTATAATTTTCAGACATGACGTTCTCAGTTATGGTATTAAATTGGAGCTGCTTTGTGAATTTCCTCCCAGAAAGCTTGTGGAGCAGTGATTCACCTGAGACCATCAACGAAAGGAAAGGAGGCAGGATGCATGAAGAAAAAACATCTTTTCTGTGGTGAGATCTGAATGAATAAAATGCTGTTCATTCACTGTCTCAGCCGCTGTGTTGTGTACAGGTGCGTAAGAGGGGATTGTTGGGTTTTAGAGTGCAAATATAAATATATATATACATATATATATACATATATAAACCCTACTACTCACCCCATTTTGTAAGCGATCACTCAATTAATTCCTGTGTTTCAGAAAACTGCAAAGATGTTAAGCATGGATGAGTGACAGGACAGACAAGACAACCGGAGACAATCAAATCAAAACAAAGGAGTGAGAATCTGAGATGGGAAGAGCTGGTAAAGACAGTGACAACGTTCAACATGTTCAAAACAGGATTTCTACTTAAAGAGTCTTAAAACAGTATTTAAACAGTGCTTTTTAAACAGATTTAGACAAACTCACCTGTAGACTCGAGATGGCAGAAGGCGGGGTCATTAGACTCTGCTCCAATAAGGGGTTAAGAGGGGTGTTGCCTGGGAGGTGAGTGGCACGCCAGTAGATCTCCAGGTATTCAGCCAAATGCTCACATGCATCTTCCAGCTGGTTTTCATCCAAAATGACATCAAACATATCCTGCAAATAAACAAAAAGAAAATGAGAAATGGAATAATTTCACCTCAAGCAGCTGTCAACATTGTGTGGTACAAAAGTTCACTGTAAAGGTGTACAGCTTGGCAAACAGCGTATTATGTAATGGCAAATAGATCCATGGAAGTAGTTTTTTTTTATCATGTTTGTAAAGATCATATCATTGTTACACTATCTGACCAGCTAGGTCATATCGGTCAGAAAAAAAAAGATAGAAAGCTGGATAAAAAGGTCAGCGGATCAAAATTATTATAATTCATTCTCTGGGGGAAATGAATGTGTGTCACATTCTGCCTCAATCCCTCCAGCCACATTCCCACTACCCTAACCTGTTAATTGTCATTTTTTACCTGTCCACCAGATGCCCTCAGACTTTTCTACCTTCCCTCATCAGCTCTGCAGTAGTGATCCTGCCCATTTCCACTCATTCCCTGTCAGATCATCCGTAGGTGCATCTCACTTCCCTTATGTGATAGCTCCTCGTCGAACCGGACGTGGCTCTGTCCCTCCTTCGTGGAGGCCTTCTTAAAGCCCTTATTTCTACCCCGAGGAGCGATGGTACACGAGAGCAGCCTTCCCGGAATCCGTGCAGCTGGACGTTGCTAACTCTGTCCATACAGCTGACAAATTGACGTGACGCTCCAGATGAAAGGACGTCTCATCCCCCTAAAAACACATTTCCTCGTTTCCTATCTCCTCCCGTGATTTCCTCCGTCTCTCCCATTCGTCCTTGTTGGGATGGACTAAGATGCGAGGAAGGGAAGCAAGTGGAGGAACCGGGGATGCAATTTAAGGGAAGTGACATGCACTTAATGTGGTTTTATGGCTTAGGTACATTGCTTTCAAGCCTCTGTTACCTAGATCTTGGTCTATATCCTTTGCATTAAAACTTCCAGGATTGCTCCGGTGCTGTAGGAAATTCCGCCGGATGTATGTATTTTCCGTTTCCTTTCGCTTTCTTTGTGTTGGAATTTTAAATTGGGTGGATTTATGAGGACTATTGTTAACTGCTCCACAGATCTCTGCAGGGTAAACTGAGATAGCTAGCTAGACGATCTGTCCAATCTGATTAAACCAGAGCACGTTTTCCTCCCATCCCTGAATGCTATGTGGAGTAACCAGACCCTCCTTCAGCGCGCTTTGGAGGAGGGTCTGGCAAAGCGAGACTACCTAGACGTGTACCTGCATCCGATACCCGGTTACCTGGACCTGTATCTGAACCCTGTCTGTACCTGCCTGCCTGCGCTTTTCCTTGCACCATTCCTGCTGTCCCATGGACTCAATACAACTTCTGTTTGTACTTTTCTACCCATGCCAGTGAACTCATGTACTTTTATTTTTTGCAATAAAGCCCTGAACTCTTACTGTTGCTGTTGGTCTGCATTGTCTGCATTTAGGTCATTCCATTGCTGCCTCACACTCACCCCTTTGACAATGCATATACCACATTTTATGGCAATCCATCCAATAGTTGTTGAGGTATTTTAATAAAGACCAAAAATGTCAACTGTATGGTGGTGCTGGAGAAAAAGTCAGGGGATCACCGAAGTCAGTAGGCTTAATCCTATGGGCTCCCTTAATGGCTACATACAATTTAATGGCATCTAATGGTTTTCTGGACTATTCACTATTCATTCTTCAATCTGGACCTTCCTTCTTCCTATTCATCAACTAACTAAGTATGTTCATAAAAGATATTCATATTGCACAGGTTGATTAGGAACAACCAAACAGTACAGCACTAGAAAGACACCCCGGACTCACCGGGGGGCACTGAGAGAGTTTGTCTGCAGCCATCATCTGCACATTCAGGTGCTTGCTCTGAGACTTTCCCCTGGATTTGACCAGCCTCTGGAGCACCTGAGAGAAAAGAGGTAAAGATAACGTTAAAGGTTGAGGAAGATGAGGCAGCTAAAATTCATAAGTGAAGTAACCTACTGTACCTTTGGTGAGGAAACTTTCACATAGACTATGATGGGTGCGAGGGAGGTTTTGGCTAGCTGTGCGGGATGGTTGATGGTGTCCGCGTCCAGAATCACCAACTGCAGGGTTTTGGCGAGTTCAAATATCCTCTCGATCTCACTCTGAACCTCCGCTGCACAGACAAGACACGTTAGATTTTTAGTTTAAACTCATTGCTTCTTTCTTCCCAAAGATTTCAGGAGTTTTCATGCTGACGTTAGTCACCTAGGCTGGAGCGAGTGTTGGATCTCTCCATTATGGGTCTTTTGTTGAGGACAGATCTCTTGGCTAAAGACAGGTCAGCAGTTACACGTGTGATTGAGATTCTGCCGCAAATATAGAGAGGAAAAATATGCTGTGATCAGATTTATTGAAGGCCCAACATTCCACATCTACGGAGATTATTCTCTAATCGCTCCATTTTACACTGACCTTCCCTCAAATCTGTGTTTCAGGAAGTCAAAAAGAGCTTTCTGCATCATATCCGTCACCTAGGTGGGAAGATGAGAGGTAAGAGACAGACTTTTTAAACAGAACTCCAAAATAAATTATGGTTTGCTTTGATTTAACATCAGGATACCAAAACAACCAGATAAAAGACATTCTTCTTTCAATGAATGACAGTACATTGGTAGAATACTCAAAAGGTGTACTCAAGTAAAAGTATTGTTACTTTATAAAAACAAGAACTTGAGAAGAGGTACAAGTAGGCATGAAAAGAATTACTTGAGTAAGAGTACTAGTAAGTAAGTATCCACTGAAAACACAATGCATGTTTTGTATGTATGTATGCTGTATTTGTAATCAATCTCTGATCAAATAAATTCATATCCTAATTTTCTGATTGGATAATAAGTTAAGCATTTTCCAGGACATCATTTCTAGTCTTAATCTTTATATCTAAAATCTATCATAAATTATCTGTATGATAACAAATTAATTAATAAATGTAGTGGGACAATTGCAAATTGTATGCAAATGTAAAGTTGTAGAAGTATTCATTTTTCTCTCAAAATATACCCGAGAAAGAGTATGCTGTATTAAAACTTTCCTCTTTGAGGGCTCGGCCCTTTACAGAGATAAGACAATAAGTTAAATAATAGGTACAATTTAAAGATTAATAAATAATGTAATGAACAGGTTCCAGAAGTAAAATATCTCTACCTGAGTGCCTGGCTAGCTCACCTGGTAGAGCAGGCGCCCATATATAGAGGTTTACTCCTAGACGCAGCGGCTGCAGGTTTAACTCCAACCTGCGGCACTTTGCTGCATGTCATTCCCCCCCCAAACCCCTCTCTCTCTCTCTCTCTCTCCCCTTTCATCTTCAGCTGTCCTATATAAATAAAGGCCTAAAATGCCCAAAAAATAATCTTTAAAAATATATATATATATATATATATATATATATATATCTCTGCCTTAATATCTTTGACAACAAATTGCAGCAGTGCAGGAACAGTTTTATCAGCAAAAAGAGTGAGAGTCATTCTCTGCTGGAGGTGAAATGGGAGGAGGCTGACCTCATAGCCCTTCAGCGATGGTCCCACGAGGACCACCGGCCTCATAGAGGGCACCACGTCGTAGGGAGGAACATGTTCCTGCCAGAAATAGGGGACCACGAGGGGAGGGGGATGAAGAACAGAGAGCACGGGTGTTAGAAATGATGGGGGTTGGGTTTGTTTGTTGTGAAAGGCTAAAAAAGAATTTATCAGGGTTTCGGCAGAGTTCATCAAATTAGATTGAGGACTTTTAAATACCACTTAGAATTAAATATAATACCCTTTTCACGGTCGTAACAGTCAACAAATGATGCAAAACCAGTAGGGGCAATAAGGCCTATACTTATTTATTAAGTACATGAATTGATCAACATTTATATCACATGTATGTCAGTACATTCCAGCCGTATATGATTCTTAGTAATATTATTAATCCACTAACTTGACCTGGACCCAGATAAGTGGCAGAAAAACTAATCGACTGATTCACAGTATGCCATTTATTTGCTAAATGGACATTTGCCTATTATGAGACGATGAGCTTCCTAGCTACTGTGACTAGCAGTAATAACAAAATAATAATACATAATAACGCCACACAAAACGGTTAAACAGCCTTGCACATGCACAATCCACCGTCACACTTGTAGTTTATAGATATACTGTATAAGAAGTAACATATAGATATAACGTCTCCCAACAGCTTGTTCATGAAATATATAACTAATGTTACTGTCTATAGCAGGCAAGACAAATATTCAAGACCTTTTTAAGACTTTTCAAGACCTGCAGATACCCTGAAACGCCCCTCAAAGTAAAAAAAGGCAAAAACTGTGTATTATGAGCAGATGCTGTCATCATAAAGTATCAAAACCTACCTGTTTTTGCTTCTGTTTGGCTTGTGAAAACAAGGAAATAACAATCAATAAAAGAAATACGACAGAAGAAGACAGCAGAGGAAAAAGTCTGTCTTTTGTTCCAGCATAAATAAGAGAAATATTTGTAATACTTACATTCACCTGCAGATGGCGGTGTGGTCCTCCAACTCCCAGTCACCATGTCCCCTAAACTCGAGGAGTTACCCCCTGTTTTCCTGCAACAACACACTAAATGATCAAACTTATATTGTGGAAATGAGTCCTCTGAGACGTTTGATATTATTAACTGACCTTTGTTTCTGCTCCTGTTTAAGTCTCATCGCCTCCAGTCGTAGAGGGCTGGGGATGAAGGTGATGTCTGCTCCCTCTTTTACTAGCCGGCCGATCCACCAGTCATTATTATACTTCTGTTAAGTTCAATACGACAAAACAGAACCATGTCACATATATCTTGTTTTAATGTAATGAAGGTGTGCATCACCATTAACAACAGATAATCACTCACTTCTTTGATGTGCAGGAAGTCTTTGGCATCAAAATTGACTGCAGCTCCTTGGACAGGACAGTCCTCATCCAGAGCTCCGCAGTAACTCACATTCGTCTTTACTGCAAACGCTACAGGTTTGGACTGTACAAACAATACGAAAAACACTTGTCAGTGTTGGAAACTGCAGTACAAACATGCGGTTTGGACTTCAGTCATGAATCTGCTAACTTTAGACTTCTGATTTGACTTGATATCTGCCCTAAGCCCAAAGATGAAAAATTACACTAACTAAAAAGAGTGCAGCTAATCAACTCCTTATTTTTCTGACAACACATATACTTTGATCCACTCTGACTTGGACTTGACATGGGACCTGTTGATCTGCACTTGGACTTTGTAGCCAAGATCTGAGATTTACTTGAGACTTGCAAAACAATTTGTTTCCCACCTCTGGTTTGCACTAAAAACAGCATTTTGGCTGTTGATGTACTGTAGATTTAAACTCTTTTATTTGACTAAATTATGTCTTTGGTTCATAATTCTTTACAGATAGTAAGTTTAGAGTAGAGGTCATGTCACAGCAACTCTACTGGTCTTTGTGACTGAGACTGGATCATCCTGTAGTGTGTTACACTGACAAACACTCAACTGGATGTAACTGTAACTGTAACGGCAGTAACTGTTTTATATTTATCTTGTATAAAAAAATGTTTTTTCAGCTTTTGGGGGATCTGATGACATATCTGGCAACAAATATTTTGGGAGACAATTTTCCATATTTCATACGTTTGGGAGGTATGAGACATGTATGAAAGTTCTTCTGGAGCAGTAGAGGCCTATATGTGACTCCAGTCTTCACCTCTACATATTTTGACTTATAAAACAGTTAAAACACTACAGTTTGTAGTAGTGTAAATCCCTGTATGACGTACCTTAGCTCTGTCGAGCTGCAGTTGTGCCTGGCGCTCGGCTTCACGCCGATACGCCTCGCGGTCCTCCTCTGCTGACAGGTCTGAATCCGACGGTCTACTGGTGTACGAATCAGCCGACCCCTGTCAGGAGAGAGTCGGAGGTGGAAATATTATTTGTACCGTAATTAATCATTTCTTACATTAGGACCATCTAGTCATGTGAAGATGACTGAGGCATACAACTATGAGGTTACATAGGTAGATCTACTGTCGCTGTTCATGATTTCATCTGTCCTTCTGTTCTGTAGTCTTTGTGTGCAGGTGTGCATGCAAATACGTGTCTGTATTCATGAACACATTCATGTATCTACAACACAATGCGTTGCTCTCCCACACCAGCCATCCTCTGGTAGACCAAATATAGCACAAAGGAGGCAACTGCTTCCTCTTCTCTCCTTCTTGGCCCCAATCCATTCCATCATCCCCCACAGTGCAGCACATATACATCCTCTGTTCCCCATGTTTATTCTCCAAGGACAGTTCCTCATTAGCAAAATATTTGCTGCTTATCATTTTTCATTGTAAGAGGTTTAAGGATACATCCCAGGGATGGCTAGCACATTATGCTTAAAAGCGACAGATAAAAGCACACAAAGAGACATTTTACACAGAGTAAAATGGTGAAGATCACTTTGTAGGTGTTGCTGCTGCCTTTATTTAAGACCTGTAAGGTGGTTTCCTATGGTTATTTACTTAAATGTCTGTGTCATAAGCTGTAGAGCTGAATCGATTAGTTATTTAATTGACTCTCATAATTATTCAAATCTTTTTTGAAGCAAAAATGGCAGAATTTCGCTGGTTCCAGCATTTCAAATGTGAAGTCATTTCGCCTTTATTTGTCTTAAATAAAGGTAACCTAAATGTCTTTAGGTTTTTGACGGTTAACAAGAAAAAAACAAGATATTTGAAAATAACACCATGGACTTTGGTAAATTATTATGGGCATTTTGTAGCCAAAACAAATACTCAATCAATAGTGAGAATAAGACAGTAACCATGATGCTGATTTCTAAAGAGAAGAACATGAAAAGGAGAAGAATATGAAGTGGTGTTCTAGTTTGGTTACTGTGTGTGATCTCTCCTATATTTGGTATCTATTTGGCTTCTCTGAAGCAATTCAGTCCTGAATCTGTCAGTAAAGAGTACTGCTGCAGCAAAAACAAACCCAAGTCAGGCAACAGAGAGAGAGAGAGAGAGATGAGACAGGAGACAAACAATAAAGATAAAGAATAAAAGTGATGAATGAGACAGACTAGAAAACACTCAGATAAAGGTAACTAACATATTCTTGCAAATAAAGCAAGGTGTAACGAAACTAAAAAACAGCACATAATACAGTTTTCACTTTGGTTGTCCTCTCCTCCAGAGTGCAGAGATTTAGTCCTGGTCATCCATCTTGCCAACATATACAAACGAATCCTCTGGAGGACCAATTAGCAAACGGCACAACAAAAGGAAATTCAGGCTCAAAATACGGAAAAAAAGAAGTGCCCAGACATGAAAAACAACCACCACCATTAGCTTTCTCTGCACTTCAGAATGCATACATATAATCCAAAATAATTTTGACCACTTCAAGCCACAGATAAATGGCAAGCGAACACCTCTCCTCCTTTATTTATTTCCTGTGTGTGTGTGTGTGTGTGTGTCTATGTTAGATAACTAGATCTGATTTCTAGCACTCACAAGCTCTGCAAGGCAACACTGCACCAGTGCCAGAGCAGCACAGAGAGAGAAAAGGAGGGTGAGGAAGAACGGGAAAGATAGAAAGAGAGACAGAGAAGAAGAGGTGGTGGTGTGTGTGTGTGTGTGTGTGTGTGTGTGTGTGTGTTTGTGTGTGTGTGTGTGTGTGTGTGTGTGGTGTGGGGTTGTTGAATATCGTTGATAAGATATACTGAAAAGAGAGGGATGTTTACGAGGACGGAGAGTGACTGAGTGATGGAGAGACGAGAGAGTGTATAAACGATTTATATGACAAGATAAAGCGAGGCTATCTCGAGGGGAAGATGAGATTAGAACATAATAAAATGCTATGAAGGAGTGGAGTGAGACCTAGATATCTATCCTCATCGCAGATAGAAGAAAAGAGGGAAAACACAGCGGGAGGGAGGCGGGGAGGGGGGCACGAGAAGACAGAGACACACAGATAGAGGCGGTCAGAGAGTTGCATACCTGGCTGATAAAGAGGACGGCGCTAGAGCCTGATAAAGACATGAATCAGAATCTTTCTCACTGTGACGGTTTCCCTGTCTTCACTGGGAACGCGCTCAAACACACACAGACATAAAAGTGGAATAAATATGGTGGTGGGTGCAAGTGAAAGGCGTTATGTCAGAGAGCTGTTTCATGATGTTAGAACACAGAGAGCTGCCTGGGCTGTGATTGCTGTTCATTATTAATGTTTGGACATGAGGCTGTGGACCTTTGCTGCACACTGGCTACTTGTCAAATACTAAAACAAAACAGTGTCACCACAAATGTAACTGAACAGAAAACAGTGTATTTTGCAGGTGAAGCTGAGCTGCAATGCAGAGTGTAATGATTTGAGTACATCTTTATTGTCTGGTCTGAGGATGTCTTGTTTTTTAGTTTTCTTTTAGTGTTTTTTTTTTTACAGCTAATGTCCCCGCCTGGGGGCTAAATTTAACTCTGTTCCTTCCTATTCTGTGATTATTCTTTACACACTGCAACACTGATGGCCTCAACTCCACAGGGAGGGGGCAACAAGGAAGTGTGTCATCCAGCTAGTCGAGTCCTCGAGAGGGCCAAGTCATCCTAATCTTGGGACAGAACAGCAGGGGATTTCTATGATCTTACTGATACATTGTTCACTGGTTTAACAGTTTGTACAGATCCAGCAGACACAGAGCAACATTAGCATTCATTTGGAGTGGTGTTTGTGTCCACCTGATGAATCCAAGTCAAGAAGTTCAATATTCTTTCTCCTTTTAGCTCTGGTTTGCTCTCCACCAACTCCTGAGGGAAATATCTGGCTCTTTAGCTGCTAAATGCTCCACTATGTTCACCAGCTAGCCACTAACTGTGTCTGTCTGCTGTTTGGTGCTGAGCGGGTAGTGTACAATCGGTTTATCAGGGCTTTTTTTAGCTGGAAACAACTGCCTGTTGTGTCCAAAATCCAAATTTCATCCATTCTTAATATAAATATATTGATTATCACCACTTTAAGTTACATTAGTTTATATCAATAATGTTTTTGAACCCTTTTATTTATACCTTTAACTACTCAGTTATATATGTAAGTACCTCCAGTTGTTATAGTCCAAAAATGACTTATTGGATATTTAAGGAAAGCTCTACTGGAGCAAAGGGAGCTGATGTTGACAGGGTTGGGTTGACTTGTTGTCATTCACTTGCTTTAAGCTCACTAAAGTTAGGTCTGACAGTCATGCAGCATTACATGGAGATTACTGTGTTTAAGTCCTCTACTTTGTAGTGCCAGCAGCATGTCTTTCTAGACAACTTTTAGATAATTTAAAAGAAGGAAAAAACTGGAGTGTGTCTGCTTTATAAACACAAAGTTTAAATAAAAGCACAGCTCAGCTTACAAAGTGCTTGTTGGTCAAGGGCCACACCAGTTCTAGGTAATGTCAAACTATGGAAGACTCCAGATACTTATTGCCATTTCAGTCATTGTCATATATACGCAATTAACTAGAGCCTTATCAGCTAAAAGTTTGTCCATATGATACATCTGTTTTTTTAAGTATCAGCTGATAATACTGGTGAACCAATAACCAGTCTACCCTCCTAACAGTACAGAGTAGACATTATACAAACCCTAGTCTGGATCAACAACAAAACTGTCAAACATCAAACTCCGTTCCCTTCGGGAAAAAACAAACTTCGAGCTAGCCAGTTACACGCTGAAAATGGCAAGTTTTGAAGAAAATTTGGATCATGCAACAAAGCAGGCCTGCTTGATTCTCTCAGGGCATGATTGTAAAGATTTACAAAGAATATATTTACGGCATTTACTATCTAACTGGGACATTTAGGGACAGATTGGTGGGGATTTGCTATGGACAAAATACACACAGTGATACACTGGTAAGAGCAAATTACGTTTAACCATGTATCCGGCTAATTTAAATAGCTCACGTTACTGTATTGTGTGAATAGTTAACTACAGTATGTTCACTATATGTGAACATTTAATATTGTCTACGGCATTTTCTTTTGCGGGGTGCAAATGTTCCACCAAAACAAGTTCCTTCCCAAGACCATTTTGCAGAGCCACCGTTGCTGCGTGGAGCTTAGCGCCGCCCAAGACCATTGTAATTGGTTTAAAGAAATGCAAACAGAGTGTTTTTTCTCCTATCACGGAATGTATATGTTGTGTAGCCAGACCTTACTCCACAGCGCTGTAGAGATAGGGCTGGCAATGCGAGACTATACGAACAGACTAACTGGTTGAAGATGTTCAACGGTCCGACAAGCAGTTCTGTTGAAGCATGCTGGCCACTTTAGGCACACTGGTGCTTTCAGCTAAATGAATGCATGCTATGGATGCTAATTTGCTCACAATGACAATACTAACATGCTGATGTTTAGCAGGTATAATGTTTACCATGTTCATTGTACTAGCTTAGCATTGTTTATCATTGCTCATAAACCAAAGTATTGGAGAAATTGAACGTTTGACCTGATGATGGCGCTGAATGAACAATTACAGGATCACCAAAATTATTACAATTCATCGTCTGGGGTTCATGAATGTCTGTACAGAACATCATATAGTTGAGATATTTCAGTCTGGACCAAAGTGGTAAACTGACTGCCAGATCAATGTTGCCATGCCTAGAGCTACAACGCTAGCATGGCCAACAACAATGGGTCCCTAAATAGCAGGAAAAACACAACTCAAAAATCTACCGCACGCCTTAAAAATTCTTGTTAGTAATGTTGAATATATATTATTCGCAATAAATGGATTTAAAATGCACAAAACAGTATGTACCAAAGTCCTCTGGCTTTATTTGCAGGAAGGAGATTCTGCACAACAGCAGAATACATTATTCAGGAAGCTGAAACACAAAAAAAACCCTGCAAGCTCCAGTGATTTGGAAATCCAGTAGCCAAATATCCCATTTCAAAAGGTGTTCGATTAACTGTGCGGTCATAATTCAATGTCAGCAAGTTACACATGCACAGAGCTCTCTGATACACAATGCAATGAATCACTCTGTGGTTACATCAATATCAAAGTCAAGATCAGGCATACTGTGTGTCAAATAGATCAATCACGAGAGTCAGCGAGGAACTGTGAAGAGCGCACACACAGGATCATGGCGATCAAAAAGTAAAGCAGGTAAAGAAATGAAAGAAACAAAAGCTTTTTTGAAAAGGGGGAGGCGAGGAAGACAAAGAAAAAACACAGAGAGGAGCGGCGACAATACGATGGAAATGCTACAAAGAGATGAAGGAGGGAGACAGGAAGAGAAGGGGTTTCAGACGGGGCGAAGAAGGCGCTGACTGTGTCGAGAGTCATTTGTACTTACTCAGTTAATGTGGTGATGCTGCTGTCCGTCCCTCCCTCTCTCTATACACTACATGCTGTAAAATGCAGACAGACTGTCCTGTGTCCCATCCTCTAACCAGGGACGACCTGCACTGGAGCTGGGCAACACCTCTTTTCTATTCTTACCCCACCTCATCCCATCCTCACACACACACACACACACACACACACACACACACACACACACACACACACACACACACACACACACACACACACACAACCAACGCAGCTTTTTGCGTCACTTGATCAAACCCCCTCTCTAAATTTACATCCCATTCTTGGTTATTAAGTCCAATTTAACATGCACAGGTGGAAAAGAAAACAAAAGCTAACATAATCACAACACACTGCTCAAGATTTGTCCTCCTGTTTCAACCCCTCATGTCCTACATATAGTACATATATCCACACTTATGGCAGCATACTGCTTATTGTATCCTGCTGCAGAAATGAGTCATACTCCACTGCACCTCCATAGACACCCCACCCCTATCACAAATCTACTCCTTCTGCATGAAACACTTTATCATATCACCTTTGGGGTGCAGGGTGCCTGTTGTGCGTGCAGAGAGAGAAGGTATAATGATTGAAAAGAAACTAAAAGGTGCTTGTGTGAACAATGAACCCACACATCACATTGCCTGAGGCCCTCAAAATGAGCTTCATGAATATTTTAAGCCGTGCAATATTCTCAGGAAATCTGGAGATTGTCATTAAGCCCCCCGATCAGGATAACTAATGTCCCCGCCTGAAGAAGATGTCTGCTCAGCCCTTTTTTTCCCTCCTCCTTCTCACTAACATCTCTCAGTTAGACTGCTCCACATTCCATCACACTAATGGTGCTACAGTAAGCATGAAACTGAGGTATTTTTCATAATGCTTGCAAGGACTCGTTCTGATAAGAAAAGAAATATCATGCCTCTAGTCCTTAAAACCTGATGAGTGAATTTTAATGTGGAACTTTATTTTGATTATAAAGTGTTTCAACTACATTTTGATTTGAGCTGCAAAAACAAGACAATTGATCATTTTTAGTCATTTTTTTAAGCAAAATTGCCAAATATTTGCTGGTTCTAGCTTCTCAAATATGAGGATTTGTATCATATAATAGTAAATTCATTATTTTATGGTTTTTGACAGTTGGCCACAAAAAACAAACAATTCAAGGACGTCACTTTGGGTTTTGGGAAGTTGTGATGGCCATTTTCCACACAACATTTTTATACTAAACAATTAATCAAGGGGATGAAAATAATAACGATTAAAATAATCATTGGTTTCAGTGGACAAAACATTAAACAAACTGTTTAAATGTTATTTCACTAAGATTATTTATTTAATATACATCCGTTTTGAATGTTGAACAGCAGGCTTGCTAAGCTTTTTTCTTATTTCGAATATAAATTGACATATTGAATATAACTGCAACAGTTGATATTAGGGTGCATCTAACAATTATTTTCATTATCAATTAATTGGCCGATATCTGCTTGGTCTACAATATGTAAGTGAAAAAACAAGCAATACAAAGATATCACATTGGGAACCTTGTGAACATCTGAGTGTGCGGAATAGAGCTTATGAGTTTACCTTTTTATTTGTAAAAGGAGGATTGAATTATTTCTTTTTTCAAAAGTTACACATTCTCACTTTTTCTCTTTAATCGATAATAAAAATTAATTTATCGACAAATCGTTTCAGCATGACTTTATTTAATGAAGAGACATTTCAACTCCTTTACTAACAACATTGTTTTACAATCTTTATTCTAGGGTTTGGTTGATTAAGTCTAGACAAAAGCTGGTTTAAACTAGGGATGCACCGATCCGACTTTTTCTGTCCTGGTACTGATACCTGGACTTTGAGTATTGGTCGATACCGAGTACCGGTCCGATACCAGTGTTTCCCACAGATCAGAAAGCAATTTTTGGAACGCAGGGGGAATACTTAATTGTTTCGTAACAATCAAGTATCAAAAACTGAGGAGGACACGCTGTTGGATGCCGTCCTCCTCTCCTACTCTTTCTTCAATGCCTAACGAATCTATCTCTTTCTCTCCCTGACCCTGTCTTTCTGCTTGAGCAGCACTGGTTGAAGCCTGAAAATATTGTAAACAAATTAATAACGTAACTAATTACACTAGTCGGTCTGTTCAGCTCTGTTTCAGACTGATACCTCTGGTTCAGGCTGGTCCTCATCCTCAACACGTGCCTTTTTCAGTCGCGGGAAATACTTTTCAATACTCATCTGGATTGAAGCAGCAAACATTCTTTTTTTTACTCTTACATGTAAGAGTAAAAAAATGACATTACATTATTTATAATAAGTTTATTTGATTCACAGCTGCTACATATAGTGTTTTGACCTCGACAACCCAACTGCATTTTACCGCAAACTTGCGACTAGTTAACTTTCTAAAGCAGGCGCAATCGCTTGTTTGCTAAGAGTCGGGTCGGGACTCCAACATTAACACACTGACAACATTGTATTTAGAATATAAAATATTTTTATAGCACTTTTTAATGTGTGATTGTGTAAAGGTGTTCACAAGATACCAACCTTTCGTGAACTTGCGAATTTCGCCAGCCGTTTTCTCTCGTTTTCATGGAGACAGACGCTGTGTGCACGGAGGGGAGGGGCTGTGTGTGTGTGTGTGTGTGTGTGTGTGTGTGTGTGTGTGTGTGTGTGTGTGTGTGTAGCCTATGTGAGAGAGACGCGAGTGACAGAGAGACGGAGGAGAGCAGTGAAAGGACATGCAGCTGAACGAATATGCTGCGTGTTTTAAATAGCGTTAAAAAAAAAAGAATAACGAAACGCAATATTTGGCGGCTGGTGTTGATTGTGTGTGGCCACAAATTAGTCTATGTGTGGGAAACACTGGTTTAATTAATAAGCTTTATGCCTCACTGTGTGGAAGTGACTGTGATCATTCTGTGTGTAAGCAAACATCAGGCTTGACTTAAACATTGCTTTTTTCTAACTTTGTAAAACAAAATGTAGTAAATTATTGCATAGATATAAATGTATTATTAATAAAATAATAATAAAGAATTGAATGGAATAGGTTGGCCCCATTGTCACGATAGTCGATCCAGCTACTTGAGTCAGTATCGGCCTGATATCCGATATCGGTGTTGGTGCATCCCTAGTTTAAACACTGCAACTAACAACTATTTTTATTATTGATTAATCTGATAATTACTTTCTTAAAAAATCGATGAAATGTTTGGTTTACAAAAATGGACTCTTTCCATGAGTCCAGGTTGACGTTAAATCACTTGTTTTGTAAAACAAAAGTCTGCAAATCCTCATATTTGAGAAGCGTTTTCATATTTTTACTTGAAAAATGACCTAAAATTATCAATTAATTATCAAAATAGTTGCAGATTAATTTTCTGTCTATCAATAAATTGATGAACCATCTTCATCATACTGTCAATCTTGTTATGTGACGTGTGTGTGTGAGTGTGTGTGTGTGTGTGTGTGTGTGTGTGTGCTTTAATGTTTTAATGAACTGCCAGACAGGCCAAAGACAATATTCCACAGTGGTGAACAATAACGTTTTATTCTATTCTAATCTATTCTATCCTATTCTGCTCTAATCGTTTCAGCTCTAGATGAATTGATCCAGACTCAGTGGATACTTGAGACATATTCTACAGACGTAAAAGCCTGCAGGAATGGTTTCTGTCATAAGTACATCAGGCTCCTTTTGAGGAAGGATATTTGATTCCTTCCAAACTCCTGACTTTCCCTCTTTGATGTGTCAAGGCTCGTGAACCTCGGGATCTAGCAGCAGTTTGGGATGAGCTCTGCATGCACAGTCCTTCTGTGGCCCGGTGAAATCTCTTGATTTCTCACAAACTAATTTGTACAGGGATCAAGTTCTCCCCTCTGCTAGACTCTCTGTGACACTAAAACCCTGACACCCAAATCAAATCAAATACATCTTCAGAAACAAACACATAGAGGTAAATTTAAACTGTCTTGTCCTGCAGTTACATCATGAGGCTTAGAAATCTGTTAGAGTTTTGTCTCAGATACCATCAAATCTCTATCTGAGTCTTCCATGTGTGTTGGGATTTTGATGTAACTCACTGCCATTTTTCAAGTATTTTGCTGCTCTCTACTGGGCAAAAAAAACAACTGAAACTAAGGAGGCAGCTCTTTGGATAAAACTGCAGAGCAGAAAAATTCATGTATTGTATAACATGATAATAAATACCGACCTACACATGTCTTTTTGTAACTATTGTGAGTCCAAAAGAGGATCCTTGATTCCCCAGCAATAGTTTAAACCTGACAAAAATACACAGGCGCTGCACCAATGCCAACAAAACAATGCAAAGACACCTGTTCCGTTGAAAAAGCATCTTCAACTCTTACAGGTTTATTCAGACTTTAGAGTACAACATGGCCTACATTTTCCATAGAAGCTACAGCTCTTCCCTCCCACTGACAAATCAGTGTGGTAATCAGCCTGTGACTGTGATGTACCACTGCATGATGAAGCCTACAATGCATGCATAAATAAGGAAAAAGAAAGCCAACAAATGGCTCCGGGAGCTTTTGTTTTACCTGCCGTTTGACGAAGCTGGATGTTGTGTCAGAAGACGTGCTGCCATCTGAGCGTTTGAAGCGGCTCTTGCGTTTAGGCAACTTCCTGGGCAGCTGTGATGAAAGAGCCACACAAGGGGGAAAGAATAAGGAAAGATACATAGAAAGATAGCATGATAACAGCTTGCACTATGCTGATTAAGGCTTTTTCTTTTAATATTGACAAAATAAAAGCCTACATTTTGGGAGAAATTGTGTTTCAGGACTAAATTAATCTAGCTGCACAGAAGAGACAGGTTTTCCCTATAGGCCTCTTGTGACACAAACCATTAATAAGACAGCGTGGATGTTGCAGTGAGAGTGCTGACAGGCCCTGTAGATTTAGGCTACAGGTGAGTCAGAGTCATGGTATGCCTGTACCTTTACGCCAATAAAATAAAACATATAGGCTATTCATGTTACTGATATGTGCTGGTTTCCTATATTAGTGTAAATAAATGCATTGAAATAAATAATAAAAATTAATTAAAAGACCTGATCAGACTTAAGCAGCAAATGTATCAACATGTAAGGAGATTTTATCCTGTGTGTTTATGTATGAGAGGCATAATAACCATATGCGAGCCTACTTGATGATCGTACCCACTGGCTTTTCACCGATCAAGCATCAATCTGCAGTTTCAGTGAAGGCGGAGGTAAAACAAATAAATAAATATATTTTAAAAAGTAGCTCCCTGCCAAATCGCGACGCATCAATTTCAACAACAAGTAGCAAGACATTAGCTTAACATTTTCCCCACCCGCACTTTACTCGTTAGATGTGTGAATGAAGATGTAATAAGTGTGGTGGATTTACCTGAAAATAGTGCGATTGAGAGCCTGTTTCCACAGCAGACAGTGGGTCTACGGGCGATTTGGACATTTTGAGTTGCACCATCTATTGAGAGCGCAGGGAGGCGGGATGCACACAGACATGGGTTACTGGAGGAAACAAGGGACACAAAATACATCTAAAATGCAGTAAAGACAGCGGGGGAAGCGGCATGAGCGGAAAATATGGAGGAGGGGAAAAAAGCGATTAGTATCCGAGCCCAGCTGATATAAAAAAGCTAGCTAGGGTAAAAAAAAAAACACAATGTGTGTTATAATCTACATCGGGGGTAAAAATGTAAAGGGAGCAGGAAAAATGCCGGAGCTAAAATAAACCATTAGACTGGAGCGTCATCGCTCGAACAACCGTACAGGTCCGTACTATGTGTAGTCTCTGCCGGGGGTGTCAAGGTTGGCTTAGCTGGCGCAAAAATCTATTCAAGAGGGGACAAGTATACAATTTTAATCTTTCTTTTTCTTTTTAGAGATGTTGGTTTATATAATCACCGTGTTCCCTGTTCCCTTTGTGTGTAATATTTGTTTGTTAAAGGAGGATTCAAACAACCACAGTCAAATATGTATGAGATCTTCAAAGAGTGGATCTTTGAATTCATAATACAGGGGAGATTTTTGGTAACACAGATAAACACATACAATAATCATTAAAACACTTTTCTTTTAACATTTAAGAGGGGTGGAAGAAAAAGTATTCAGATATTTTATTTAAGGAAAAGTAGCAATACCACAGTCACATTGTAAAGATACTCTACTTACAAACTGCCTACAAGTCCTGCATATAATCAGGAACATATACTTAAAGTATTAAAAGTAAAAGTACTGCAGTAATGCAGAAAAATACCCCCTGTGACTGTTGTAGTTGGTTGAGGTGGAACTATTATTTATTTAAAAAAAACAACTTTTGTATAGGTCTGCAACATGGTCTGCAACTAATGATTATTACGTTATTGGACCAATCTGCTGATGATTTTCTAGATTAATTGATTGTTTGGTTTGTAAAAAGTCTGAAGATAGTGAGAAATGTCAATCACAAGTTATCATAGCCCAAAGTGTAAGAAAGCTTGCTTTATTAAAAGTACATACGTATTATTCAAAAGTAAAAGGTACCGATAATGCAAAATGGCTCAATTTAGAAAAGAAATAATTATATTATTGGATTATAATTAGTGATGCATTAATGTGTGCATCACTAATATTGCAGATGGTAAAGATAGAGTTAGTTTCAGCAAATACTCAAGTAAAGTATCTCAAAATTGTACACTTGGGAATGTAGTACATGTCCATAATAAATACTTAAATATTTAAGAAACAAACAGCACATACTGCTAGAAACTAATTACAATGATATATTGTAAATAGTCAGTAACAGGTGCAACAAAACTACCAGGAGAGTGAGCTGATCTCTGCACACTCCCACCTCCGTCCTGAGAGGCCTAATCAGACATTTGTGACAACGCCTGTGTGAGCTGTCCTAAGTTAGCAACTAGCTAGCTGCTAAAGAAAAGAAAAGACCCAGGTATTTTCTCAGGTGTTTTTGGAGTTGAAAGGATTGTGAATTTTGGACTTCACTAACGTTACATTCATCAGGTGCCTAGAAACAGGGTCTGTTGCTGGATGTAAGTAACGTTAGGCAGTTCGCTATGTGCTGACCATAGACTGTAATATAAATTTTACAGTCAATGGTGCTGACACGTTAGCATACCAACTTTTAAGGATAACGTAAATATGTCAAGAAGGTGTCTGTTGGTTTGCCACTCCGATGCCCCTAGTGGCCAAACGTGTTAGGTTAAGTGAGATTGTATGCAGTTAGGCTGTGGAACGTCATAAAGTGAAAAATACAACTTCCAACTCCAAAATGGTCTTATTTAACTTTGCGTAGACTTACTTGTTTGTTAGCTAGCAAACACGACCCCACTGCAGCCATAACGTTAACTTACCTAGTTGGTCAGGAAATAGTTCCAGTAGGTAAGCAGTAAGCTAACTAACATTAACTGTTCTTCAAACTAATTTACAAGGTTTTCCATTTCTTCACCTAAAAATACATGTAAATACATATGTAAATTAGAGTTGTTGTTGCTGCTGTAGTTTTGACAATGCTAACGATAGCTATCTCTCCACTATTCCAGTATTTATGCTAAGTCAAAACAGTTAAGCTAGGCTATACCCGTAAATATTATATGGGTTAACGTTACACGTCACAGACCTTTTGGACAATATTAATAATCACTGTGTTAAAGAGAGCATTTACGCACATTTCATTAAATCTCTGAGTGCTTCTTTACCCTTATGTTGTGTAGGGTCAGCTGTTAATATTTTCCCAGTGGTGGAAGAAGGAGCAATAGTCGAAATACTCTGTTTCAAGTAAAAGTCATGCATTAAAAATGTGTCTTAACTTACTAACTTACTTACTTTTCAAGTAAAAAGTATTAGCATCAAAATATACTTAAAGTAACAAAATTAAAGAGCTCATTATACTGACTGGCCCATTTTAGAATAATGTATATTATTTAATTATTATATTATGGATGCATTTGTACATCATTTAAATGTTGCTTTTGCAAGGTGGGGCTACTTTTGATTACTTTAGCTTGTGAATTTCCTCCCAAGGGAATCAATAAAGTCTTATCTTAGCCTTTGTTATTATTTTATTATTATTATAATAATACATAATTTATTTGTTGATTATATTTTGTATTAATAATCAGAATCTGCAAAGTAACTAAAGTTATTAAATATGGAGTTAAAAAGTACAATATTTGCCACTGAATTGTAGTGGAGTAGAAGTATATTGTGCTTAAGTACAGTACTTGAGTAAATGTACTTAGTTACATTCCACCACTGCATTTACCCTTCTTCAACACCTACTCCAAATTATTTTATTTATGCATACAGTCTCTAGTTTCTAGTCTCTACCTGAAACTCTAAGACGGACTACAGTAGTACACTATTAGATTGAAGATTTTTTATTTATTTTTTTTGGCATTTTTGCTTTTATTGGACAGGTAAAGAGTGTAGTGGCAGACTGAAAAGGGCACCATCCAGTTTTTCACCTCTACCGCTTTATAGTCTTGTGATCCTCTGACCAAGTGTGGTCAGCATCAGCCTCCCTGTCCAGATTGCTGCTTTCTGTGATTTCTACATTGCCTGGTTTAAGTGGCAGAAAGTTTTTTGGGATTTCTGTAGTCATGGTGTCTGCCTCCTTTGTGCTTGTCTGGTATCTATCCATCCATCTTCGTCCGCTTATCCAGGGTCGGGTCGCGGGGGCAGCTGCTCCAGCAGGGGACCCCAAACTTCCCTTTTCCGAGCCACATTAACCAGCTCTGGTAATCAGGCTGAATTGCCACTCTGTTCTGTTCATTCAGCCTATCAAGTTAATTCAATTTATCTATCTGAATTACTCAACAAATTGGAGATGTGGCCGATGATTCAGAGGTTTCGAACCAGGTTACCTTTGTGCTAGTCTTGCATTGCCACAACCGTCCTGGGCAGCGCCAAGACCCGGATGCAGTAACAGTGCCCTTGCAAAATAGATAGCGGAGATAGCAGAAGGAGAGGGTAATCCATGTGTGAGAGACGCGTCAATGTCAGGCTATATCGCAGCAATGTACATCTATTGAGCCAGACTACCTTTGTGCCATCTTCCTGAGTAACCTCACCTGTTGCTTCAGCATCTGGGCAGACCCCTGAATGGACCTGCCTCCAGTTTCCAACTGCTTTTCCTGAGCAGTCCAGCCTGTCTCACCAGTCCCCTGGCCCTCTCGAGCAGACAGGTTATTCACCTTTGACCTGCCTCACAGGTTGACCCTAGTTTGTGATATTCCTCATTGCTAATGTTGACCACCCTGCCTTCCGCTGATGGTCACCTGATTACTATTATCTATTTTTTGTCCATTGTAACCTTTTCACTGTAATCTGTTAATTTCTGTTTGTATAACACAGTTTTTAAGAGGGCCCTTATCACCTGTCACCTTTTGTAAACATGGCCCGATCATGTCTGATTTAGTGCAGACACTGACAATAAATAAGACTTTTCTTATAAACCAGATCCTGTAATGAGTCTGGTTTAATTTAACAAATTCACTGCGGTTATTATATTATTATTATTATTATTATTATTATAGACTTAGATTTTTAAACTAAAATTGTATCAACATGTTAATCAGTTATCTGGCTAGAGAAATGGACAAAACTAAGCAACTGAGCCCACGAATAGGCTTGAGGCACATGTCATCTTTTGAGACCTTAAATGTAACACTCTGGGGCCATTTTACATATTGAGTACGTTTACACTGTTACTTTTACTTAAGTAAAAGATCTGAGTACTTAGTTCACTGCTGCTGTATGTCAGCCTAACAAGGTTTAAATACTTAATTAGGCTAGGTAAAAAAGAATGAAGGTGTCAGCTGACTGGTCCCTCCTCCACATGACTGTTTTTTCCTTCTGGGACTCATGCTGGTGGTGTTTGACCGGCCCGGACTCGCTGCAGACACGGCTTCACCTCTAGAGGGAGTGCTGATCAAAAGTGGGAATGAGAGAGTGGTGTGACTGTGAGCAACGGCGCGCCTGGGCTGAGATGAGCTGCGTCAATTCACCCAAAGTTAAATAGCATGACACCGGAACTAAGCCGAATTTCATTTCAAACTAAAAGCCGAAACATTAAGGCTATTGAGGTGAACAGCACCACAAGCAACAAAATATGGTTATTGCAATTGTTTGATTACATACTGAGAGAAAGCCCTGCTGTAACACGGAAATATTAAGATTTTGAAATGATATGGCTGTGTGGAGTAGACCTGCACATTTTTATTTCTCATCAGAATCGGCTTTATTGGTACACATACAAGGAAATTGACTCTGAATGCACTTACACACAGTTAGAAGAACAGTTTACAGGAAAAAATAAATAGAAATAGACACATAGCCAGGGGCGCCTGGTTAGCTCATCAGTCCTTGTCGCAGCAGACGCGGGTTTGGTTCCGACCTGTGGGTCTTTGCTGCATGTTATCCTCCTCTCTCTCCCACTTTCCTGAATTAATCTGTCCTATCAATAAAGGCAATAAAAGCCAACATTATCTTTAATCTTTGGTGAGGAGGTTATGTTGCTCAGGCTCCCGCCGTTTGACATCCTCCTGGATCCATTCATTTTCATATATGTTCACATCATATGTATTATTTTGTCATATGGATTGTCTTGTAGGCTATATTGTTTTTCCTTATCCAAATCGAGGGTCATTTGCTGTACAGATTGTAAAGACTCCTGAGGCAAATTTCTTATATTGGGCTATGAATTTAACCTTGACTTGAACATTTGGGGGGTTGAGATCTCCACTTTTGAGCAAAATTGAAATTTTGAATGTCAAACACTTGATTTTCTGCATTCTGGTGATTTTTTCTGCAACGATTTGTGCCTCTCTGCATCAATTTATGGTGCAAATGTCTTTATTTATGTAAAGGAAATTATAATAGTATTTTCTTTTTTTGGGGGGGGGGGGGCAGATATGGACGTATTGATCTTTTCATTAAGCGATGTCTTTAAGTGATTGCTTGTTGGGTTGCGAATAGTCCACTTCCGTCACCACTGCTGGTTGGGAGGGTTTTAATTTGAAAACCGAATAACCGGAAGTGTAATGTTTGTATTTCCCCCGTCTTGACAGTGGTGCTTGGAGCCGAGAGGGTCAGGGGGAGGAGAGGAAAGGGAGTGGAGCGAGAAGACGACAGGAGGAGATCCACCACCACAGGGTGACCAATTTAACCGGACCATCCTTGGACAGCTAACGTTAGGCTATGGTCCTCCACCCTGGCCGCTCCGACCGAGAACCACACCGAATCGGATTGTCTGCTGCGGTCCTATCGGGGAATAGAAAAAGAAGATGAACACGGTGAGTCCGTTTTTCTGACTGTAACTGCTGCTGCACACTGCAGGCCGACATATAATATATGTTCTCCTGTCACACAAATGTCTCAAACGCTGTTGCACTGAACCGTAGACGCATCTGCCACTCTGTCAACCATGTCTGTCGGAGTGAATGACATAGCTGGCAACAGTTGCTGTAAGGCCTCTGCTTCACACTGGTGCTGGTGGCAAAGGATACACGGCCAGTAGGCTACATGTATTCCACGGGCGGCCAATTACAACATATCTTTGTGGGGTGGGGGGGGGGGGGGGATGAGCTGCATCATTATGTTTCTTATTACAGCTGACGGACCTGGGGGTGTTAATTTGCCACATTAAGAGACTGGAGCCGTTTGCAGGTTGCATCTGATGCTCATGATGATTCACATCAGCCGCAGATAATTTTTCATAACATCACTTTAAACTTAAACACCTCCACGTCTTACCACTATACGAACCCATTGGCTTTGTGAATGATGGGGTTTAGAGTATTATTCACCGCTAGTCCTCCATCAATTGATGCTGAGGAATGTGCAGCAGCAGCAGCAGCAGCAGCAATAACGTGTTTAAATATCTGTTTATTTACCCAAGACTGATGTTTGTCAATACACGTAAACTGTGAGCGTTTGCTTTGCTGCAGGCTGAAGGACATTTGCACAAAAATACATCGCAGACAGAGGCGTGTTTGTGTCTTAATCTGGACTATCGGACTAAACGGAAAGGTTTTATGGTCCCCGCTATGGTTGTCACATAGGCCATGGTATTATGTAACAAGAAGCCTGCGCTGTTTGAATGCGGGCCCTTACACACGGCCTGCCTGTGCATGGCATTTATACACTGGATCGCAAACATATCATCCGCACATAATGCAATGAAATGAAAAAAATGCCCATACAGCGCGATGCATACCTTTTTGATTTTTAATTGGTTGATTTATTTTCGCATATGTATCATCTGGATGACAACTGAGCCACATAGTGAGATGGATGCATATACACAGCTTCGGACTTGTCTAAGATCAAGCCCACAATTAATTACTTTATGTTCGCTGTCTGTGGCTGCAACTCCAGTGTAGCGGCTGTCCGGTTGAAAATGTCCCCTAGGAATAGTCAGTAACCCCCGCCTTCCCTTCTCAGCTTCCCCTCCCTTCTCCCAACGCCAGTGGGGGGGGGGGAACTGGAGAGTACAGCCAAGCACCATGCAAACACACGCACACCAAGCGAGTGGCAACACCGCGACGTTTGCAAATGGGTACACGCTGGTCGACCTTGTGCAGGGGAGTCAGGGACGGAGAGAAAGAGGGGAGGTGTGTGTGTGTGTGTGTGTGTGTGTGTGTGTGGGGGGGGGGGGGGGGGGGGATACGTGCCAGAGAAGGCGCATGCAGGCAAGATATAGCGAGGAAATGCTATTTTTGCTTCAACAACATGCCTCTGGCGAAAATGCAGGTCGAGGAGGCGGCCGCGGCAGAAGCGGCTGCAGCGGCTGCGTTGCGTCTGTGTGTCTCTGCACTGTGTGGAGCTCAGGGTGTGTGGAGGCCTGGTAAGATCAGCTGGTAGCAGTTGCTGAGGCTTATGTGGATGATTAATTCAATCAGGACGAAAAAGACCACACTACGTTACTATTATTATATTAACTACTATTATGAAAAAGCTGTATGGTCGTTATAGTAGCCTAGTATTGGAGACATATATACTATAAAATGTGATCAGGTCAGCATACACCTTCAATTGAATATCAAAGAAAGTAAGTCCCTAGATACCAATAGGGTAATATTTTAATTATGTTCTATCAACCACAATGTAGCCTCATAAATGGGATGCACCATCTGATTTTTTTCTCTCCGCAGTATCGGCTAAGTGCATCCCTACTCATCATACACAAATGGATGTCATACACTCAAAGGTATCCAATCCACACAGGCTTACAATATTACTTACACATACAATGGCAAGAGATAACAATCAATAGGGGTGTGCAAAAAATCGATTCGTATTCAAATCGCGATTCAAGCTCTATCGATTCAAAATCGATTCATAGAATTCCAAAAATCAATTCATATATATATTTTTTTTAATTGTATGTCTACTGCAATCACATGATATATAGATACTTTATTTTTTGGGCTTTTCCGCCTTTAATTGATAGGACAGCTAGGTGAGAGAGAGGGAAACATGCAGGAAATCATCTTAGGTCGGACTCGAACCCTGGACCTCTGCGTCGAGGCATAAGCCTCTTAGTATATGTGTGCCTGCTCTACCCACATGGCCAACCTGGCCACAGATAGATACTTTATTGATCCCCAAGGAAGTCCCAGTAGCTTACAGACATCACACACAACATACACATACATCATAACAGGATGTTCAAATAACAAATAACAAACAAATCCACATGAATAATATGGACAATAAAAGATACTAAATGAACTAAACAAAAAATCCACATGAATGTACTAAGGGATGTAGAAGATATATATATATAGATATATATATATATATATATATATATATATATATATATAGATATATATATATAGATATATATATATATACATACATAGATACACATGGGAAAAGTAGCTACATTTACATACTGTGAATCGTTTTTTTAATCGAGAATCGTTTTTGAATCGAAAATCGATATTGAATCGAATCGTGACATTTTCTGAATCGTACACCCCTAACAATCAATATCCATAAAACATACCATCAGATATAAACTTTCATACATTGATGGTATCCTTAAAAAACTAAACTAAAAAGTCAACAATATCAAACAGACAGGAATGTCCAGCAGACGTTTTTTAGGAAAAGTTTAATTTAAAGATTATGATAAAATAGACAGTAGAATATAAAACTCAATTCATTCACATGCAGGTAACTCTTTCTGTCCTTCTCTTGTGCTCACAGGGCATCTTTACACATAGATTTCATCGAGCAACAACCGACTGCTACAATTACATGTATCTCTGTGATACATGTTATATAATGCTAAAAGGGAAGGAAGAAGCTTGATTTTCTAGTAATTTCTACAACAACTTTTGGTTTAATGCTGCAGGGCCCACAGATCCTGTCATGCTGTGTTTCCCATGACTGTCTTGATATTTGTCTTGACAGTGTTCTGTTGTCCAGTGGCATTTATGTGTATTTATTACTCGTCTTTTATCATTGATTGTGATAATAGACAGAGCTTGAAGGAGTCACTCTTTATCTTCAGCCCAACTGACTCCAAAATGCTGCTGTCTGTTTATACTAGAGGGTGTGTTTTTGTATGGGGGTCAAATCAAGCAAGTTCTTGTTCACCTTAAAGAAACCCAAGCTTTCAAGCTATTTTGGGTCATATCCTCCCTCATAGTTTTGGAAGTAGCTTGTTCTTCTCCTATTAATCTGTCTGTCATTATGAGACGAAATCTCAAGTGTGTCCGGTTATCCAGGAAATGGGATTTTTGTGCATTTAGCGGACAATGATGCATTTTATTTCCTGTCAGATTTGGGATAAAGTAGATCTATGTGAACAAGCTATTTTAATGTGTGTCAGGCCTGTTGGCATCAGTGATAGACTGGACGAGACATCCACATTACTATCATGATCTGATGTTTCTCACCTGAAACATCTGCTTACTGCTTACATTTGAGCCATGACACCATCCCAGATCTATTTGTGCATTGGCTTTTATACAGTCTACTGTATGTGTTTGATTTTTCCTCTAGACCCAGCAGAAGCCGTGGAGATAGACCTGGCCACAGAGATTGGTCTTCTCACTAACCTTGGTCTCTGATCACTGACCCTGGCCCAAACATCTGAAGCATTGTGAAGTGACTGGTGCGCCTTTTGACCCAATCTAGTCACTCCCACCCTGTGGCCCTGTAGTGTGGCCTCTACAAACCCCTCCTCACTACTTCAAAATTTTGTCCACGGGGATAAATGAGTGAACCGGCTGCAAGGGAAAGGGCTGGGACATGTACCAGAACCCCAACAGGTAAATTAACAACTCCTAAAGGTAGTCAAAGGAGGACATGGTCCTCCCATGTGGTATCAGTGTTATAGCTGTTATCTGTCTTTCATCTGATTCTGTACTAAACATTCCTCTCTCTGCTCACACAGAATGTCCTGGTTCAGTGGTTTCCTAGTCGCAAGAGTGGACGACCGCAAGACTGCGTGGGGGGAGCGCAATGGCAAGAAGTCCAAACGGAAAGGAGGCTCATCTCTCTGCAACCCGCGTTACATGAGCTGTCTGCGGGACCCAGATGCTATGGAGCCCCCCTCTGGAGCGCCCCTCCATCAGCACCACCGCGGAGGGGTGACTGGGGCCCTGGGAGGTGGGGGAAACTTCGGTGTCCGTTGCGGATGGCAGGAGGACCACTACGGCAAAAGAGTTGGGGCTCCCGGAGAAGGGGTGGGGCTGAAATCGGTCAACTTGGGCTTTGAGGATGCCGCGTTAAAAGGGAGGAAAGGGGGATGTAATGGAGGAAGCGGTGATATGGGCGATGACGGGTCCAATGGGGCAGCAGGGGTGGTGACGGCTGCAGACTGCTGGCTCAGGGTAGTGCAGGTTTTCCAGTCAAAAAAATTCCAGTCCCGCAAACTGGAGCGCCTATACCAGCGTTACTTCTTCAGGCTGAACCAGAGCTCCTTGACCATGCTCATGGGGGTACTTGTGATTGTGTGCGGCATCATGCTGACCTTCCACTGTGTCCATGCCGCCCCTCACGTGGCTTATTCGTCAGCCCTGTCGGTCGCGATGGCGCTCTTCATGGCTCTTATGGTAGTGTGCAACCGCAACGGCTTCCACCAGGACTACATGTGGATGGTTAGTTACCTGGTGATTGGAGTCTTGCTGTCTGTACAGGTGTTCGGGGTGCTCATGGTGGCACCCAGGAGCGCCTCAGAAGGCATCTGGTGGTCAGTGTTTTTCATCTACATCATCTACACTCTGCTACCTGTGAGGATGAGAGCGGCGGTGCTAAGTGGAGCAGTGCTGTCCATTATACACGTGGTCACCACCTGGCAGATCAATCAGGAAGACCAGTTCCTCTGGAAACAGGTAAGAGAAGGTTGACGTCTGAATGTTTGACTGTTTATGGGTGACCTCAACTGACGGTTACAGTGGAAAAAGTACTAAAATATTGTACTCAAGTAAAAGTACCAATACTTTGACTATTTCCAAGTGTTGCTTCATAATGTAGATTTATTAGAAAAGTTAACATATTAACAACAACCCAATGATGTTCAACAATATCAGAATCTATTTTCTGTGCAAATAAGTAATCACAGATATCTAAAACTTGAAATGAAATAAAGAACAAGATACATTGTATTGCACTTTCTAATGACACCATAATCTATTTTTTCCTTTGAATAATATTTCATATAACTTTCTCTTCCCTTTCAGTCATGGGCTTTGTATATTTACTATCATAATTTCAAGGATAAAGGCATAATGGGTCACAAGTAATATTTGGGCATAAAAAGTGATTGTATTGTAACTAATCTGATCATGTTTGCTTGTTCACACACTGTGATACAACAGCTTACAGTAGATGTGCCTTCCACACTCACAGCAGTTATCCCTAATGCACACTACTGGCTCTGCTTCTGACACTAAATCACATTTTGTAAATTGTCATAATTCTCAGCACAAATCTCTCCTTTTTACAAAGCTTTCTGATGAAGTCAAGTCAGTTTCATTATGGTAGTGCCGAATCGTAGGGTTTCCCGCAGCACTTTGCAGTTAAGGCACCGTCAAAAAAAATAAATAAAAAGTAAATGAGCGATATCCGCCGTGTTACTCGGCGTCCCGTTTTCTCCCTTTCATTCCAAACCACAGTTGACAACCTGCAGGTGGAGGCGGTGGAGACAGGCTCGGACATACACGCCGCTGTGGACTTGTCAGTCTCGCAAGCGGTTTCAGGAAAGTGACTGCATGTGTCCGACAATGCACTGAGCATTAACCGGTACAAGCCTACAGCTGTCCGCGGACACCAAGTGCGGAAAGTGTGTCAGAGGCTCCCAGACAGTGAACTGAGACTGAGACAGTTATCTGCTTGTCGGTCAACGGTTAATGATTGGTTATTTAATTTCATTGTGCTTTCTTTTGAAAGGCTGGCTGTCAGAAATCGCCACTTACTAGCTAATTAATTAGCCTGAGGTAAACAATAACTATCAGTAAACAGAAGTGACGTAGTGGCTGGCGTCTGGTGTGTGCGCAAGTTTTTGTGTGTGCGCCAGTGTTTGTGTGTGTGGGTGTGGGTGTGGGTGTGGGTGTGTGTGGGTGTCGGCCCGCCCCCGCGAAGCTCCTACCTGCAGACAGCAGAGGAGGAGAAGAAAGTAGCTGCACCTTCGCCAAAATGAAGACTGAAAAACAGAACTGTTTTGATACAAACATTTACTCGCCATGTGGCAGATAGCCACATAGATACAGATAGATATAATTTAATTATATATTATTTAAATGTAATATTTAGTGTTTAATAAATAATTGTTAAATGTAGTACAGAGTCTGTAGTCTATCACACAAACACTCGAGGAATGCTGCAAACATTTGACAGCCAGTACGAATTGCCTGTGAGACCATACGTGTCACAAACGGCAATTCCACAACTGTACAACAGCGTGGAAGACGACATACATGTACTAAAGGAGATCAAAGACATATTGTGGATATTTAAAATGTCTTCCAGTTGCGGTGTTAAATATTCTTTAGAAATAAAAGTTTATTGATCTTTGAAAAGGTGTACCTGCATTATTATGCCATTATCATTATATTAGATGAAAATGGTCTCAGAACGACAATATTATTGTTTATCGCAATAATTTCTGGGACAATTTATCGTCCAGCAAAATTTGTTATCGTGACAGGCCTATCGACAACGCAATTCAGGTCAATGACGTGATCAGGGTCAAAGAAAGTTGACATTATTACAGAGTATCAAGAAAAAACAACTACAATTATTATCGCTAGAGATTTGTATCCGACATAAAGCTTCATAGCACTTCATCATCTGTTCTGTTGCTAGGTTCTGTGTAAGGGACCGTCGACAAATTACCGTTTTGGTAGATCGGCAATGACAGAAGGGATGCAACCCGTTGGCTATTTAAAAAAAAAAAATTCACTAATAATTTGTTTTCATGATGATTGCATTACTTCCCAATACGTACAATTCAGTTATTATTTCTGGAAAATATGAAATAAAAATCTAATTCTCTCATTCTGATTGCTCTAGTAGGCTACTTCCCAATCACTCACTACTACTTACTACAGGTCACGGTTTCCTGAAAAGACAATTTATATTAAAGCAGGACTCAATTTTCTTTGAAAAATATGTTTATAAACAACTTTTTAAACATGTTCACGTTTAAAAAGCGCGTGCATGCACGACCACTACGGTCACGCGCAAAGTGTCCTGGTTTTAGTTCCGGGAAATCTGGTCACCCTATGTTAGCAGCAAACTGGACTAGTAGCTGCTGCTGCGGAGCTACAAGAAAAAGTTTCATCCATAAACATAAATGCTGGTTTGCAGGCAACGTTGTATTGTTTTGCAAGACCGCTAGCATACTCCACTTCTCCTAACTAACGGAGCTTATCCGTCTCATCGTCTTCATTTGGGGTTTCGCTAAAACAAGAAAAAGTTAATCTGGCCGCGTCACTTTCTAGAGCTCTCCTTTTTAAATTGTCGCCTTTTCAGTGCCGTTTTGCGCTTTCTACTACCCGTTTAAAACAGCTTATTTTTGCTCGTGGTGGCATCCTCCAACAAGCACCAGTGACTGAAGTGAATGCGGACAGTTTGTTAGTTTTTTTAGCAAGGTGCCACCGTCGGAGGACTCAAAACATAAATACGTCATCATTAACCAGGCTGCACTCTGCGAGTGGGCTGCATGAATGTGGAGAACGGTGGGCTGCAAGAAAAAATAAATACTGTAAATACAAAGAGTGCAGGCAGCCTAGGGACAGCATCTATGATATTCAACTATGATTTCAACCCGGCCCTCACAACCAAAAAACCAGACCCACCGGAAATTCTCCCGGTGCTCCCGATTAGCCAATCCGGGCCTGGCCAAGATGCTGATCATTGGTCACTGTAGTGACCAATGATCTGTAGTCATTGGTCACTGTAGTGACCAATGATCTGACCAATGAAGATCTTTGGTCTATATGATTCAGTCATTAAACATCCAGCAGACAAACTACATTAGCATTCATCTGTTGTCTTTGTGGCCACCTGCTCTCCTTATAGCTTGATTTTGGTCTCCGCCAACTCCTGAGGGAAATATTTGGCTCTTTAGCTGCTAAATCCTTCACTCTGTTCATCATTTCAGTCATCTTTAAGCAAAAATACTAAACATTGCTTACTGTAAGCTCCTCAGTTGTGAGGATTTGCTGCTTGGTCAGACAAAACAAGTCATTTGAAGACCTTATGTTGGGCTTTATTAAATTGTGGTGGGCATTTGTTATTAACATTTTCTGACATGCAGATCAAACGATTCATTGACGAAATGCGAAAATAATCAGCAGATTAAAATAATTGTTAGATGCAGGCCTAAAAAAATGTTTCATCAAAATTTGAAGCTATTTTAAGTGGAAAATTGAAAACATTGAGGTTTAAGAAGTAATTAAATCAGAAAACTAAAAATTGTGATATAGTGATAAATCATTACTGTAGTCTGACTGAACTGGACACATTGTTACGTCGCAACGTAAGACGAAATGTGTCATGTTAAAATGTCTCCTATGTCACGATGTTTATGATAGGGTGGTGTTATGCCACATGAACTGGCAACACAGCGGATGCAGTGTATAGGTTGCTATAGAGCTGCAAAGATGAATCAATTAGTTGTCAACTATTAAATTAATCGCTAACTATTTTGATAATCGAGTTATTTTTTATAGAAAAAGGTAAAAATTCTCTGATTCCAGCTCCTTAAATGTGAATATTTTCTAGTACTTCACTCCTCCATGGCAGTAAACTGAATATCTTTGAGTTGTGGACAAAACAAGACATTTGAGGACGTCATCTTGGACTTTGGAAAACACTGATAAACATTTTTTGACCATTTTCTGACATTTTATAGACCAAACAACTAATCGATTGATCGAGGAAATAATCGAAATTAAAGTAAATTAACCGTCAGTTGCAGCCATAGATTGCTCTACTGTGTTTTCATCACCTTGTTTTATTTGTGTATTTACATGTATTCTGCAGCTTATTGGTCTTTTGTACAGTGTGTTGTTTGTGCGTCATGCCAAGGACCTAGGGGCTTGCTGAAGGTCAGCTGGCTGAATGAACCGTCCCGGCTGGACGGCTGTTTGTGTGTGCGAGTGTGTGCCTTGTGTGACAGTGGGAGAATACCATGATATAAAGCAGTATCACTCTGGTCTCTGTGCTCTCACACAGGGGACGCTTTGTACTTTTCTCCAAGGGTGGGGTGACGAGGATGGCAGACTGGTGGTGGGGGGGAAGACAGCCATATATCCATAGCTGTTTCACCACTGCCGTCTCCCTGGGGGAAAGTTATGAAAAACATAATAGGAAGGCCATTACATGAAAACAATAGGGGGATATAGGACTTAATGACGAATCACTGATTGTCACTGTAATGTTTCTGCCATAACTGTAAGGTTCAGTAACATATCCTCTCACGTGTTAGCCGGACTACAACAACCCAAACAAGTCACTTAAAGACAAATCACTTTGTTATAGTATTGTGATCCTTATTATAAATTAATAACAGAAGTACAGGACTAGGTTAGGCATTCGTGGGAACTCTGTAACTGCTGTCTGCTCTGTAACATCATGCATGATATACCGTAGTATAATCCATCACAGGCTCCAACGTTGTTTGCCGTCATTAACTGAATGAATGCCATGAGATAGCTGCGGCCCGGCAATGCTGTTTATTTCTAAGGTCGCCTGTGTACTATATGTGACACAGTAAAACAGTGTCATCAATCACTGCTTCACGGTTGTGTGCAAGTATTTCCTCTTTCTCCAATAACTCATTAACCTCACAGATAATGATGAAGTTGTGTATGAGGAATTATGTAAATGCAGATGCTCTTTTCTGTCTTTTTGTTGCCAACTTCTGTTTGCTGGCATTGCAGGTTTAAACGGGGAATTGAGAAGGAATCTGTGCCGTTGAGTTGGGTTTCTCCTCTATCATGAGTGCAAGTTGATTTCTGAAAAAGTAGGAGTAGCTGATTAATCTATCATCCATGCAGTGAATTATGTTTGTCCCATTTGTATATCAGACTGTAGTTTCATGACTTAAGGGGATTGCTGAGTTAAATCAGTGACCAGCGATGTGTGGTTTTTAAATGCCCCTTCTCAAAATCATGTATTTTCCTATTTATTTTAAACATAGTTCATATACACTAAGAGCTGAAATATCTATTATTACTAGTATTTTTCTCTGAGCTCCTTTCACTGGTTTGAAGTGAGGGTTCGCTTGCAAAGGTGATGTCACGTATGTGTTCTTATGTTGCTTAGTCACTGTCAATCAAATCTGATCAAAGCACACTGACACACTCCTGATGAAGCAGATTAACTGAAATTATTGCCGGTAAACTTTTAATTTATTAATAACTATCTTTATTTACAAACTTCAATTTTAATTGTTGCTTATGTAGTCCTAAATATTTAATCTTGCACAGAAATATTTAAGGTTCATAACCAAGTTCTCAGGAGCTTTAAAGATGAAAAAGACCTTCATATGATCTAGCTTTTTTGTGAACAATTGGGTTCTAATTGTTTTGCAACATAGCATTACATTTATATAGTGTGTATTTACTTTGTAATAAAATCTCTTAAATTCTGTTCAAAACATTACAACTTGCTTGAAGAGTGAAGCCATGCACACTTACTGTATCTATATAAACTGACATTTTGACAGGAAAGCTGCCCTATGAAAGGTAATCTACTAAATTACATTGTCGGTGACTCGCAAAACAAGTGCTCCAAATCAGAGACAAGAACGACAGTCATAAAAATAATAAGTCTTGACAGAATGGCTTAACAGGACATTTATTAATTTATTACCATACAGTCTTTCAAAACACAAAAGAAAATACCAACTTAATTCAAGACATCCACAAAGAATGTGACCTGAAAACAGAACAGTAGTAAAAATAGTATGATCACACAAATCTGTCATTACAAAATGTTTTGAATTGTTTTCAGGGTTGTTATCCTGTTTTTATTCTTATTATGTAAGACCAGAGTAATCTGAGGCTCTAGCAGACGTCTCGATGGTGTCTGCCGGCTACATGAGAGGTATTTCATGTTCGTCTCTTGAAATATATGGCCCGTTAATCCCTTCAAAACTTTGAAAACACATGCAGTCCATCTGGCTGTTTCCTGTATTGCTCTTGGCATTGTTTGGGATGTGTGTTTTTACACCTGCATACAGTAGAATTGAAGAGTGTCTGTTCTTAGCTTCACTTTGAGCATCTTATTGTACACGCTCACGAATGAACCATGAACTACAGTATATTTGAACCTTGTTATACACAGGTCTGCTTTCAAAACAAACAATCAATCTATCAAAGCTTTAACATTGTGGTAACAAGTGGTTTTGTAATGGAGACGTCCTGTTACATGTGAGCTTCACTCTGTTGTAACTGCTCATATTGTTTTGTCACTGTGATCCTCAGACTCCTCAGCTAAAATCAATCAGCCATAGCAGAACAGTTCATACACTTGTGCATGTCGCACCCATCAATACACACACACACACACACACACACACACACACACACACACACACACACACACACACACGCACACACCATCCAGTGCTTTGTTATGGTTGTCAAACTTCCCTTCTAGTTTCTATTGAATGTTTGTCAGAATTGCTGCTGTTTTTTTTTTTGTTTTTTTTTGGGAAGCAACATCACAAAACTATTGTCCTGCCTGTATGTGTGGGTGCCTATTTGAGTGTGAACACTGACATGAATAGTGCCTGCTTCTGTCCAGGATTAAATCAGAAAAATGCACCAGTAAAGCCCAAGCACATTTTATACACGCCACTCTGCTGCTTTTCACGCACACTGATCAGTGCAGAACAGTTTGTCAATTACATTTTTTTTTCATTTTGTCATTGAAACTCCTCATTATTGTACATTCGTCATCCCAGCGTTATTTGCTTTATGGTCCCCGGCAAAGGCTAGCATTGTTGTTTGGATGTTGTTGACACAAATGCTGTGAGAGGTCAAAGACTGGTTCCTAAAAATACCCAGCCTTTGGCGTTTCTGCTAACTGTTGCGTCACATGGGACAGTCTTATCAGAGCCTGCGTCAGAGCAACAGGCATGTCACTCTAACCCCCTTTTCTCTGCATACATATGGGCCTGCATTTACACATACCCTGAAGGCTGATACTGTATAGTCACAGATAGAACAACGATTTCTTTATCTTTTTCTGCTGCGCATTAATGAAGCATAAGATAATGCATTTTGGGATGGATCTTTGACCACTGCAGATATGGTGTGTTAAGCCCCTAAAAGCTCATTAAATACCACAGAGGGCAAATCAAGCGTCTAGTCAATATGTTTCACAGGTCTCTTTGTCAAGCTCCCACTAAGTGTTTTTAGTCAGTAAATAAGATAAGGGAATAGAGTTGGAATAATAATGTTCTACAATGTGTAGTAATGCGCTTATCCACTTTGGTCTCACGTCAAACTTTCCAAATGGCTGTTTACTCACTTTTGAAATTACCAGGATGTTACACAGAGAAAAAAAAACAACATTTTAATCAGAGCAAATCTCACACCGTATCAGCTGTTCACAGTTTAACATCAGCTCCCGGTGCCTGAATAACCTTGTACTTGGATCCCAGTGGAGGAAGTGTCAGCATGTGACAATCACCTGTGCAAAGCTGCAGCTATAAAATAAGACACCCAGTATAAGTATAGGAGGAGGCAGCGAGGCGTTGTGATCGGAGGAGAATTCGATATTCTCCCCACACAGTCCTTTTCACAGCCTCCTTGATAAATAATTTGTGTGTTTAACGCGGCAGCAGCATTTTAACAAGGATACCTGTCACATGTACACTTTGCTCACGACCAGGATGGGTGCTGACCGATGGGATCACACACACACACACACACACACACACACACACACACACCACAAGGCTCCAGAGAGGTTGCAGTGTATCAAAATGTAAGCATTGATACTCCTGAATGTGATATGAGCCCTCATTGCGTAATTGTTTCTCCATTTAAATACATTTCACTTGTTTGTATTTACTTGTATGAGGATTACATGAATACAGATTTAATCTGCGGACCAATGAGAGCACTGGAAAAATTAGTAATTAGTTTAGCATCACTTCTGAGAATGATGGGGAATAAACAGCATTGCTAAGTGTCTCCCTCAGTGCTTGTTTTCAGTTGGTCCAGTGGTTGCCATGGAAACAACTACGACTCAAGCAGCCAGCAGACCCAGTTCAGCCTGCTGGTGTACAGTTTGGTAACCGTTGCTTTAAGTAAAAATCAGGTCAAAATTGATTTCTGCTGTTCACTTTCTCCTTCTGAGAATCTGAAAGCTTGCGGACCTTGATGATGGAGGGGTCCAAGCTTTCTAAACACGCTGCTGTTTGGCTGCTTGGATAGAGTCGTGCTTTGTTTTCCTCCCCCCTGCTGTCGAAATGAGACGGTCCATAATTATACATGGCGATGACAGAGGTCATATGTGTAGAGGTGGTGGGGAGTTGAGAGGGAGGGATGCACAGGATGTTGTTTGCCAGTTGTGTGGTTCAGGGAAGCTTATCTCTGTTCAGCTCGCAATGACTGTGCATGTCACTAGCCTCTATTCAGGATGTGTAAAGAAAGCTCTATGGCTTGAATGGTTCTGTTATTTATGAGTTTCTTTTTCTGGCACAGATAATTGTTTTTATTGCTAATTACAACTCCTTTACATTTCTGTAATGGTGACATAACTCCTCTAAGCATGTAAGGACCAGCGTCCTTGCAGGTGTCTGATGCGTTTCCAGAAAAAACTTTTTTTTGTGCAGATTCTGTTGTTCTTTAAATAAAAACACCTTTGCAACTCCAATGCCAAAATACTAATAGTCACACTCTCTCCATAGAAGTCACACCCGCCTGGTTGCCAGCAGAACTGTGTGGTGTGTAGTTTTCCAGTGTTAGGACCCCCAGCATGTCTCTGTCCATGTTTACAGAAACATGAAAGGGAGTTTAAACATGGCCAATAAAACTGAAATAACTGGCTTTATATTACAGGTAATTGTTACAGACACGGCTGTAACATCATTTATGCAATGTGGTCTTGTGTTTCACAGCCTCTAAAATACCCAAAGATGTCTAAAACAGCGGAAGGAAATGCAGAAAAGCCAACAAATAGAACTATTTATGGAAATCTTTGGGTCATCAGTAATACTTTCATGTTGATAGATAGAAAAATAAATTTCTTCACAAATACAAGGGATGACAGGGGGAAAGAGTTACAATGGCAGTGTAATCAGTGGGATTATTTAGCTAAAAAAACATGTTTGTTGTAATAAAATATATTGTGACTGGCTTTCTGAATTAATTACACTTTGGGGAACATTTGCACCATTTCCTGTTTTAAAGGAACATAGATACAATATCAGCCACTCAATCCCAGCTCTTTTGTGATTTATCTTATGCATAACATACTTAAATACACACAAAATGCACTACTTCCTTACCAGATTGCACAATTCTAACTACTAATGTAATCTACAGTAAACTGCATCTAGTATATGAGTTGACAAGAAAAACAATCAAGCTCTATTACCGTCTACGGTTGGAACAAATCTCTGTGTACATTATTTCTGGATCTACAATAATAAGTGAAAATGTCACTGAAATCACTCTGTATTTACTCTACAGTGCACTATATTTGCTGTCTGTCTGAGTGTGAACTTTGTGCTCCATATAGTGCCTTTTAAAAATTCCCATGATGGAATGAAAAAAGTATTTTCTGCTAAAAATCCCACAATGCAAAATCTCAATTTACTGCTCAGTATAGAGTAAACTGTTGTACAGATTGAACTATTGAGTGTTTATTACAGGAAATAGTGAATGAGGGGCGGATTTTGGACACAGATCTGAGCAATGTAATGAAAAGTTTCCATGTTAACCTTCTTCTTAATCTGTTTTGTTGTTTTACCAGAAATAAATAAAAACACGGGTGTGTGGAGTGGACCTGTCACAATTTTTCCATGTGAAATATATCGATATATTTGTGATATTTATCCGTTAAGTCAACATTTTTCTTGTAAATCAAAAGATTTACTGCAATGGAAACAAAAAAAAGGTGAAATTGAAGAACTAAAGAACTACTAAATAAAAAAAGTATTACATTTTGTGGCCTCACACATCACAGTGTTTCAGTTTAGTTTAAATGACACTGCTTCATGTCAGTCTCAATGATGACAGATTTAAGAAACTAAGAATAGCTATAGTTTGATTGGTGTTGTCCTGAAAATGATTTCCTGAGAAAGGACAAAACTCTTCCCTGCTGTTCATCACAAATTGCAGAAATGACAACACTGTACAGATGATTTTGCGCCAAAATATCTTTTTATCTGTAGCTTAAAAGATTTTTTTTTTAAAGTGTTTCCACTGTAAGACACAAATGTTTGATTGTAGTACGTCTCAGTTAGCTGCAGCCGGGCGACGCTCACCTCCAGGCAGTGTATAGACCACCCGGGAGAGTGAGCAGGCGGGGCTTGACTCTTTATCTGTTGATGTGGTTCTGGTCATTTCAGATAAGGGCAGTGCGAGCTGTGTGTAGACATGAGGTTCAGGCTGAGTACACAAACCCAGCAGCTGCCTGGCACCGCACACACACACACACACACACACACACGCACTCTTTCACAAAGGCTAAAAGTGACAGTGAGCGCTAGTCAGAGCGGGAGGAGGTCGGAAAAAACAAATGAAATGAAAGAATATGGAAATAAATAACCGACGCTCTCAAGGAAAGATAAGGTGCAACCTACGGGGGAGACTCTTATGTTTTGTCATAAGTAAAGCACTGTCATTATGTTTGGGAGTGTGTTTTACAGAGCCTGATCTAACACAGATGTTCTAACGAGTTCCAGATGCTCCTCAAAGGTCGATGAGCTCTGACTTGTACTCTTGCTGGCCCCGTTTCAACAACAATATCCCATCAGTCATTGCTCCCTCTGGGAAAAGGTCTTGTAAATCAGCATCTTGTTCTCAACAATTATTTTCTCCAGTCATCCAAGATGACTCCATACCATTTGAAGTAAAAGCAGTGCTGAAAGGATTAGTCGATTTAATTGTCAGAACAACAATTGTCCAGTCATAGCTTAGCAACTACAACTAGGCACAGCAGGCCTGTAAATGTGTGTGTTCATGGGGCTTCAGTATGAGCGATATTGGACATTTAAAGAGTTTTGAAGGTGGAATGTCTTTTTATAACCTTTCCAAAACCAAAAACACAAGAACCAAAACGTGAGAAACGTCTGCAAACGTTAGCATGTTCAACGAACTAGCTTACTTCTTACAGTAGTAATTGAGTGCTACTTCCAAGGCCAAGAGTTAGCATATTCATTCGAAGGCTAAACTATTAGCAACCAGTGTTGGGCAAGTTACTCAGGAAGTGTAATATGTTACTCTTTACTTATTACTCCTTAAAAAAGTAATAATATTACTTTAGTATCAAAAGTAACTAGTTATGTTACTCGTTATATTACTATGTTACTTTCACCCCCCCCCCTTAACCTTACAGGAGGAGTCAACAATCAGCCAAACTGCATAACTTCAAACATTCTGCATTCAGGCTGTTACTGTATGTTACGAAGATTATCGCACATTTATATAGGCCTATTACATTTTTTGATGAGTTTCACTTAGGCGACACAGATTCCCATAACCATAGTAACTCGCTGTGCCTGCGTGCACAAGATGAGAGAGGAGAAGGACGCTGCCCTGCTCTGCTCACAGTGACATGTTGGATGTCATCGATGTTCCCACTGTCTTTTTATAAGGACAATACTTTCAGCTGTTGAAAGTATTCCTCTCTCTGTCATCCTTCGTTTAGCTTTTTTGTAAGTTGCCGACATGACGTAACCTGCCTTGGTCCTGACCTGCCGCATTCTAAATTACGACATGCGTATATGTTACGTCATCATATAAGAAAGCCTACCTTGGACAAAAAAAAATCACATTCCGGTAACACAGTAACGCAGCGTTACTTAGGTTAGTAATTGTAATATAATTACTGTTTTGGAAATTGTAATCCCTTGTTACTGTTGAAAGTAATAATATATAGTAATATATTACTAAGTAATGGATTCCTGCCTAACACTGTTAGCAACATAGCTTCACCGATATTGACACGTGTTTATTGCGTTTATCGTTTTACTATAGACTCTTTTATAGAGTCTTTTTGATAGCAGTGTAGGCAGTTGTTGACAATGCTTGAATAGCAACTTTTTCTGAAGGATGTTTCCGCCATTGAATCAGGCTTTCATCATCTGAAGGACTGTGCACATGCATCTGCATTTGTAGAACAGTCAATAGAAACGCCCTTTCTCTGAAATGACCTGTGATTGGCCAAAGTCTCCCAACATGGGCTAGATTTTCTAAAGCCTGAAAACAGAGCCAAGAGGATGTACAGAAGTCTAGTTTTCTCTCAGACCACTTGAATTACAATATGATGAAAGATTATTATTGTTTTTGTTTTTGTTTTTTGCCCAATGACGCCAAAACAATACTGCCTACCCAAGCTTTATTGGCTTGAAATGAGAAGCCAGTTTTGTCTACCTCTGTCTTGAATCAAAGAGTTTTGATGGTAAATTTTCCATCGTTGTCATTGTAATCTACATATTTTGCTGTGCAAGAGCAAAACGATTGACTGGGGTAGCAATGAACACTGAATTGATTTGTTGGAATTTGGGCTCTGTTAACTTGGACGTTTTTACTATATATGTGACATTTAAAATATTATTATGTATTTGTTGCGTTTGAAAACAGTTAGTTGGTAAGGGGCAAACCAGAGTCCGGACGTACTGAGAATACAGCATGTTCTGACTGTGGTATGTCGGTGTAAACAACCTGTAAAACAAAGTCATTAGCCCGCCCCCCTCCTCCTCCCCAGCTGGTCCCCACACTGCACCCTCCCTGAACCTGGGTGGGTGAATGGTCTTTGGAGGGAGGCTGTGGAATGTGGGTGATAGTTGCTAAGTGAAAGCTGCGCTGCCATCTCTGATCATTCACAGTCTCCGTGGGTGTGAGTTTTGGGCCAAAACTAAGCAGAACCTTTCACAAGACTGAGAAAGAAGCACAGAGAGAGAGAGAGAGAGAGAGGGAGAGAGAGAGAGAGAGAGAGAGAGGGAGAGAGAGAGAGAGAGGGAGAGAGAGAGAGAAAGAGAGAGGGAGACTTTAACAACATTGAGTTATATATAAAATCATCACATCTCCATCTTCCACGCATAAGAGGTCTATAATGATTGCTGGCTTCAAAATGAGCTCTCTAACAGGAATATTTATTCAGGAAAGTGAACATAATACCTGCATATACAGTACATTATAGCAAAGCTTGCTTTTGCATATCAATAACTTCTAAACTGACTTGCTGACTGATTGAAGAGACAAAGCATGTGTCTGTGGGAAATGTATCTGATAAAAGGGATTTAAAGTGTAAATTGCATGTCCTGAAAGACCTTTTGTTCTGCATATTAATTTTATTTCATTTTTAAGCCTCTGAACTTTTCATTCTGTCAACTGACTGCAGTACAGTAGTAATACTAGGCATCTGGGGGAAAATGTTAGGATCTTCCCTGACCTGCTAATTTTGTGCATTTGTATGTGTGCACACACATACACATACCTTCCTGTGGTCAGTGCTGGGTGGGTGTTGGCTGAGTATTGTTAAGTGGAATGGAGAGCAGGATGGAGGGAATAAAGGAGGGGTCAGGTCCCTTACTTCTGTGAGAACATGCTGAGAAAAATAAAAAGAGATACTTAGCTGACATTCTGCAAGAAGGACTGTGTATCCGGAAACCTCAGCCAGTTGATGAGATTGTTTGGTTCGAAATGCAACTGGCTTGTTAGTGCTGACTATTAGTCACATCCTACTGTCGGTTTTGGAGAGGGTTCTTTAATTTAATTACTTCATTGCACAGACAGACTATATTTATGTTAGCCCTTTAACCTGCAATAACAGATTCTTTTTACCACTTGGGGGCAGCAAAAACAAAGTTGAGAACACAACATTGACATAGAATCAACTTTGTTGATTTGGTGTTAGCAAACAGTTACTTATTTACACATCCAGCAGTTACAGAGCAACATTAAAAGATGCTATAAACCTCTGTAGAGCTAAGGGAAGCTGCAGAGTTCTGTGATAATTCTCTGTGGGGTTATTGCTGCGGCCCCTTTCACAAACAAGTAGCCATACAACCCATTGTTGATATACAAATATAGATTTTAGCTGCTTTAAATAATCAAATCCAGGTACGTTACATTTGTGTCCATCTTATAGGATGCTGTTAAATGTCCCATTTTGACACGTTCACCCGCATTGCTCTCTCCTCACGTCTGAAAAGGGGCCTGCTTGCCTTAAAAGTCAATGTTTATAGACTCACTGTCAGGACCAGAGGCTTCCTGCTAAAGTAAATAGCTGCTGTGCTAAATCCATCATAAAGGAGGAGAAAAATTATAAATAAAGTTTGTGAATGTTCCATTAGCGCCCCTCTCATCCTCGCCTGCTTGTCCAACTCTGAGACGGTAGCTTCAAAGAGGCTTCATTAGGTGTAGAGTGGTGAGGAGTGTTGTGTTTGGATGTGGAGGAAAGGTGTAGTGTGGATATCATCGCTGCATTTGCGGTCCACCGCGTAGGTTCAGACTGAAATATCTCAACTATTGGGTGGATTGCCCTGAAATCTTGTACAGACATTTATGGTCCCCAGAGGATGAATCGTACTGATTTTGGTAATCCCTGCCTTTTTTTCTAGCTCCACTATGAGGTTGACGTGGTTATGAATATTGACTGGATCGCTGTGAAATTTTGTACAAACCTTCATCTCGCCCTCAGGATAAATTGCAATAACTTTGGTAATCCTCCTACTTTTCCTCAAGCACCATCATACTTTGGTTTATGGCCAAATAATACATGCAAAACTTGTTTTGTGGTAACTACCAAGTGTTAGCATGCTAACAAACTAAACTAAGATGATGAACAAGATGAACATACCTGCTAAATATCACCATGTTAACATTGTCTTTGTGAGCGTTTAGCTCAAAGCACAGCTGGGCCTAAGAACAGCCATACAGCCTTGTTTCAACATAATTATGAGATACAAATCATAGTTTTAATGCCATGGTATATAGAAATAATATAATAATAAATAAATAATATAATTATTATTATTATTATTATTAAAGTATCTTATAATCGTATCATGATTATTAGAAAAAAAAGTTGGGGTAGGGGTTGGATTTTGTTTGTGGTAAAATTGATTACACAATTTAACTTCATTGTGGAGTTATTTTAGGTATGCAGCAGACATACTTGTTAAGCACAGAGGAAGTCATTTATTCAGCAATGGATCCATAGAGCAATGTTGATCATTTATTGATCAAGCCTGCATATCCTCCCTAAGCTGTTGGGGGGTTTTTGCGGAAAAATACATTTTAATCTATGTTGTGTGTACTGATGTTTTGCCTGTCCTGTCTTGATCAGAACAGCTCTTACATAATGCCATTTTGATATCCCGGGATTAGGCCGAGGTCCTCTCCACAGACTGGCTGGCTGCTTCCATCATATCAGCCCTTGGGGAAATGACGACTGCTTTTATGGCAAAAAACAAACAAACTATGTGATGTTCCAGTGACGTGATGTTCAATTCCTGGTTTATTTTAGTCTCCACAAACCGAACATAACCCTTTTAGTAGGCTGTAATCATATTGGTAACTCAGTCATGAACTCTACCTGACAGGAAGTGAGCAATGCAGATCATAATGATTAGTGGTATGATTATAATAGTACTGGACCAAACCAGCACAGGAGAGACTGGGCAGGATATGGTAATATGTGATGAGTTTAGATAAATGAGTGTGTTGTTGAGCACAGAGGAGCAGGTGCACTGGCCCTGCACTGGGAGCGTGGCGGCGTGTACAGGTAGCAGGTAAACGCTGCCAAGCAGAGCTACTAAAGAGGTGGAGTGCTGTTGCGTAAACACAGGACCTTAATGTGTACTTTGTAAACCCACTAGCCCTTGCCCTCTTGAGAAAAGCAAGCAATTAGTTTGAGTCTGTGAGCTCAGACGCATGGAGTGTGATACGCACGTTGAGTGAATCTCAACAGATAAATACTTACAGTAGCTGCAGCTCATTGCATTTGGAAATAAAACACAGAGTAAAGTCTTGACTGCACACACATATAGACTGACAGGAGGCATTCACCTGCAAACACACATCATGCTGCAGGTTTTACTTTTGTCTCGTGGCTGTTTTTGCTTGATCAGTGAGAGTAATGCAAACAGAGCTGTGCGCTCTGAGCCATCTGCCTAATGTCACTGTGGCCCATATCTGTCCTGCTCTCTCTCTCTCTCTCTCTCTCTCTCTCTCTCTCTCTCTCTCTCTCTCTCTCTCTCTTTCTCTCTCTTTCTCTCTCTCTCTCTCTTGCTCCAGAGCTTACTAACTCATACTCTTCTTACTTTTGTCGACCTTACATTGTCTTTTTCCTTTGTCATCCTGCTTCTTTCGACTTATTTCCTTCCGACCCCCAACATCTGTCAGTCTACCATTTTATCTGTGTTGTCTATTATGCTGCTGGTCTATTTTTTACCCCCGCCTTGTTAGTTTGCTTTCTTTTTCAACTAATCTGTCCATACCCATCTGCTTCTATTCTTGTGTCTGTGATACTCTGGAAACTATGTCACCCTGGGTCACCTTTATCCTCTATTGCTATTTTCATTATTCTTTTTGTAGTCACTGTATATATATTCCCATTCATTCATGCTCTCCTGTTTACATGCAAGTTCTCTTTAAACGTGTTTCTTTTGTTTTAGGACAGATGAAAAGCTCTGGTCATGGGCAATTTCAATGTTGTTTAGGAATTATATTAAATGTTTCATTTCTTGTTCTACCGTGAACACGATATTAACAGTAAAATTGATTTACATTTGAGAAAGTGATTATGGCACAATAAAGTAAAAGTGCAGGAAGTGTGGAGCTTATGTAAAGACACACACAGATTATTTTAAAACTGAAGCCCCGATATTCTGAAACAACATAAACCATCAATAACATTTAGACTGCTTTTATACACCTTTACATGAACTTTCCAGGGAAATTTCAAATAGTGAAGGAAGCATGGTGATCAAAACACTTGCGGATCTGCAGTGACGAGGAAGAACATTCTATCTTAACAATGAAAGGTACTTGAGTAACCCAAAGTGATCAGGATCGTGCTGAAAAGGGTGTTATATCCTGGAAACCCAGTTGGATGATTTGGGGGGGAAAAGCAGAAGAAAACGTTTTTGCTAGGCCTACCAAAAATGTTTGAAGTATTGTACATTCAACATGGGCTGCTTGGGATGGCTTTTTCTTTTTTCTTTTTTTTGGGGCTGGAAAAAGAAAATAGTTTCCTATAGTTTCCCAAACCTTTAAGACTAGATACATTTCTCCATTTCAGAGGTTTTACTGTGTTTCCTTTATTATTTTTATTTATATTAAAGGCAGCAACAATCCCTCCAGTATTCACCCTTTTTCAAAATATACATGTTTTTAACAAAGCCCCTCAATTGTTATTTCTGATTTAAAGATATGTTGACATGAATAATTGAAATTAAAAATTTAACAATTAGGAAGGCCCATTAAAGTTAAGTACTCCTGTTGCATTTCTCCAAGAAATGTATCTTTCAAAATAAATGACAACCAAACCATCATTTATGCCATATACAGCTGGGATTTTTTTTAATGAAAATGGTTAAAGCTATAGTGCGTAGTTTCTGTCGTCCCCATGAGGAATTCTAAGTAATGACAACAACACTGTCCACATGACGCAAGCCTTCGGTGGTCGGCGCACCACCCCCACCCCTCCCACACCAGTTGCTATCTCAAAGAGGAAACGGTGGATTAAAAAACATGATCGACTCTAGAGAGGTAATTATCTCGTAGTTTTTATGTCCTCTTCGTCTCCAAAGCTGACCGTTAACTGTTGCCCTTTCTCAGCGATGATGTAAAACGCATCACTCAAGCTTCTGCGCGCAAAAGTCACCGGACAGCACCATTTTGTAAACATAGCCATGCTGAGAAATACAGAGAGTTTGGTGGAGCTGGGCTTCAAGTTAGACCTGAACCCCTTTTCTTTGCTTCTTATTCATGTTTGATACAAGATGTATCATCTCTGGGCTTCCTTCTGGTGCACACTCAATGTAATTATTGACTATTGTGAGTTCAATAGATTATTAACAAATACATAGATTAGTTTGGGGCAAAGCTAAATTAAACTGGTGTGTTTAAAAGAATAAATAATATTTCATATTTATAGAAAGCTTTGACACAAATATTTAGACAAACATGTTTCTGTTTTCATTTCATTAAATGAGCTAAATATATATCTTGTGAATACATTGTCTTCTAATTCTGTCGAAGTGGTTTGAAGGCCTTTAGAGTGTGCAATAACAACAACCATCATGTACGTTTATTACGTGTCACACTGTATGAGATGGGTCTAATAAAAGTTGGTAGAAGTCTGTGTCAGACTGTACGATATCAGTTTGAGTTATGTCAGACAACTTTGTGGTGAATCGTAGAGCTACCATGTAAATATTAAATAGTAAGAGAGCTGAGGCACGTCATCAGCTCGCGTTATCCATCTGAAAATGCAGCAAACAATAAATAAAGTTTGGCCAAAATGCCACTAATTCTTTTTCATTTTGTTTCCATCATTTTGGTGTTTTCTCCTCTAAAATCTATTCAAAATGTCTCTCACGAAATGTCACACCGACCAGTGTATTCTGTGTTGTTTTACGTTGCATTCTGATTGGTTGGTTTGTAGTGGTGGATTATAGCAGCAGTCACATTGTGAGAAAAACGGTCGTTGGTGGTAATGTCTCACAATGGGATCTAGGACTAGACTTGGACTGACGACCAAAGATTTACCACGTTTCTCTCACGATTATCTACTTTTGTCTCAGACAGCCTGAAATCACACCGTGTAAAGGGTCCTTAATGTATATAGTTTGTCTCAAGTCTCTTGAGAGAGACAGGAAACAAATGTTTGAGGAAAGAGGTAGACAGGGAAATAAAACTCATGCCACTAATATTATAATTTAACACTTACAAAGAGTGCAATAAAAGCCTTTCACCATTTTAGTTCTCAGTCTTTTTATATGTCTTGTTATGTTAAGATCTTCCGGTAAAGTCAAGCACTTGAGATGTACTGTCTCTGTCAGCATCACTGTTGCTCTCACTGTCAATGAAACCAGTCAACCAGACAGTTTTACTATGATTTAAGATTAAATCCACAGAAAAATAGACATCCTTTTACACTATATACACTATATAAGTGTACATCATGTGAATGACTGAGGTTTTTGATTCATGTCCCAGAAGCAATAAAAACAACACTGGTATATGAGAAATGAATTTATACCTGCTTACTTTTATGCTTAAATCATGATTCATTCACTTCCTTTGTCCTTCCTCCCTCCTCTCTCGTCTCTCCAGGTGAGCGCTAATGTCCTGATCTTCCTGTGCACTAACATAATTGGTATCTGTACCCACTACCCCGCTGAGGTTTCCCAGAGACAAGCCTTCCAGGAGACAAGAGGATACATCCAGGCCAGACTACACCTGCAGAGGGAGAATCAACAACAGGTAGGCCTGCACACAAATGCTATACACATTTGTCTATATGTATATAATGACCACATTGGCCAGAAGACCTTTTTTTGGAAAAAATGGCCTCAACCTTGAAGTCTTTTCACTCGTAAAAATAAAACTTGAAATACTTCTATTAAAGCAGAATGTGAATCCCAGATTGTCCAAATATGTTTTCAAGTAAAGCAAATACTTCACATTCATTGCCTGTGCAATAGCCAGCTTAATTTGCACATTTAAATTAGAATTTATTCAGAGATTGCTGCTGGAGTATTGTGTAAAATTATGTTCTGTATATTGTATGTACAGGAAACATTTTTTTGTGCTTTATGTTTTTGTATTGTTGTCCTTTCGTTTATTTGTACATGTGTTTTTTATCGTGTACTACTGACTGCATCAACTTTCCCTTCTGGAATAATAAAGTGACTGAATTGAACATGAGTCTCATATTCACACTCTCTGCTGTCAAGCTCTTGGCGGAAGTTACTGCCAGTTAGCTTTGTGTCTATTTTAGCTCTCCATCATTACATGCAGTGATATATTTTGGGCTATTTGGACAGATGATTCGTCCCCTTGTCTGTTTCTGTAGTAAAGATATTATACTATATATATTATATCAGGCATTTTCTTCCTGGAAGCAAAACATGAGCACAAGCTGTCAAAAACTCTCGTAGGTTGAACTGGATCAACTTTAAAAGACAATATAAAAGGACTTGAATTAACTAGCTAGTTTAACAATATTAAAGCTAAAAACAACCCATATTGCAACACACTCTGTAGAAGCCTCAGTTACACCAGTACTATCTCCCTTCAAAAAGAATATCTGACGTTGTGAAAAAGTATATGTCTCACCAGTCACTTTTCCAAACATTATTTCCAGAACAAATATAGTCTATAAATATAGTCTAGTCTTTGTAGATATTTTCTCCAGATATCAAAATTCAGATTATCTGCCAAGTACCAAGTACTGCTCCTTTTTTCCCCCAAATTTAAAATCAGTGTCCCTCACTGCATGTAAACTCTCTGGAATCATTTTAACTAATGAGGCCAAGGATTGTTGTGGCACTAAACATTGAGTCAGCGGCCCGCCATCGCTAAATTACTGTAACTGGAATTTTATAATGTCGTTGACAAAGAAACTGTATATGTGATTTGGTTACATCATGGCCGATACTCAATTCGCTTCATAAGGTTATTTCAGTCCGACGTTATACAGTTCCGACGTAAACGGTAGTAACGAGACCGAATATGAACAAAAATTTCGGTGCCTCATTTCGGTGCCTGACTCTTTTTTTTTTTCCAGAAGCATCGCTGCACGGGACGCTAAGTTACTGTTAGCTCGTAGCTGGATTAAACACAATAGTTAAAATGCTGACAGCTTACATTAAGCGGTGTAAAGTGTGACTGTATTTCCCTGTAGAGGATTCCAACACCGTGACTGCAGCTGCCATTGTCAGAAAAACAACACAGACGGTGCGTTTACTTGAAACTTGCCAGCCTTGTGGTGCATTCAAAGTTATTGTAAAATACCCTTTTCCCATCTGGTGCTTGTTTTTGTCGTTTACCAGCAATTTACTGGTGAAATAAGTCATTGTAAGTTATTGTTATTAAATTATTAATCAATCATTTAATTTTGACCATATGGCCTCAGCAATAAACAAGCCGTTTTTTAATGTCGCCAACTGTCGTTTTGTGCTCCTTTTTTTATATTTTATATTATATACATTATAAATATATATATTTCGGTTCAGGCACCGGTTCAGGCACCGGTTCAGGCACTGTTTAGGCACCGGCGCCGGCACTATTTTAAAAGTATCGTTTTAGCACCGGTATCGGAAAAAACCCAAACGATACCCTACCCTAATTAGTCAACTCACTTGGAAACATTTCTTTACAGCACAGCAGTAATTGTTTGGCATTGGCTTTGCATTTCTATGATGGCTTTCTCTCTGTGTGGTAAAGTACTATAATTGAGTATCTCCATTTTACTTTTTACTACTCCCAATACATTTATATGACAGCTATAGTTACTAGTTATTCTGCATATTAATGATTTTACATACAAAACAACTGATGAGCTTATAAAATCGGATGCATTTACCTTGAACTGCTGTATTAAAATGCTGCTTACATGTTAATATATCAATAATAATAATTCAATATTGTATAATATAAGGGGCCACACTTTTGTTTTTGTTGATAATTAAATCTTATACTTTTACTCATATAAAAATGTAACATTGTAATGCAAGACTTTTACTTACCTACTTACATACTTAGTTTTACTTACTAATAAAGAAATGTTCGCACTATTGTATTGGTACTTTTACTTAAGTAAAGGATCTGTGTATCAACATTCCAACACTGTACCTCTCTACTGTTGGGTGTCAAATAAAGACACAAAAATGCACCCAGAAATACTTAAAAACATGAACAAGAAATAACACGATCAAAAAGCACAGTGGACTCAGAAATGGAGGCTACATCATCAGTCATATAATTAATTATTCTTACATTTTTATTGTCAACAAATCCCATGAAATGACCAAATATATATGTTTGCTTTCTCAATACTTTTTGACTTCCCATCCCCGTCTGTTCCTCTAAAGCCCATTCGTTCCTACAGAAAAAGTAAATCTTTGAAAATTGGTCACATTGTTTTTTTTAATCATATATATAAAGTAGAAATAAAGAATATCACCAGACTTAACCTTTTAACTTCTGCCTAAAACTAAACCTCATCCTAATTCTAACTAATCAGTCAATTTTGCACATACTGTAGACAACTATATTGTGAATGATACAATCTGCAATTTGTTTCTTTTTGTGTATTTTTGTTTTTCAGGAACGTCTGTTGCTTTCAGTGTTGCCAAGGCACGTTGCCATGGAGATGAAGGCTGACATCAATGCCAAGAAGGAAAACATGATGTTCCATAAAATCTATATCCAGAAACACGACAATGTCAGGTCAGCCGAGACACTTGGCTTCAGTGCTTTATTTCATGTTTTACCCATGAATTCAAATTTCACTTACTCTATCAACCTTGTTTTCTGTTATCGCACTTGTAATATTCGTGTAAAATACCCCGAGAGTACATGATATGATATGCTATGTATCATATGTCATCTTTAAAACATAATAATACATGTTAAGATGTATTGCCCATAAAATTAAACACAAAACATACATTTTTCCATAAATCTTCCACACACACAAGCACGCTCACAGAGTCATAAGAGGGTAGGGTGATTTGGCAGAGTGGAGGCTAATTAACACTAGTGAGGGAATACTTAATCACCAGCAGCCAAGATAAGATAATCCCCAAAGATGAAGAGCTTCAGCGCGCATTCAATTACAGCACTGAGCAAACACACTGCACACAGTCCCTCTGTCCCTCACTCACACACACGCACACACACAAACACACACTGGCACAGATCTTCTTCAGAAGACTTTAGGGCCAAACATTTCTGCCTCTCTCAAGGTTAGCACATAGTAACATACTGCAACAAAGTGTAGTACTGCTGCTGCTGCTGTGTAGTGATGAAAATATAACATTTGCTAAAATTTCAACACTGAACCAAAATGAGGATGCTTGATAGGTTTATTCAAAGATTCAAAGTGGTTTTCTTCTGTCTTTCCACCCCTTTTTCTTGTTCTCAGTATTCTTTTTGCAGACATTGAGGGTTTCACCAGCCTGGCCTCTCAATGCACGGCTCAGGAGCTGGTCATGACACTCAATGAACTCTTTGCCCGTTTTGACAAGCTGGCATCGGTAAGGATCCACAGCGTCCTTTCTCCTATGTCTGTTGTGTTTTCTTAAAGGAGTAGTTTGACATTCTGGGACATAGCTTTAGAGGGGCTGATAGTCTGATTTTGTTACCAGATCCAGGTTAACTGTTTCCCCTCTCTTTCAGTCTTTACACTCAGCTAATCCTGGCTGTAAAGTCATTCTTAACTGACAGATATGACAGTTCCTAAAATGTTAAACTATTCCTTCTTTTTTTTTTGTCCTCGGAAACCTTCAACTTATCAACCTCATTTGTTTCTTTTCATCCTTTTTTCGTCCCTTTTTCAGGAGAACCACTGTCTACGTATTAAAATTTTGGGTGATTGTTACTATTGTGTGTCTGGACTGCCTGAACCCCGGGCTGACCACGCCCACTGCTGTGTGGAGATGGGCGTCGACATGATAGAGGCGATCTCGTGAGTAGAAATAGTGTTTGCATATGTTTGCATGTGTGTTTGGAGTTAGTTTGTTTGCTGTCTTTTGCAAAGTTTTGTCCTGTCGGAGACACTGATCGCCTGGGCTGTGTGTGTCTGCAGGCTGGTGCGCGAGGTGACAGGGGTCAACGTTAACATGCGCGTTGGGATTCACAGTGGGCGTGTGCACTGCGGTGTGCTTGGTCTCAGGAAGTGGCAGTTTGACGTGTGGTCAAACGATGTCACGCTGGCCAACCACATGGAGGCGGGAGGCAAAGCAGGGTGAGGGAAATAAACACAGGTGCACACACACGTACAGTTTGCATATTATAAAAAACATCCCAATGTAGAATAGCTATCAACCCAACACAGAATTTTCTTTGATAAAAACGACCCTTTAAGATTCTTTATAACCAATTAAGTGACGGAGGTTCACTTAAAATATTGCATAACCTTTCTCAATGTACCTAATTCATCTGTAAATATACAACATTTGAAGAACAGTTGATTATTTTTTGTTATAATTCATGTAGATCATTTCTCTGACCTATGTTATACAGTAATTCCAGAGCTACTGTGTATGTTCAGAAGTGTGTCTGGAATTCCCAAGTTCTGCATATACCAATAAAGAAATAAAGCATACACCCATTTGCACACTCAAATATGGACACGCACACATATGCAGGTTTTATATAAAAATTCCTTGTCTATTTGTAGGCGGATCCACATCACTAAGGCCACCTTGCAGTATCTTAATGGAGACTATGAGGTGGAACCAGGTTTTGGAGGTGAGAGGAATGCGTATCTGAAGGACAACAGCATCGAGACCTTCCTGGTTCTCGGCTGCAGCCAGAAACGGGTCAGTGCACAAAAACGCACACAACTCAATAAAGATATTATAGGTTTATGATAGCATGCCGTTCAGGAAAAATATTATTTAAGACATTAAAATATTTTACATTTTCCCTATATTGAAAATATGCATTTAAATACATATATTACATACATTTATATTTTTTAAACTTTAAAATGTTTGTTTTTTTACTTTGAATTTTTATTTCCTTTTATCTAATCCTTATTTTTTACCCTTATTTTAATTATTATTATTGCACAACATTAGCCTTTTTTGCACATCCTTTAGACCAGGGGTTTTCAACGTTTTTTTAAGCCAAGGATTCCTTAACTGAAAGAGAGATGGAACAGGGACAAAATTAAGTTGCATGTAAAACTGGGCCTACAGTAACGTGTAGAGCAGCCTAAAGCCTTTATACAGTACATTACTTTTTAGTGCATAATACTTTTATTATTATTAAATAATAATAATTGTTGGCATGATTTTATAAATCATCTTTTAATATTAAAAATACATGTGGCACAGTGAATCCTTAGGATGAACTGTATCTGTGGATGGCTACCTTTGGCTACCTTACCTATAGGCCAGTAAGTCTATCATTGGATTATGTGACAAATACATCTTAGAATCTTTGAATGGAAAACTTGAATATAGAATAAAAGATTATATATATATATATATATATATATATATATATATATATATATATATATATATATATATATATATATATATATATATACTGTATATGAGAAAACAGACTGAAGCATATTTGTTATATCCAGTGATGACCCCATCTTTTTTCAGATATGTAATCAAAGACTTACAAGACTAAGACTACCACACAGATTATTCAATCAACCTAAAGAGGAAATACTTTTAATGAATGGATATACAAAACTTTCACTGTTAACAGAGGATTTCCCCAAGTGTAAAGTAATTTATCTGTACTTATGCATCAGCAAATAAAATCCAGTCATTATGTTACTTTTCAAGTTGGATAACAATATGCTTATTTCATCTTTGTCAATAAAGCTAATTTAACACAGCCAACCCTTAATGAACAGACACACACAATATTATCCACTTAGCATTTTCAGTTGCATTCAATGTTCTCACACTTTCATTTCTTTAGTACCAAGTTATCTTTGTCCTTAGACTTTCAGTCCATTTAAATTTGTCCAAAATAATTTCCCTGCATGCTGCATGTCATAGTTAACAAAGCTAACTGGACCCAAACTGATACATCACCATTGGGTAACTCAGCAGTGTCTAGAAGCTTTAAGCTGGACATATACAGTATATGTCTATGGGTTTTAAGCTGCAGGTCAACAGTGACAAGTGGAATAACTGTAACATAAAAAGCTGTGAAGGAGGCATAATCTTAACAGATGAGAATGGACAGATTTGTGAATGAAGTAATCTTTCTCGATCCTGAACTGACTGTACACTTTTCCTTGTGGGCGTAATAAATGAATAAAAAAGACCTCTTCTAGTGTATTTAGTCACTTATATTGTCATTGACTGTGTTGTATGAGAGCAGCTGGTCAAGCCTTCATGTTCTTCCCTCTGAGCAGAAGGAAGAGAAGGCGGTGATGGCTAAGATGCAGAGGACGAGAGCCAACTCTAATGAGGGGCTGATGCCACGCTGGGTCCCCGACAGAACCTTCTCCAGGACCAAAGACTCTAAAGTCTTTAGACAAATGGTAAGAATCAACACCAACACACACCTTCATGGGTAGCCGGGCGGCAGCTTTTCTCTGAGAGTCATATTTTGTGTCTGTTTTTTCTTCAGGGAATTGATGAGACCTCCAGTAAAGACAAGTGAGTACTGACTCTTGATGCTTAATACATATGAAGACTGCTGCAGTGCTTTACTGGATGTCATTAAGAACCTTTATCTTTTTGCAGCCGTTGTGTTCAGGAGGCGATGAACCCGGAGGACGAGGTGGATGAATTTTTGGGGCGAGCTATTGACGCTCGCAGCATTGACCAGCTAAGAAAAGACCACGTTAAGAAGTTCCTGCTCACCTTCCAGACATCTAGCCTGGAGAAAAAGGTTCATCCTAAGACCCCTGATTATCGTCTTTGCTTCTTCAACTTAAATTTAATACATGTATGGAGGAGGGAGCTGGCTGCTGCTAGAGCTGGGCAATATATCGATATTATATCAATATCGTGATATGAGACTAGATATCGTCTTAGATTTTGGATATCGTAATATGGCATAAGTGTTGTCTTTTCCTGGTTTTAAAGGCTGCATTACAGTAAAGTTATGTAATTTTCTGAACTTACCAGACTGTTCTAGCTGTTCTATTATTTGCCTTTACCCACTTAGTCATTATATCCACATTACTGATGATTATTTATCAAATAAATATTTTGTGAAAGCACCAATAATCAACACTACAATATCGTTGCGGTATCGCTATCGAGGTATTTGGTCAAAAATATCGTGATATTTGATTTTTTCCATATCGCCCAGCCCTAGCTGCTGCTCATATCTGACTATCTTTTTCTTCTTCTGCGGTTTCCTCTTGCAGTATTCCAAGAAGGTGGACGATCGTTTTGGAGGCTATGTTGCGTGTACTCTACTAGTATTCTGCTTCATATCCTTCATACAGATTGTTATCTTTCCACAGTGAGTACTTCCTAAATTCACATACTGTAGATCCTCCCGTATGTACTGTGTGTTTTTAGGGTTGCTTTCACACCTGTAGTTTGGTTTGTTTGGTCTGGACTGAGTAGAAACAATATAGATTGATGCCTTTGTGTTCACACTGAGTTATTAAAAGTAAACCAAGAGCTGTAAGTCATTCAGACGCACAGGTAGCTCATTGGACGGTTTTGGTGACCTTTACTCCATGTGGGGAAATCAAATTGCTGCATTTTGTAAACCTTGTGTGTTTATTTATTTTCAAAAAGTTACCTAATAAAATGCATTATGAGAAGTATTAGTCCAGACTGCAACAAGACCTTGTATATGCATATGTTCTTGTACAAACAGCACAAAAACTGAGTCTTGTTCCATAATATTACAGGTGGAAGGTTACTGTTTGGATGTGTCACGTTTTATTAATGAAATGCTAAAATACAGTTTATGACACTAGCTCAACGTACCTGTTTTAACTCCTTTTCACTTTTTGTTTTTATACACAGTTCATCACTTGTATTGAAAACTTACAAGATCTTAACATTTCACAATCAGCAGATGGATAAATATAAGTTAAGCTTTTGAATTCATGCTAAAAAAAAAAAAAGTTCTAACACAGTCGCACACAAAAGGGTTTGATTGACAGCATTCACACCAAACAGTTTAGATGTGAAAGCACTTTAAATGTTTCTCTATAACTGTGTTTAAATGTTTCTCTATAACTATGTTTATGTATTCTCCCTTGCAGCACCCCAGTCATGCTGGGAATCTACATTAGTATCTTTGTCATACTCGCCAACATCCTTTTCATCTGTGCCATATATTCGTGCATCAAGGTAGCTTTTCAAAACGCACAAACAGATATTTTGCTAATATGTCATTCATTGTGTATGTGTAAGTCATTTATTTTCCCCCTCCCCTCCTCTTGAAGCTCTTTCCAGCTGCAATGCAGACTGTTTCAAAGAAGATTGTCCAGTCGCGCACCAACAGCACCCTGGTTGGAGTATTTACCATTATCCTCGTCTTCATCTCTGCCTTTGTTAATATGGTATGATTACAGTCAGCATATCCATATAGTACACAAACCATACATGTTGAAAATCATGCTGAATACATGGGTGTGTATGTTCGGCCTCACTGCAGTTTGCCTGTGACACCAAGAGCTTGGCACAATGCGTAGCCGAGAAGCTGAACACCTCTGCAGCGCTGGTGACGCCCTGTTTGATCCGCACCTTGAATGTGTCCATTGAAGGGGGTCTGGAGATCTGTTCTAGCGAAGGCCCCTCCTGCCCTTTTCCTGAGGTGAGTTCATTGTTATGTCACCACTTCACTGTTTGTGTTCTCTACGCAACTGGTCGAACCATTTCAAAAATGAAAATGTCACATTTACATTTGTGTTTTTTTCTGAGATCTGTTGTTGATAATACCTCTTTGTGATGCTGCTCTCCAGTATTTCAGCTACAGTGTGCTGCTGACGCTGCTGGCTTGCTCAGTGTTCCTGCAGATCAGCAGCATAGGGAAGCTGGCCCTCATGCTGCTCATCCAGCTCACCTTCCTGCTGCTGGTGGAGTGGCCACAAGTAGCACTTTTCGACAACGCAGACCTCTTTGTCACCTCCAATGCCATGTAAGTGGTACAGGTTGTGCATGCTAATGCAGAGGGGGCATATTTTGTTAAATGAAACAAAAGGGTTTTAGGATGCTTATATTCCCCAAACTAAGGTATCAAAAAAAAGTATTGTTTTGATATCAATACCGAAACTGAAGTATCATATTGGCACCAATATCAAACATTTTGAAACCATACGATTGTGTTGTACCCATTTGTTCCATTAATTAAAACATTTATGACTTAAAATGTAATCATTTTAAATGTCAGAGTTTTGTATATTTCATTATTGTTCTAATGGTCATTATTTTATTTTTTAGTGATTTAAATGAAACTAGCGCTCAATGGTAAGAATTTGAATTTGTATTTGGACTCACACTTTAGAAACACTTTAAATAACTTAATATTAAATGATTATTTGCTTTATTTGTATTGACCAGAGTGCATTTTTGTGTTTGTATTTTTAGGTCCAGTTTCAATGAAACTACAAACCAGTGGTAAGATTACAGCACATTCAGTGTTACTTTTGAAGGTTTTTATCTCCTTTCCTATAATTTCAAAGCTTTTTTCCCATTAATGTCACCATGTGTCTGTCACTTTGCAGCCCATTTGTTGTGACAAAAGTGTCCCTGAGGGTCATGACTCCAGTGATCCTCACAGTCTTTGTCCTGGCACTGTACCTGCATGCCCAGCAGGTTGAATCTACTGCACGCCTAGACTTCCTGTGGAAATTACAGGTATGTGCAGCGTCCCCTAGAGGGCGTCATCTGACCACGTGAACTACAAACACAATCTCTTCATTTTTCTGCAAAAGCTGATGAAGATGATTGAGTTGTCTCACAGTTTATTAGTGTCTGATAATAGAACATCTGCAGTCTAGTCTACACCTCGACCCTGCCAGACATTTTATTACAGCATTCATAAAAGCTAAATATATCTAATAAAGAGCATTCACTCCCAGGCCACAGAGGAGAAAGAGGAGATGGAGGAACTGCAAGCCTACAATCGTCGCCTCCTCCATAATATTCTGCCTAAGGACGTAGCCGCTCACTTTTTGGCGCGTGAGCGGCGTAACGACGAGCTATACTACCAGTCCTGTGAGTGTGTGGCCGTCATGTTCGCCTCCATCAGCAATTTCTCTGAATTCTACGTGGAGCTGGAGGCCAACAACGAGGGAGTGGAGTGTCTCCGGCTGCTCAACGAGATCATTGCTGACTTTGATGAGGTAAAGTTGGTTGAGGCATGTTTGTAAAGCTCAGTGTGTCATCCCTTTGACCTTTGCTTACAGCTAATTTTAAAAGTTGCTCAAATGTAATCACTGTCTGTTCTCAGATCATCAGTGAAGAGAAGTACAGGCAGCTAGAGAAGATCAAGACCATTGGTTCCACCTACATGGCGGCCTCCGGTCTCAATGACTCCACTTACGACAAGGAGGGCCGTTCACACATTATTGCACTGGCCGACTACGCCATGAGACTGAGGGAGCAGATGAAGTACATCAATGAGCATTCCTTCAACAACTTCCAGATGAAGATAGGTAACTAAGCAGAAGTTACATTGAAAACAATAGCTTTTCTTTTCTAATATGTTAACAGTAGCAGCTTTGTTGATGCGGTGAAATTTCTTTAATTCCCAGGTCTGAACATTGGACCAGTGGTAGCAGGGGTTATTGGTGCACGGAAGCCTCAATATGATATTTGGGGAAACACTGTCAATGTGGCCAGTCGTATGGACAGTACAGGTGTACCTGACTGCATACAGGTAGGTGTCATGTAACAACTATTCAAATTCAGGTTTCTTCTGCAATACTCATGAAACATGTTACATTCAGTTGCCACTTTATTAGCTATACCTGTACATTGTATGGTAATTCAATACGGCAGCTCTGCCATAAAGTCTATCTTTATGAAGTTTGTAATGTTAAGTTTTTGTTGATTGCCGGAAATCTGTAAATTCAGTTTATTTCAGCTTATTGCTGAGGTCATAAGTTAAAAGTGGTATATTATATTGAGAGAGGCCCAATATTACAAACGCTTCTGAATACAATACATTTCAGTACAACACCACCACAGATACTATGACCTCAGTTCTAAAACATATAATTTAATAAACACCTCTATGACAGTGTCAACAAAAACTGAATGTTATAGGGATCATACAAGTCAAGTCCATTTTATTTAGATAATATCACAAATTTGCTTCAAGGGGCTTTACAATGTGTATGACACCCTCTGTCCTTAGACCCTCGCTTGAAGGAAACTGTCCCCAAAAGAAACCTTTAGCGGCGAAGAAACTTTAGGAAGCGCAACTGTGGAAGGAATCCCTCTTGCTGGATGGATAGATGTGCAATAGATGTCATGTAAACAGAATAGACCAACATAATACAATGACAGTATAGACATTCACGATGACAAAAGTTTACATAGAATGTAAACATATATGAAGAATATGGATCCGGGAAGAATATGGATCCGGGAGGATGTCAAACGACTTTCAGGTTTTGACAATCAAAAAGTAGACTTCATGACAGAACTGCTTAGATTGTACAGGTGTACCTAATAAAGTGACCACTGAGTGTATAATAAATACCTGGTAGATTACTTACTACTAAGAGCTCATGTGTCTCATAGTGTCACTGTTGATTTCTAAACCTTACAGCTGAGATCATTTACTTAATTAACCACACAGCAAGCTGATTCCAAAAATATTGAGCAACCAGCAGCTGAGGATTAGAGCAGCTTTAATTTTGGAATAATGGTTACTTTTCTACCCCAACAAACATTAGAAACGGTAGCCTCATAAGAGCTGAAATAAGTAACCTTCCACCTGCACATTTTAAATGAAGATGAGGGAACTAAAAAATTAAAAATAATGTACAGTCTCTGGTTCAATCAGACCGTGGATTCATGATATTATCTACATTTTGAAAAAATGCATCGTGCTCCTTAATTTGATCAGATAAGTATTTATACAGCCTTATATATCTTTTCCGTTCTGCTCTCAGGTGACTACAGACCTCTACCAGGTGCTTGCCAACAAAGGGTATGTGTTGGAGTATCGTGGGGTGGTCAAGGTCAAAGGGAAAGGCGAAATGACAACCTACTTCCTGAATGATGGCCCGCCGAACAGTTAGCAACCATGGCAGCAGTACATATTGGGATGTTCCCCACTGCAAGGACACAGCACCACTGAGTGAGGACTCACCGTGTGAGAGAATGGCTTGAATCCCAAGTAAGGAGGAAAAAAACATAAGACTTCAAAAGGAAAGTGTTCTTGATGAAAGGAAATGTTCTCGTTTGACAGCCATTTTGGCTCACATCAAGTTGAAGGACACATGTTTTTCTCATGTCTAGCCTCTCTCTCAGGCTTCTTGAAAGATGCAAAGTCTGTTTATTTAAAACAACGCCTTTTAGCCTGTGTCAAAAGAAGATAAACGCTGTACATAAGGCTACTTTATATTTTTACTTTGTTTTGTTTTTGTTCTTTTCCAGTATTTTTTTTATTTCACATGACTTATGAACAGGTACTCATATTTTGTTTTTGAATTAATTATTTATTTTGATCTCGAAGTTTTGTGCAAAAGGTCCTTTATGAAAAAGTGTGAATACATACGTGCACAAATATCCAGTTTATTACACGTTAATAAGTGTGTATGTACATGCATATTTGTGTGTGTATGAATATATGTATAAACTGAGGAGGAATATATTGACCAAAGACTAAAGTATTTACTAAAAGCAAGGCAAGACATGTTTGATATGTTCTCGCTAAAGTCAGCAACGATCACCGCCTGTTTTTTAGGCAGGAGGCCTGAACCCTCTGTCTTTTTGGCCAACTGCTGGCAGCACAGGCTGCTTCATTTTTTTTATCATAAAATATGTACAATACATTTATTTTGTCTGTCATTCAGGCAGCAAAGAGCCGATCACTTTAACTCTAAACTATAATGTTGCCCTCAACCTCTAAACAAAATGAGTAAAGACGACTAAGGATGGTATTAGAAGGTGATATCTGAAATCTATATTTTTAATCTCTGAGGACTAGAAGTAGCCCCAGCTGGGAATAGGCTCCTCTTCATCCTTCATATCATGTCAGATAGGTTCCTTAGAGCTTGAGCAGCCAGTGTGCAGCTGGTGTCAGCCTTTACAGTATATTGTCATCGACTGCTCCTTCCCTTTTAGAGAAGTATTTGTTGGTGCAAAAGGAAATGAAGGATTAGACTTAGATCCAGAGGCATCAGGGGGGAAAACCTTGGATATCAACGCAGTGGTACCACACAAGAAATAGAAATAGATGAAGGAAAGAAATATATATTGATTTTGACTGAATACTGTGCTTTGTAATCCTGAAGGGGCATAACTATTTTCACTGTGAGGTTTTTATGATACAACAAAAACTGCTTTCTTGCCAAACATAACTGCTTTGAAGCATGTCTGATTGTGGTATCTTGTTTTCATTTGTTTGTTTTAACGTAGGGTATTTTGTATCACTTCTGTATTCATCATTTGTATATTCTTAATGTTATTATTATTATGATGATTCTGATTAATTATTATGCTTATTATGATGATTCCATTCCAATGAAAAGGATCAAAGACCAGCACGCTTTCTTGTAAAATGCCAGTTGTAAAGCTCAAGCTCACTGGTACCAACTGATCAACTGCAGCCAATGAATTCTGCTGTTCAATTCTAATGTACAATACAGAATTTCAACTGGCAATAGGTGTGATCATGTATAGTAAGTAATAACCATTAGCTGCCTTTGCAGCAGAACCTGAGTGATGTATGCTCACATAAGCATAGCAGTAAACACACACACATACAGATGATTCACTGTGCTTTTATTTTATTTATGCCACTACTGCAGTATTGTAAATCTCAGTCAGGCTTTAAGGTGACCTCTCCCTCCCACACATTCACTTCTCAGCAGTAAAAAATTGACATCCCTGGTGTCACACTATAGGAAGAGGACAGAATGAATAAACATAAACATATTTATTGTATTATTCCTCCACTCAGTAGAAGTACTAATAGCTGAGTTTGATTGCCTTAAGTTAATATAAAACAAATCATAGAATAACACTTAACAGGAACAGTGCCTGGATGCTGATGTTTGGAGCGAGATAAAGGGATGAGGGCTTGTCGAGAATAATTTCCAGTAAACATTCTCATCAATGCAATTAACTTGGTTTTTCCAGCTTCAACTTTTGTTAATTGAAAGAATCAGTCCTGATTTAGCTCTTCTGCCACACTCAACAATGGCAACCAACAGTTGATCATGTTTGTACCAAAGCCAGCTCACGCAGACTTGTGCTATGGGTCCCTCCTGTGCAATGATATTTGGCCTTGGGGCGTGTTGGGAGCACCAGAGGACAGTAATGTAATCACCAACTATCAAGTGAACTGTGACCAATGAAGAGTGATTCATATAAGCAAAGAGTTTATAGAATGGACATGAGTTTATAAAATGTGCATTGTATGTATTCTATTTCTATTGGCTGTCCATAGACTTGTGTTGATTGTTAACTCTTGGGATGTTTTGGGGGGAACAAGAGAGGGGAGGAAGGTTGACCCCATACTACTGAAACAGTGTTTTGCTCAGGCCTGATGAATCCTTCCGCATTTGGTTTTGTTTTATTTGTATTTTCCCTGAGTTGGAGGAGTTGAAAGGGGAGTCTTTTTGCAAAGTTAAAGGACAAGAAGAGTTGAGGACTATGACAAAGAGAAAAATAACATTTCCCCTTGAAGAAAAAATAAATAAATAAATCAATGGCTGTTTTGCATGTTCATATATTTACTAATGTTGTTGGATGTACTGCAATTATATCTTACCTGTGGCTTGTAGGAACAGAGGTTCATCTTACATTAACTTAATAGTTGTGGTAATGTCATTATAGTTATTTTATAGTACTAGAAAGTGGTTTACTTGTCATTAACATACTTTACTATCATACTATCATATATAGATTCTTATGCATTTTAAAAGCATCCACAGATATTCTCTGTGTGCTGACTTTAATTTTACATTATATTACTGACTATCCAATGAACATATAATTAAACAATATCCCTGTTTTGGATGTGTTTAGAGTTACCCACACAGGCCACAAAGCTTCACTCACAGAATCAAACCTTAACAGCACCATTATAACGCATATTAGACAACACAAGCCTGCAAACAAAGATATTCTCAAAGTTAGATGACAGTAATTGTAAGAAACATGAAAAAGAGATGCCTTGTTCACCAGTCGCCATTTTTACGGTGAAATAAACATTTTGGTTAGGAATACTTAAGGCTTTTTGGCAAAGTCACCATTTTGTTTGGACTTGTGGGAGGTTGGACCAGTTCCCACATGAATGGACCACCCATATACGGACACTGTCACTGATGAAAAGCACCAAACCAATATTGTTCAGTTGCAGAGCTGCAGGACCAGCAGTACCACTGATAAACACATGCCACTTTGCACCATCTAAAGGCTAGTTATGGTAAGAAACAGCCTTTGGAATTTTGACACACTAATCTGCCCCTTTCGTGGTACTGAATTAAGTCCAAGAAGTCATTTTTGGGATATTTAATGCCTTTGGAGGGGGTAATTGTTTAAATCCAGCCTGAGAATGCCCTGATCTCCTTTGACTTCCTGTGTATCCCTGATGACCTGAGAAAACATGCCTGTGTCCATCTGATCCCTTCAGGATTCAATTCTTCTGCACTGCAGTATCAGTGAAATATTTCTTCAGGAGGAATAATGTAAAACGTTTTTTTTGCCGCTGTGTGGTCAAATGCTCCTGAACAGCTCAACACTTCTTGAACATCAACAATCTGCAAACTGTTACGTCTCTCTATTTTAGACAATCAGTGCACCTGCTGTGCATCTGGTAAAGAAGTCTGTTTTGAATACTCGCATGAAGACCATCTCCCAAAATTCAGAAGTAGTTATTTTTGTTTCCTCTAGAGGGCAGTACAATCTCACGCTTGATCTTGACTTGTAAAATACAAATGTGCTAGTTGGTACATTTTTATTGCTTGTTTAACACTGAAAAATTGCTCTAAATTTCTTCGGACTACCTTCAGACTTCTTTTAGAAAAGTTGGGAGCTAAAAGGGTTAAGAAATATTGTTTTAGAGAGGTAGTTAGTTACTCATAGCTCGTGTAAAAAATAGCTTACCATAAAAACAGATTTTCGATTGCAAGAAAAAAAAACAGTAGTGAAAGAATCCAAATGAAGCATGAAAAATGTAAAAAAAAAAAAGTGGATCTGCTATCAATTTAATCTCCGTAATGCACATCAAAACTGATGCTGCTTGCGTGTGTGTGTGTGTGTGTGTGTGTGTGACATAACTGAAGAAGAAAGGCTGTCAGAACAGGCTGAACTCCGGGTCTGTCGCTGACATTTCTTTAACAAACCTGTGAAAGTAACAAGTGGATTACAGTTACAGAGATCTATTTAAAAAAAAAAAAAAAAAAAAAAAAAAAAAAAAATACCATATTAGATTTGGTAATGTTACCTACTTTGTCATCTCACTGTTCTTTCGGGGAAAGCGTTTGACTTGGGTCCATGGTTCAGGATTCCTGGACATCATCCATCCATACTGCTGGCTGTCTGTTAGAGGCACTATGTACAGCTGGTTAGGGGCTGAAGAAGAGAGGAGACAGACACTTTTACCAGGCAGGAATACTAGCTGTGATATAGATCCAACATAGCCCATCGGACCCTTAATGTCTAGTCTTTCTATGTCTCCTCCTCACCCCTGGGTGTTTGAACCCGTTTGACCATCTCTTTGTATCGCTCATGGCTCCCATGGTGTATGTCAGCGCTGTAGGGAAGAGGCTGGTGGTAAACGCTGCATGTGTCATTACATCTGAGGGGTCCCTGTTCTCCTTGAAGAGATGGAGGCAGTCCTGCTCTGGTGTTAATCTCACCATCTGTAAAGAGATACGTTACTATAGTATAGACTGAGCCATCATTCGATTACAATAATAAACCTCTGGCTATTATGAAAGACACAAGATACTCAAGTTAATGTTTAACTTGTATTTTACCATGGATGCATTGCTTGAGATTTCATAAAAATGTGAAAGCAGCAAATAATACAGCATCAAGGCCCCCCCTTTTTTCGCTTAATTGTTGGAAATACATTATGCAGAATGGACCATTTTAAAGTCACATATATTATATATTACACTACTGGATTATAATTAGTGATGCATTAATGTGTGTACATCACTTTAATGTGGCAGCTGGTAAAGGTGGGGCTAATTATAAATACTTTATATACTGCTCGGTAGCTTAACCTATTATGATATATCATTATTTATTATTTAATTTATATTTTCTATTAATAATCAACATCTGCAAAGTAACTAACGTTAGTAACTAAAGCTATCAATTAACGTGGTGCCGTTGCTTAATTACATTCCAGCACTGCTGGTTGTCTGACTATAAATGGTTACTGTTCTCAGAGACTAACGTTAGCTGATTAAATAAAGTTAAATATTATAATTAACGTTTTACCTGGATTAAAGTATTCCACGTGTTGTAAATTAAGGCCCTCCAGGGCAAAAAAACAACAATTTGCTAGCTCCTATAAGCAAACACGATCGTGCTCTGGACTATCAAGCTACTTAACGTTAATGTTAGCGCTATATGTAGCTTGCTGTTTTTTGAAGCCTGAAGACGTTTAGAAAAAGTGTTCTTGTTAGCTATCAGCAAGTTAAAGGCTCTGTTTTCACTGTGGGTAGCGACAGTTAACTTCAAGTTAGTTAGACGAAATACAATCGAGAAGCGATCGATGTCCAGCTTACCCCGGAACTGAGACGCTCCTCTGGGATTCACTATCATTTTATCGCCTATTGGGTTTTGATAACCCAGGTGTGTTAAACCGAAGAAGGCCATAGTGCGGCAAACTTAGCCCCGAGAGACAGACGAGACAGACAGCCTGTAAATAAATCACAACTTTTGGTTTAGGCGTAACCATGGCAGCAAGCCCCGCCCATCCGAATTGTCTCGTGGGGGAAACGTTGAACTAAACTAGAAATAAATAAATAACCAAACAAACCAACTAATAAAACTTTTTTTTTTCTTCTTTCCTACAGCTTTCTGTGACTCAATAGCAAATGTGATTGATTGTGCTAACACTGATTTCTCTCAGGATGATATTTCTGGTTTGGCTGCCACTTGGAACCATTAATGTGAATGTAGGCTATCATCTTTAGACCGGTTTGAGCATATTGCTGTTCTTGACTGTGTTGGTTGGAAGCAGACCAATTGGGCTGTACAGGTTCATATGAACACCAGAAGCAGATTTCTCTTCGTGACTGCGTGACTACTTTTTTTAAACCCTATATATAAGGGTTTGTAAAGAGGGATTTCTACAACCTAAAAGCATGAAGACTACTAAGAAATATAGAATAATCCACTTAGCCATCTGACTGTAATAAATTAAGCTTTTGTGGCAGGCGATTCCAAACTTTTGAACAGTAGTGTACATCACATTACATTACAAATCTGACATCTGTTAACTTTCAGTTTGGCTCTGACAGTTGCTTGGAACAGAAGTTTCGGCGTTGCCCCGGCCTCCCAACCACCAGCGTTATCATAGTGTTTCATAATGAGGCCTGGTCCACTCTGCTTAGGACGGTCTACAGTGTCTTGTACACAGCTCCTGCAGCCCTGCTCACAGAGATCTTACTGGTGGATGATGCCAACACGGATGGTGAGTGACTTCACGGTGCTACACGCAAAGATGGATCCAAATGGTTATGTTTTTCTTTTTGCACTCTTCGTGACTTTAAAAATCCTTCAACTGCAGAAATCTAAAAAGGAAAAATCACTCTGGTGGAATTGTTTCCACACTTAGTTCATAACCTGTGATGACGGGTCAAACGTTTACTTCATTTTATGGGCTCACAAGCCAAAAATGTTGGGAATCACTGAGTTAGATTATTTAGAATGTATTGATGGTAATGCAGTTAGGGATTATTTTTTCCATTATATTTACCATCTTAAAAATAACATTGTTCTGTGTGACTTTGTAGTATTTTGAGTACACATCCAGGCAAGAGGTACAGCTCAGCATCGGCATTGAGTTGTGTTTACATGCAACCCCTGGAAGAGCTGTGGTGTCTCTTAAACTCTGTCAATTGAAGGGAAAAGTAACCACAGAAGCGCCTGAGCAAGTGTGGATCTTCACACAGGTACAATACAACAGGTATTTCTACATCACCTCATACTCTGCAGCAACTCATCTTACAACAATGTCCCAGGCTGCACAGGGAAATACTGTTCCATTTCCTCTTTCTTTTCACTTACAGTTTACATTGTTGTTGTTTTCAGCAAAACCATCTGAAGAACCCATCACCAGGCAAGTGTATGACAGTATTAGAAGGAAAAGTGATTGTGACTACCTGCAGATCCCCCCGAGTCAGCCAAAGCAGGGCCTTCATCTGACTCTAGTCATGGATTTATATATGTTGACATTTAGCTTCAGATATAAAAACAAATCCATCTTAATACAATTTTCACATGCCCTTCTGAACATTCAAAGAGTTATTTGTTTATATAAATGTTCCCCCTGTCCATGAAGGAATCCCTCCCGGTGCAACTCAAATGTACAAAGTTCAGCCGAAGCTAATATGACCCTTCAGCAGTCTGAGTTAACCAAATCAAGTGATATCTGACAACGTTATGGTCTTTTTAGCACAAAGTTCCCTCTTTGGCTTAATATCCCTCTGCCGCAACCCAGAAACGTCTCATGATCCTGGTTTTAGTTTAGTTTCCAGTTTTATTTTGTAGGTTTTTCTCATGTGTCATGTCTTGTTTTACTTCCTGCCTTGTCTTTGTGATTGTCTGCCCCGCCCTGACATGTTTCACCTGTTCCTTGTCAGCCCTCATGTCACCCTGTCCCTCATTACCACCCTCTTTTGTTCTCCTATTTCAGTGTCTGGTTGTCTGTGTTTGTTCCTGGCTTTTAGTGTTATGTATTTCTAGTGTGAACTCTCAAACTGTGACTGTGTTTAAACACAAGAAGGACATTTTGTGACTCTAGGCTATATGGAAAATACCCTCTGGACTTGGTTAACTCATATTAGCTTGGGCTGACCTTTCATTCATGAGGCATTTTTGCACAGGAGTTGCACTAGGAGGGCATCTCTTTATGGCCAGTATCAACAGGAGGAATCATCCCAGTGACCGATAACTCTTGCTTTTAATGTACATGTGGGCATTTGAGTATTCAATTAAAGGATATGTCTTGTGATGTTTTATATTTTTCTAATGGTTAACAAATCCAAAAGACCAAAATCAACAATGAGCCTCCTGCTACTGACATCTTGTATTGACTGTGTAGCCAAAGCCTGATTATCTTATTCCTCTGTGCTATAGAGCTCCACTGTTGTCCAATAACTACTAAAAACACAGTTAGACTGGGAGACATGTTCTTTCATTTCCATAAGTACACACACAGTGTAGTTTATTTTAAGTCAATTCCACATACACTCACTAAAGCACCAAATTAATCCACAGATGAAAAAAGTGCCCAACAAATGTACTATTTACACTTGTTTGAGTAACGTTTGCTAAAAACTTCAGTGCCCAGCTGTAAGTTACTAAGCCTGTATGTCATGTCCACCTGCCCAAGACAATGATGGTGCACTTCTACACTGGCATCATTGAGTCCATCCTCACCTGCTCCATCACCATTTGGTAAGCTGCTGCCACCGACAAGGGCAGACTGCAGCGTATGATTCACTCTGCTGAGAAGGTGATTGGCTGCAATCTTCCGTCCCTCCAGGACCCTGAGGCGGGCAGGAATGATTGTGGCCGATTCTTCCCCCCCAGGATAGCAACTTTTTGGAACCATTCCCCTCTGGCAGGAGGCTGCAGGAGGAAACCTCCCGCCACAAGAACACTTTCTTTCTGACTGCGGTGGGCCTCATCAACAAGGCCCAGGACCCCAACTGACAGATTCGCAACCCCCCCCACCCAGTCACTATACATTACATTAACACACATTCTGGAATATTATCCTTGACCACTGCACACATTATATATACTGTGAACATTTCGGGTTGTCCGTCTGCCCGTCCGTCCCATTCTTATGAATGTGATATCTCTGGAACGGACGGAAATTTCTACAAAATTTGGCCCAAATGTCCACTGGGACTCATGGATGAACTGATTGGATTTTGGAGGTCAAAGGTCAAGGCCCCTGTAGTCTCGCATTGCCAGACCTTCTGGTTTATTGCCATTTCTTTAAACCAATCACAATCGTCCACGTGGAGCAACAGCGCCTCTGTATAGCCTCGGGACAACAGAAAACTCAGATTGGACAGATAGTCTAGCTAGCTGTCTGGATTTACCCTGCAGAGATCTGAAGAGCAGTTAACCAGTCATCATAAATTGACCGGAGTTTAAAATCCTAAGGTCCCTTTGACCTCACAATACACGTTTTGGTCTATCACAGAATTATAAAACAATCTCACAGCTCCACACACATCTCGTAAACTACCAACTGTGGTGGTGGTTGGCAGAGGTATTCATCTATATCCAGTGGTACAATTCTTGTTTTAAATGTTTTTGTAAAAGGAAAAGAGTCAATAACGGTATTGTATTTAAAAAAAAAAATAAAGCTGAAAAAAATAATCAGTTGTTTCTCGTTTTTTTTCCCTAATTTCTTCCTTTGTTTCCTCAACCACAGAAGACTGAACTACACTCCTACACCTGTGTGTGTGTGTGTGTGTGTGTGTGTGTGTGTGTGTGTGTGTGTGTGTGTGTGTGTGTGTGCGTGTGTGTGTGTGTGCGTGCGTGAGTGAGCGAGTGCGTGCGCGGCGGGAGTGTGTGTGTGTGTGTGTGTGTGTGTGTGTGTGTGTGTGGGGTGTACAGTTAAACCACGCCCACCGGCAGAGTCGATGGCGTCATTGGATTCGACAGTGATGGGAACTCGAGCGAGCGCTGGTATGTTTCTCCCAAACCAATAAAAACCTCTCGATTTCTTCTTTATCACTTGAACAGGGAAGTAGGCAGGACTCGCAAACGCGCACCACACACCTCCTCGACTGTTGTCAGCTGTGAGTGTGTGTAAAGCCCGTACCCTGTCGTCGCATTTGGTTCAGGGTTTTAACTGCCAAGTTATCATCTCGTGTGAGTAGCAGTAGTTAAACTTCTGTAGCGCTAACTTAACCGTGTTTATTGTTGCATGTAAGTTAGCTAGCTAGATGTAAGCTAGTTGCTGTTTGCTAGCTGTAAAGCGGCAGTTTAGGGATTTGTTGCTTGTCAACTCATGTTTGCGCAACAGCATTTGAAGCTAAGGGCTGATGACAGGGCGGTTTTCAGTTAAACAAGATGTGTAGCAGTTTAATAGCAGCATAATCTGAGCTGGTTTCGCCTGGATGTCAGTAGCTAGCTAACTGTCCATGAGCAACAAGATGTCAGCTCGTGTTCTCTTTATGTGTTAGCCGAAATGTATTCAGCTTTATCACGGTGTTCTGCAGTAACGCTTAGCCCTCTAAATACGGGATTTGGTGGAGGATTTGACTAATATCATTATAGTTTGTTGTGTGACAGGCTAAGTGTGGGAGCTAGTAACGATCTCACAATCACCATCAACAGAAATCCACGTGCTGCCCCTCTGAGTGTTGTTTTTATGTGAGGGATTTTATGTCAGAGATGACATGAGTTTTTAAGTTTGTCGATTGCTAGCTTTATAGAAATGCGTTTCAGATTTTTCATTGTCAACGCAGTCTGCAGGTCTAGTTATGGGTAAAATAAAGCAGTCTGTGGTGAAATAAATGAAAAGTACTTCCTGATTTAGCTCATTTACAATGAGTCACACGGAAATCTTAGTTTGTCCTCTCTCTCAAATATGTTGGTCCCTATCTTTGAAAGTTGGATAATTGAGGAAGTAAAGGAACAGTGCCAGAACCAGACAATTTCGGTATTTTTCTAAACATATGACTAAAATGATAATTGCATATCAAAATTACATTTATTTTTTAAATTACACTTAACTTGATAAAGGCACTTGGAGATTACAAGGTAGTACAACATGTAAACCATACCATGGTGTTTCATTATTATTTTTTTTAACCTAAGTTCCTAAGATTTCGACTTATTTTTTTCTTTTTACAAAATGAACCAAAACACTGACAACTAGAAAGATCTTGGGCAGATAATGAGAATAAATGTGAAACAAAATTTAAATCATACTAACTAAAAAGAAATCAGGGTTGAATTGAAATCAAACACTTTTACTAAGCTTGTTTACAAGATATTTAGTCAATGCTGATCTACAGAGAAAACCATAAAGTATACATACTTACTGTTGACTAATCGGTAGGTACAACTCTAGGTTAATCAGTCAATTCTTCTTTGTCAATTATTATGGTTTTTGTTGTTGTTTTTAGTATTTGATGTTTTAGGATTATGATGGAGAACATAGCCAAATTCTAAGAATGTAATGTTGGAAAATGTCTTGTTTGTGTGTCCAATAATCCACAACCCAAAGATATTACATTTTCAAAAAAAGTCTGCAGTGATTATATAAAGTTATTTAGGGTGCTACCAGCCCAGAGCAGAAGTCCATTGAATTCAAATATTAGGCGAGGACTCACAAACTTTCTTCTCACATTATTCTTTTTTATTAAATCATTGGCTGCATACTAATTGTTATGCAGGCCTGGTACCTTCATGTTAACTAGGATGCATTCTGTATTTGTTGGTTGATGGTTTCTTTAACATGTCAAAAAACATTGTTACATTTTTATTTACTGGATTATTTTTTTGTCTGCTTTTTAGAGAAAATGAACAACATCCCCCTCTCTCGCTCTGAGGTGTTTGGGGAGCTGAGGAAGGAGCTGCATGAAGATGTGGAGTTCCATCAATCCGATGCTCACATCTTCATCATCATGGGGGCATCGGTGAGAGCAGGGGAGGGGCGTCATAATCTAGACAGTGATTTTATAAGTAAGAGCTAATGATCTGGATGACACACAATTTACTGTGTGATTCAGAAAAGCTGTTAGGACCAACCAGCATGTACCTTTGCTCTGTGTTTCCTTATTAGTTTTGGCACATGCAGAGTAGGCCACTTACACAAGAATTGTTTGCCATAATTTCAAAGAAAGTGTGTTGAAACCTTTAGAAATACTGCAATAATTGCACATAATGTGAATAAGGAAATGTTGAAACTGATTTCACCAAGCTTATGCAAACAAGCACCACAGAGTCATCCGAGCTTTCAAAAGCCTAAAATTGAGACAGTAAAACCTCAAGGTTCCTCTTTGCTTATCATTTCAATATTGTGCATCGCCTCAGACTCGGTATCATTCAAAAACCAGCATCAATGTGAGACCTGAGTTTTGGTCCTGTGACATAAATATTCTTTTTAAAAGCTTACTTTTCCTAGCATAAACCTATTTCTTGCAGAAACCTTTTTGTCTTCATTTAATGAACTCAAACAATGCAAAGTGCAAAATGCATTTGAATGCAAATGAACACCCTAAATGCATAATTTTTATTTATTGTATCAACACAAACATTTATATAACAACTTTGCTTACATGAAATACAGTGGTAAAAACATTTAAAATTAGGTATGCACATTTTAAGCCATTTCTTTAACCGATAGTCGGCTACCTTAATCGATTGATCATTAATAATTTATGAAATGAGTTGGATGTTTTTCTACTAGAAAACCATTTTTTTAACTACTGACATGACCTATGTTTGACCCAAAATCAGAGTAGGCTACATTCAGAGTTAAAAGAACAAGTAAACTCAAAGTTACTTGAATGATAAACTTTGAGCGCAGCGCTCTGCGGCAATTCCGAGCGGTCCGCGGCGCCAAGGGTAGGGCTCCGCCTAGTTGGGTGGCAACAGCCAGCGCAGAGCGGTTTAACGTGGATCATCTGTAGGCGGCTTAAGTAGCCTGTCCTGTCTGATACTAAGCTCTCAGCCTGCGTTACCGAGAAGCTGCTTCTGTTCAAGATGCTTAAGGATGAGCCTCAGATAGCTAAACCACACAGCCACCAACAACAACTCTGTGGAATTTTCACAACTTTTTGCTTCAGAGTTCATCAACAGGACTGCCTCACCGGCAATTTCCACTGGATGCGGACCGTCTGCGGATCCGCTCCGGAACGTCAGCGGAGTCACTAGGTTTCCATTAAAGTCAATGTGTGTATTTCCACTGACTGCGAAACGGCTGCGTTCCGACTGCGTCCCAGCTCTGGCGCTCCGCAGCCCTCCGGAGCAGATACGCAGAGCTTCTATTTTTGCCGGACGCCGGAGAGCTCCGCAGCAATTCAGCACACGGCAGATAGTGCGGGACAGGAGGTCGAGCACAGAAACAAAATAAAAACCCGGTTAATTTTCAAAGTAAAATACACCGTGCTCACGGCGGATCCTATTTCCCTGCACTACACCTTGAAAACACAGCACAGAGTTGTTTCCCCTCTACTCCTCTGGATGGAAACAAACTGTTGTTGGTTTTGTGGTTCTATTCTATGTGAATTCGCGAGATATTGTGGGTCCTCGTGACTACAGCTGTCAGTCATGGCCGCAGCCGTGCCATGACAAATCCGGACCTAGTGGGTATTGATGGACGGCGGAGCCGGTCCGCAGACGTTCCGCATCCAGTGGAAATCCGGAGTCTGAGCAGAGCGAGGCATGCAGCGACTTTTTTCTTCCTCAGAGGGCAGGTTCGGCCGAACCATTGAGAACTTTGTAAGTGTACAGAAAGTTTATTATAAAGACAGTAGCGTTCATGTTTACATGTGGGCGCCATCTCGAAAACAGTCATGACCAGTCGAATGACGAACGCCGTGCAACCAGTAACCAGTAACATAGCTCAAATACAGCGTTCATTATATACAAGTTCTCAATGGTTCGGTTTACATGTAGGGACCCTCATTATGCTACCATTGAATTGTGGTGCTATTTTGAGCCTTGTTAGTGGTATAAAATAGCAATTTACCCTCTGCCCTGAAAGCTAGTGTTAGCAGCTAATCACTGGTTTGCTGTAGTTTGTTTCAAGCTAGAGACACATTCGATTAGCATGAAAACATATCCCAGAGAACGATCGACTCGGTACACATGTTATTTACCCCTAGGTTCATTTTGCGCCGGAATTGTCCTTTTAATATCTTTTTATCGATCCATAGATTAATCATTAAAATCCCTATTTAAAATTGTGCAATTTTTCAAAGAATAAGTAAACCAAAATTAACAATCCAACCAAGCATGAAATAGCACAGTGCAGTTTACAGTTTGTGAAAATCAATGTCACAGACTCAATTTGATTGTTACTAGAAAAATATTGGCGTTTAATGCACATGCCTAATCATAATCAAAGTTAATTTCTTTTACTGCTAAAACAACCCCTCAATAAGTTGATCTATCTGAATATGATAAGAGATGTTCTCTTTTCACCGTTTTACTATTTCCTCATACTGAGCAGGTGTCGAGTTCAGGAACTAAAACCATTTCAGGCATTCTGAAATCTTTTTGGCCAGTTTCCTCATTTCTCAATGTTCCTCTCTTTGCCTTCTCCTTCTCTACCAGGGCTTCAGTCTATCTACATGTCTCTTTCTCATTCATTTGTTTCTATGATTTAAATAAGACATGCCTAACACTGTTGTAAATGAAGACACAATTTTACAGAAACGTGGTTCTATCTATGATAAAAATGTAAACTGCTTTGCTTTTACTGCTCAAACCGTATTTTCTAAAGAACCTTTTTTTTGCAACTTTTTTTGTTTCCATCACGTGTGGAAAAACATTTTTGTTCAGGTTTTTGAACATCTCGTCAGGCTACAGTCATTCATTGGCTGTGTCTGCCTGACTCTTGCACGGTTTGCTCTTGGGAGAATAGAGTGGCGCTGTTGCAGATTTTTGCAGTGTCACTGACAGTCAGCGTTTTTCTTTCAATGTCATACACAGGCAGGTCAGGAAGGGCTGGGCTGTGTGCAATCTCACTCTGGTTACTTGTTTTATAGATACATGTGTGTTGCTCCAGCTGTTATAAATGGCTGCACTGCAAGCGTCTTTTTCATGTTTATCACAAAGTGAATACATACAGTCACAGACATTTTCAAACCTTCACTTGCTGCTTCTAATTCTAATAGTTATAGGTGTTCAGCTTCATGATGACATGCAAGGTTTGTTCAACAGGTTTGTCCTTTGCTTATGTTGTAGGGCATTTGTACATATAAGTTCATATGCATAGCTAAGTTTTTAAGTGACATTAAAGGCAGATTTCTGTTCAGTTCCTTTCATCATTTATCAGTTATTATTTTAAACGCACCATCTTAAACAAAGAAGCAGGGTTAACATGAGTTGAATTCCCAGCTGAGCAATACTGTCTTAAAGGCAGATGTTAGATTGTGATTTAGGCCAGCAGGAGGGTGTTATGGGAAATACTTTTAATTAAGTTGACTTCTGTCTTGTCCTTGTATTGATTTGAAGTTTGCCTCAGGACATCTCCGATTTCTGAGCGTCTCCTGTCTGTCTGACACTGGCATACAAGCTCTTTTTTAGTAGTAGTAGTAGTAGTAGTAGTAGTAGTAGTAGTAGTAGTAGTAGTAGTAGTAGTAGTAGAAGACAGTAAAGCCCTTGTGTTGTCGTGTGAAACATGTTAACCGCTATCGAAAGTTCAATTGGTTAGCTCTTATAGTTAAACCACTAAGCAAGAGGTTCTTCAGCATGATTTCAGTTAGCACCACGACAGTTTTTTGTCTCCACACTGTCTGTCGGTGGTTTAGCAATTGCTTTCAGTGGGATTACTAAGGTTGCATAATTCTTAAATGGCTAAAGCAACCTGCTTACCTGTTGCCAGACGGTGTGACCTGTAGTGCTGCAGCATATTGAGTCGGAGATGGAAAATAATGACCACTTTGGCACTAGTTAAATACGCTGCACAGTAACCTGATGATTGTGTTTGTGACACATATTTCTGATTTTGTGTTTGCACCTGTAGGGGGATCTGGCAAAGAAGAAAATCTATCCAACGCTATGGTGAGTGAACCTCTGACCCCAGTGAAGGCTTTTGCATCCGTAGCACAGCAGAGAGGAAGGATACTTCTAATCTGGACTGAAGCTTCTGAAGTTTGAACCCTATGTCTCTCTGTTCTCTCCCAGGTGGTTGTACAGAGACGGCCTCCTCCCTGAGCAGACGTATTTTGTGGGCTTTGCTCGCTCTGACTTGACGGTTGATGACATTCGGACTTCTTCCATGCCATACCTGAAGGTAAAAACTGAGCCTTTTGAGATGCAACTCCCTATAATCTTTTAACAGATTCATATTTTTTCTGTGTGGAAATTTACAGCAGATAGTTAACACTTTGTAAATAATAACCTTTCAAAGCAAGAAAATAATGTGTGCAGGTCCATCTTCCATCCCCTCTGTTACTCTTCTTTCCTCTGTTGGTTTAATCCTTAAAGCGATGAAGAACCTACAGAGAGTTACTACTTAATCTGTGGTTCCACTTGGCTTTATAGTGAGTTTAAGCTTGTTGTTGTTCAGCTGGCCGACCTGCAACTTTACCGTTTTGGTTCACTCTCACCCCTCTCACAGCATTGTTTTCGGCCACAGCTGGCAGCTGTTTTCATCGAAAGAAAGGTCTAAAAACCTGCTAACAAGTTTGCCATGTCAACTTAAAAGATGACATGGCAGTGTTGTTTTTACAGCTTGTTTCTGCTGCCCCCAAGTGGCTAAACTAAGCTCCTAGTGGAGTTATATAATCAGTCAATTTATATTTTTAGAAATACAATAAATCTTTCCAGTTCATGTATTGTCTAGTCCTCAGGTCCTGGTGACTCTGGATGAAACCATTTTTTTCACACACACGACTCCATTTTTCAAAATTGTTATGAAATCCATTCATGTGTAAATGTTACTACCCTCTGACGCAGGTGACCGATAAAGAGGCAGAGCGGTTGTCAGCCTTCTTCAGCAGGAACTCGTACATCAGTGGGAAATATGCAGATGAGAGTTCCTTCTCCAAACTCAACACGCACATCCTGTCTCTGCCCGGAGGACCAGAGGCAAACCGTCTCTTCTACCTGGCGCTGCCTCCTACCGTCTACCACGATGTTACCAAGAACATCAAGCATTGCTGTATGAGCACAAAGTCAGTACACTTCTCTTACTAACTGCTCCTTCGTCACACTGTTTACTTGTTGTTTGGCCTGCTATGTCTGAAAGTCTGTACTATTTACACACTGAACTGAAATTCAACAGTGAGTGGTATGTCTTAAAGCTCCAATGATGTCCCTTGTTGTACTATTCAGGCATTCTTTGGAAATATGTACCAAAACCTTACCCTTTTAATTCAAAGCGTCGTTGTTTTACTGCATGTTAGTGCATACAAAGAAATCCCTAAAATGTGATTTAAAGATTTTATGTCACCATAAGACGGCACTAGTACCATGGTTCAGAGGTGTGCATTTGGGTGACTGCAACATTACCAGCATCACTGGAAGTTTTGGGTGCTTTTATAGGTGCAGCCATACACTGGTGTTTCTATTATTGTGTCCACTCCATTTATACCAATGAGAGTAGGCTGAACAACATCTCTGTTTAATACAATACAGTTTTAGCACTGCAACCTACATCCTCCAGAATGGTCATATAAAATATATATTAAATCAACACCTCTCTACAATAGTTTCAACAAAAACTGAACATTATAAAGAGAAATAGTTGCCAGTTTATTAGGTACACCTAGCTAAAATATGATGTGTATATATGACGCCTAAGAGAAAAACGTTTCCTTACTTTTGTTCTCATCTGGTTTCTTCATAAGTAGGTCTGATGGAGGGAAAAAGTGATCCTCAACAGCTTCTATCATCAGTGTTCTCTGGTTCCTTAGTATTTGTTGTTTTGCCTTACATACTTTTAATTGAATTTAAGTGGAAACCCAATTGTGTTCCATTAATGTGTCATTGTGATCATGAGCAAATTACATTTACCCATGTATCCAGCTAATTTAATTATCTCACGTTGCTGTATTGTGTGAGCAGTTGCGGGCTGCAAATGTTCCACCCAAAACAAGTTCCTTCCCGAGACCATTTTGCAGAGCCAGTGTCGCTGCGTCCGGAGCTTAGCGCCGCCCAGGACGATTGTGATTGGTTTAAAGAAATGCAAACAACCCAGAGTATTTTTTTTCTCCTATCATGGAATGTATGTGTGGTGTAGCCAGACCTTACTCCTCATCGCTGTGGAGATAGGGCTGGCAATGCGAGACTATGAGAACAATCAAAGTGGACACAACTTGAAATGTTCCTTTCTTTTCTTCTCTGTGTGTGTGTTTGTGTTGTGTAGAGGCTGGAACAGGGTGATCGTAGAGAAGCCGTTTGGACATGACCTTCAGAGCTCTGAGGAGCTGTCCACTCACCTCTCCTCCCTCTTCACTGAAGAACAAATCTACCGTATAGATCACTATCTGGGCAAGGAGATGGTGCAGAACCTCATGGTGCTCAGGTGAGAAAACCATCTTCAGATTAGGGCCCTTTTTTACGTGCATTTATTTATCATCTGATGCCTCGTAAAGATTATGATTGTCAAATAGGATAACATTGCTGGTAAACATACTGTATGTAGAGGAACAAAGCCTGACTGGCTTTAATTAAGCGGTAACCGTAAAGGAGCTACACCCACTCATAGGTTATAAAATAACAATATCCAATAGAGTGAAAATAAAATCTACCTGGTCAGATTGTGAGAATCAAAGCAGTTATCAGTTGGGAGAATGGGCTTAATTAAACTGTATCACCAGAAATATATATCTTTCTTCTTAGAGTTGTTGGTATTTCTCCCTGAGCTTTGTAATCCATTGTGTGGGCAAAGATCATTTTCTTTTCTTTTTTTTAAATGTTAAGGTAATTTGGTTAGGTTTAGAAACGCTTCTGTCACGAACAGCCATCTTTTCACGCTGTGCGTGTGTGTTGCCGCTGAGCAGAGAACGATTTTGTGATGTTCATTGCAGGTTTGGGAACCGAATCTTCGGGCCAATCTGGAACAGGGACAGCTTGGCCTGTGTAGTTCTAACCTTCAAAGAACCGTTTGGCACTCAGGGCCGAGGGGGCTACTTTGATGATTTTGGCATCATCCGGTGAGTGGGGGAAAAAATCCCCAAAGTTTCTCTTTGTATGCTAATTTTCAAGTTAATAGACCAGGTTTAAAGTGAAGTTATACAGGAATGAACAGAGTAGTACCAGGAGCGTCTATACTTAACTACTTTTCATTAGTAAATAATCATTGGTAGCTTCCTTTAGACAATGGAAAGATTTTACCAGTTTTAACTAGGGCTGTCAGCATTAACGCATTAATCGCGATGCGATTAAGGGTCGAGCATAATGCGTAAATGTTTTTTTTATCGTATTAATCGCATGCTGCCATTTATTAATTTATTTTCACTTCACTCGGCTTTGCGTCATACCTAACAGGTTACTATTTTGCCGTACTTCCTCGTAACACATCCTGCTGCTGCAGGAATAGCAACGCCAATTTTGGTGCCTCATTCTGGTGCCACTGATATGTCTGCACTTCTCTCTGATGCTCTGAAACACGTTACAGTCAAAAGAAACATCGCTGCACGTGACAGTAGTTAACACTATACTCGACAGCAGCTAACGTTAGCCTACCGCTAGCTAGTAGCTAGATTAAACACGGTTACAATGCTGACAGCTAGGATTCCGACACCGGGATTAACAATCTGCAGCTGCTGTTGTCGGAAAAACACAGACGGTGCGTTCAATGAAACTGGTAATTTACAGCCTCGTGGTGCATTCTAAGTTGTTGTTGTTGTTGTTGTTGTTGTTGTTGTTGTTAAATTCAAATGTGTGACTAGATTAAATATATAATAAACAAATACAAATCTTAAAATCAAGTTCATAAAGTCACTTTCTTTGCATTCATTTGATTCCCAATCAAGATACACTGGTAAGAATGGCGTTCCATTGTTAATATGTACTTAAAAACAGTCCTGATATGCAAAATAATAGAATTTTAATCGTGATAAAACATGCAATTAATCGCGATTAACTATAGACATTCAGCGATTAATCGCAATTAAGAAAATGTAATCGTTTGACAGCCCTAGTTTTAACACATAAGTTATAATTGTAAGGAACAGCCATCACATTGTCTTTTGTGTGACCAACTGTGCTTTTTGTCCTGATCAGTGATGTCATGCAGAACCACTTGCTCCAAATGCTCTGCCTGGTTGCCATGGAGAAACCAGCTTCCACTAGCTCGGATGATGTCAGGGATGAAAAGGTACAAAATCGTCTCCCAGAGAGTCCGACCTCACTCAAACACCACTACAATTATATTATAATATATATATTATAATTATATGTTATGGTTTGGGTTTCTAATGGAGGGATTCTGTTCTCTTGTGTTCCCTCTTGTAGGTGAAGGTGCTGAAGTGCATCGCTCCAGTGTCCATCTCAGATGTGGTGCTGGGTCAGTACGTGGGGGATCCAGAGGGTGAGGGAGACGCCAAACTGGGTTATCTTGATGATCCCACAGTTCCTAAAGGGTCAACTCAGGCCACCTTCACCACCGCTGTACTCTATGTGCACAACGAACGCTGGGATGGTAAACACACCATGCCCTTTAAAAAACAAATCCTACTGATCTCACATTTCCCCCTGCTCTTTTATAATGCATTGGCATTCAAATGTTTGACTCCTTAGGTGTCCCTTTCATTCTTCGCTGTGGCAAAGCTCTGAATGAGAGGAAAGCTGAGGTGCGGCTTCAGTTCACAGATGTCCCAGGGGACATTTTTGGAAATCAGTGCCGCAGGAATGAGCTAGTGGTTCGTGTGCAGCCCAACGAGGCCGTCTACGCCAAGATGATGAGCAAAAAACCTGGCGTCTACTTTAGCCCTGAGGAAACTGAGCTGGACCTCACCTACAAGAGCAGATACAAGGCAGGTTCAAGTTGATTTAAACAACAGGACAAAGGAAAGATAACTAAGCTATTCAATTTCTTAACCATAGTTTTCTAATTTAAAAAAAAAAAAAAACAACACAAAATGTGCTTTTTGTTTTCAGGATGTGAAGCTTCCTGACGCTTACGAACGTCTCATCCTGGACGTCTTCTGTGGGAGTCAGATGCACTTTGTACGCAGGTCTGTCTTAGTTTTTCACTACTGTTGTCTCACGTTACTACTTGTAAACTAGCTGTTAAAATAGCATGTTGCTTCATGCGAGCTACAAGTTCTTCACACTAGATGGCGACATAGTGCATCTTTTCTCTGCCTCAGACAGAAGGAAACGTGTCGTAAAAACCTTAGATATTTTAGATTTGACTCTGTTGTTATGTCCTCCACCACATGATGAATTGTTTGTCACTGCAGTGATGAACTAAAGGAAGCATGGAGGATCTTCACACCTCTTCTTCATCACATAGACAGAGAGAAGCCCAAACCTCTTCCTTACAAATACGGAAGGTAGGAAATGTTATTCACTACCCCAGTTTGAAAAGGAGTTGATAAAGAGTGTTGATTGTGATTGTTTCTTTTCTTCTTAGCCGTGGCCCAACAGAAGCAGACGAGCTTGCAAAGAGAGTTGGATTTCGCTATGAAGGCACTTATAAATGGGTCAATCCTCACAGACTGTGAATTTTGATGAGATGAGGGAGGAGTAGAGGTATGATAGTAGGAGGAGTGCAGCAGGGTAAGTGAGCCGTCTCATTATCCAATACTGGAGAGTAGCAGAAACAAGCTTTTTTTACTCAGGTATGGCAATTATTCCTTGGAGCCAGTTCATCAGACATTCAAAAGAGAAATGTGAATTTATGTGGTCATCATGGGCATATACCAGCTTTTGTGGTAGTTTTTTTTTTTTTCCTTCATATATTACATATACAGCAAGTTTTCTTTTTTTTTTGAGGTGGGACCAAGTCACTTGGAGAGGGAACAAAAAACAAAATCTGATGTTTTTGTGAACAAAATAACTGTCTGATGAACTAGCTCCATGTCCCTGTCTCTATTAATTAGGTCTTAATTTGTCAGGATGACTGAGTAACAAGAGCAGAGCAACAACAAAACACTCAGCTGAGTCATGCTTACTCAGCACTGTACCAAAGATGGGAAATGAACACCGCGGAGATGAGAAACAACAGGAATGATTGTTCGCCAGCTGTCACTCTTAATAACCATTGTGATTGTAATACTATTATGCTTTGACTGCAGTTATTAATCACACTTAGTGTAATTTATTTTTATGCCTCCTCTTTAAGATAAATAGCCTCTGTGTTTTGCAAAGGGCAAAGCATTCATACTTATAGTCTTAAGTGTCCTTATGGACAACCAAACAAGCTCTCTGTCTTGGTTAGTAGCCTCCAACTGAGCTTCATTCCCTTTTTGTTTACATGTTTTCTTCTGTGTTTAAGTTACTGAAGTTCATTCCATATTTCAAAGTATTCAGACAGCAGCAGTGTCTACCACAGGTCAACAGTGAATGTCTTTGTAATGACGTACTGAATACTGCTGTTAACTGCACACTCGTATGTGAAGCTTGCTACATTCCCACTACTTGTAATAAACTTTTTGCTTCTCTGGTAACGTGTCTCATGCTTTGTGGGTTTTATTGCTTCAAGCACTGAAGTCACTAAACTTAATCACTAATGTTGTGATAGGTGTATCAGCATTTAAATACAAATCTTAAAAGAAATAGTTTTGACAATTGGCTTTCTTGCTCAGAATTAGATGGGAGGATCAACACCACTCATGTATGTACGCTAAATGTGAAGCCAGCAGGAGCTTAGCTTAGCATTAAAAACCTGAAGCAGGAGGAAACAACTAGCAAAAAAAATACGCCTCTCAACCTCACATATTAACATGTATCTAAGATCTTTGTGAATTTGTACAAAAAAAGTTAAGTTGAAAACAATTTGTGGGTTTATGGCGTCATTAAGCTATTTCTTGGCCAATGTCCCGTAAAACCACAAATTGTCATTTTGGTTTTTGTAAAGATTAAACAACTGAGGTACATGTCTATTAATGATTAATTAGAGATACACTTGGGCTAGCCGTTTCCCATTTTTATGCTAAGCTAATCGCCTGCTAGTCCTAGCTTCAAATTTAGCATATAGACACGAGTGGCAAAAATATTGTCATCTAACACAAAATGTCAAATTAAATTTTGGGGGATTTGGTTGACACTCCTAGAGAAATGAATTCACTAATTGCAATGCTACAAAGATGTCAGTTGTCTCTAGTAGTTGTCTGTCCTAAAAGGGTAAGCACACACTGAATAGTAGAGTCTGCTGTAAAAAAAACCTACTGTATTGCGGTTTAAAATGTCAAGCATATTTCACATCCAGCCACAAAACAAACTGATGTTACAAGTTTTTATTTTGACAGCTTTTGTAAATGTCATAGGGGTAAAGCTGAAAGGCCAGTATTTCCTCCAATAACTCTTCCATATTTTAACCTTTCTCTGAATAAGGGAAAAGAGCTTTCTGTAAATTTAACTTTCATCCTCCTAACACTGCAACAGTTTACTGTTATTCAGTCTCTTTATTTAAGGTTTTGTCACGTACATAAAACAATATTCTGGCTGTATTTTTTTTTTTTTCAACCAAAATTCCCACTGCAGTGCCGTGTATTTAAATCATTGCCTCTAATGCAAGATTAAAAAAGGATTCCAGCGATGATTTGACAACAGAATTAGTTTATTCACAGACAAATGTTTACAAACATTATTTAACACATAAGCCATAACTGAGTGAAAACGATGTCAGTCAGGGTCACAACAACAAATGGAATAGTGGACGGATGTTAAGTAGTTAAGTCTTTGGTTTGACAAGAAAAGACAATGGCTAGACTTAGCAACCGTGCATTCTAAGGCACTTGCATTACTTTTTGTTAAAAACAGTTGCTGTGCGATCAACAGTATGTTAATACTGTACAGGACAAGAAAAACCATAGTGAATTTTGTAAGACACTTTAGAGCACACACAAATATTTAAGTGAGGTATTACATATATATATATATATATATAATTAAAGAACTTATCATGCTGGACGAGCATTCACTAGACGACAACAACGTTAGAAACTGATAAGTCCCTCTACAGAAAGCTGTTTCTTTGCCCTGAGTGGTTGGCCCTGCCAAAATCTGAATGCATGATGAAGTGCCATAAAAACATTGTACAAATGTTACTAACTGAATGGCAGTCAAGGGTTGACTAAAATGAGTCAAACGTTTTTAAAAACTGATATTGAATTATGATCATTTTGACATCCAGTAAAGTCTGGATTACTTTAGTGTTTTCGATTCTGCTACGGTCTAGAAAAGTGACACCATGCATTCGGATTTTGAAAAAAAAAAAATATATATATATCTCAGGCAAAAACAGCTATCTGACCATCGCATGGGGAAAGAAAATCCTTCAAAAATGATCCTTCAAGTTTCATGTAAATGTCAGGAAATGAAAGAAAGCACTTAAAAGAAACCCAGTGTTAAGGACAAAGTGGTAAAACGAGAGCTGAACGCACACATTATGCAACCTCTCCAACTCCAACTGGCTGGAGCCCTTTTAGTTGCATGACAGCTGTGGAATGACTGGTCATCCCCCGTCTATTTCTGATGGGTAACAGGTGAGAACTGGTAATGGTTTCCACTTAGAAGGCACTTGGTCAGTTTGTTGTTTTTCACATGTGCTCTGGGTGGTTCTGCAAACAGCTTATGAACTCTGTGACTGGATGGCCCTGATAGCAGATCTGATACACTGCATTGAACAGTGGGAACCTGGGAGGAAGGAGGAGGTATTGTTGAGTGCAAAATAATGCTGGTGATCTATGACCTACTTTTTAACCAGCGCACATGATTATGAACGTGTTGTGTTGCTGCCTAACTTACTTGTCAATTAGTTTTTTGTGCTTGAGGATGAGATAGACCTCGGCTGCTGTTGCTGGTCCCTGCAGCTTCTGACCGTTCAGCATCTCTTTCTCCAGCTCCTCAATGGACTGAGAAGAAACATGACATGCAGAAGTGTAAAGTATTTTTTTAAATGATAAAAGAGATGGGTCCACGCACTCAATTTTACTCTCACTTAAAATTATATTTAAAAAAAAAAGTCAGTATGTGACAGACTGTAAATTAACTTTATGGACCACCATGCTTAAATATATATATATTTTTTTACGTTAAGTATTTTCTGAAGGATGAGTTATTTTTCCCTTTCGGTATTATATAAAAAGGCTGAAAATTTTGTTTTCATTTTTCAATATTTTTTATTTAAAGGTGCTCTAAGCGATGTTGGGTGACGTCACTTCTTGTTGACGTTCGAAGTATTGTCAAACAAAACTGAGGCTAGCTCACCCCTCCCTCATCCCGTCCCCTCCCCCTCCCTTCCGCGCACTAACCCCCCCAACCCCCACCCCCAACTCCTTCTTGTCGGTTATTGGCTGAACACTGTTATGTTTCGTGGTGCAGGTTGGCGCAGTTTGTTTTTGTTGCCGTTTGTGGTCCGCGTTTTTTTTTTACAGTGTGTTCAGGGGACAGGCAGCTCGCGGATAGTGAGGAGATGTTTTCTGTATGCAACAAAAAATGTTGTAGCCTAAAAAACGCGTGACATCGCTTAGAGCTCCTTTAACAATAATTCTGTTACACAATACAAACACCTGGTTGTGGTTTTCGTTATGTCTGGTCTTAATTGTACCTCTTTATCTAATGTCTTTGTATTGTGTTATATTATTAGAATTAGAAAATAAATTTTGATGGAAAGTGAAAAACGCCCAAAACAGCAGGAGTGTCTTGGTAAAAGTGCATGTTCAAAACAACGGAAAATGTACTTTTTCCTTATTTAGTCCTTGACTAATAATGGCACAAGGCTTGTCAGTATTTTGTATCATATTGTAGTTAATATTAACATAATGTATTTCTATAGTTTAACTGAGTTTGAAAGTCGGTATGTGTAATTCACCACAATATGGATTTGCTAGTCTCAAGAAATGGCACGCACTAATTATTAATAAGTGTGTGGTGCAGAAACTGCAGTATATATAAAGGTGAATCATGTTTAAACTAAGTGGGTTAAAGCTGAATTTCATTTATTATTTCGTACAATTTTCTTATGTTTTATGGTGATAAAATGGTAGCTGCCTCTGTGCACAATATCAACCTTTTCTAGCATTTGCCAACCAATCGAGAGCAATCATCAGCTTTGGCTGCTGAATCTTCTTAAAATCCAAACAAGCTGGACTTTTTTCCTTTTCTCAAAAAAGGGTACAAATATTTCAAAATCTGAGCACTCACCTTCCCCGTCTTCACAAAAGCTTCGGCTACTTTGCGGTTGCGGCCGCCATAGCAGGTTGTGATGAGGTCAGCCACTCCGCAGCTCTCTAGGAAGGTTGCCGAGGACACGGGACCAGCAGTGCAGAAAATACGGGCGAAGGCAATCATCTCCATCAGGCCCAACCTGATCACTGCTGCCTTTGTGTTGTCTCCGAAGCCCAGACCGTCACAGAAACCTGCTCCGACCGCAACAATGTTCTGAAGGACGGATGAGCAAGTGTTAGCAAAGACTGCAGGTAAAAGAGCTGAAGACGCACCTGGATACCTTGGACAGGATGCAGACTCTGAATCTAAATGCCCATTACAATTTCCCAGAGCCTAACATAACGCCTTCAAATGTCTTGTATTGTTTGTTTGACATACAGTCAGAAACAAGATATTCCATTTACAATAATGTCAAAACAGAGAAAAGCAGTATAAATAAAAAATATATTCATTATAAATCTGCAAATGCTGGGCCTTTAAAAAATGTAAACAGTGTTTCATTAAACATTTGGAGTGTATCCCAGGGGAAGATTTATTCAGTCAGTTGCTGCTTAGAGGCAAAACTAAATGTCAATTTCTGTGATTTGTCAGCATTCTTTTATTGGCAGTATAGTCTGTGTGTATATTATAAAGTAGTTTTCAAAGATACATTATATTTGTCAGGACTGCAATGCTGGAATGTAACTAAATACATTAGTTTTTTGTCTAACTTCTGCTCAGTGTACAAAGACAGAGCTGCAGAGAGTTTTGCAGCTGTCATGTTGCATAATGGTAATTTAGCAGAAGACTGAAACGGCATGGGCTCTGTTTAAAATCACATACTAACATACTAATCATACTAACAATGACATCAAATTGAGTATGTAGGGTGTTGACTGCACAGTATGTGGCCTGCCTAGATCAGAAAACATGGGATTCAACAAGTCATTCAGATTTGGCTCCCCCCCCCCCATTAGACCATTAAACCACGTAAACATGTTTTAGTAGAAACCCAAAATACAAGTATGGGCCTGAAAATGAGCATGATATGTCCCCTTTAAAATAATACTGGAAAATATTAAATTGATTGGAAGAGGTAATGTTGATTTACATTTGTGATAAACAAATTTAATTCAACGGTAGCTCGGACCGGTAACGCCGTAATCAATATGGTCATGTGATGCAGAGACGACATATTGCTTGAGTTTACTTCAGTGTTAACAGTCTGCTGGTAATGGCATACTTAACCGTTAATTCAGTAGGCAGTACATACAGACTGATTATGTAGTATGCAATACGTTAGTATGCGATTTTGAACACAACCATGAACTCCACTTTTGCTGCATGCAGCTGTGTTTTGTAATGAAAGCTCACCTTCAGAGCTCCACAGATTTCCACCACATCATACTCCTCTACCACAGTGACTCGGAAGTTGTTGGTCTGCATGAGTTCCTTCAGGAGAGCCCCGTGGTTTTTATTCTTACACCCTGCAAGCAAGAGGAAAAAAAACATGATTATCTTTTGGGATCTCTACAAGATGACTTGTTGTCACCACCACTTACATTGGTAGACTTTTATTAAGAGTCATGATTAAATCACAGTGATTTTGCATCTTTTAGAGTACAGCTGTAAAGCTCCAATTCCTCAAAGAAGTTATATTTGCCAGCACTGATCCAACAAATATTAATTCTGTCACACACTAAAGGAAATCCCATGAAGCATGCAGTCATATGCTGCGTACAAAGATGTAAAGAAAGCAAATGTCAAACTGAACCAGCCCACTTCATTCGTCATTTACACAGCGACTACCGTACAAAGCAGATTAAACTGTGACCCTCGTGCTGACGTTGCGGAAAGCTGGAACACAAACCATAACAAATATACTTCCTGCTTCAAGACTAAAACTTGCTGATTGCGAAGTTCAACTTTGCCCTAATTAAGCAACAACCCAATGCTAAGCAATCACAAAATAAAAGCAAGAAATAAAAAAAACATGAAAGCCAGTAATCAGACTAACCAATGGTGGTCTCACAAAACTTCTCATCAGCAACCTCATTGGCAATGTTGGCCCCCATCAGTACACTCATGGCGATATCGAGCTTCTCCTGGATCACATCAGAGATGAGTTTAAGTCCATCAGGTCCCTCGTCTACACCCTAGAGGAAAATAAACAAATACACAAGCAGTGTATTTACTTTAAGCCATCTCTAGCTGGTATTTGGGTCAAAGACCACACTGCACAACTGGTTTTACGGCTGCTTTAACCTGGACACAGACTGTATGCATCATACAACATGAAGTAGCGTCAAAAACTAAATTCAGAGACAAAAGGTGACAAAATTAAAAGAGCTATTTCCAACCTTGATGAGGGATATCCCTAGTGCATCAGTCTTTATCTTGCCCTTTATGGTGTCACACACTTTCCCAACAAACTGGTGTGGGATCACAAACACCAAAATGTCTGCGTCACTGGACGCCTCCACCAGGTCTGGGACGGCCAGCTGAGGAGGAAAAGGAGGGTGAGGAGGATGTTGTAAGAGATATGACATACATTAAAGTCTGGTTTAACAACCTGCTTTAGGAGCACATTCAGAAAACTGATATTATAAATGCATTATAAAAAGACTAATAATATTCTATTGTGAAAGAGGAAGCTATTTAGGGCAACAAGAACAAATGCAGATACAAGGCATAATGTGTCTGTACGTCATATTGGAAAAATTTGATATTGTGATTCTTTTGTTGTTTGCGATATACAGTATATTGCAATTTAAAGAACAGGACCAGCGTTTAGCACAGATGTAACCAGGAAACCAATAAATGAGACTTAATGTTGTCAAAATTACCAGACAAGGAGTCGATGTGGTGAATGCAAAACTTTGTTTTACTAAGCAGCTAACATTTCTTCAGCGTGACCTGAATGATGAGCATATTCACACCATGACTCACATTTCGTCCTCTGCGATGTCACTATTGCATGTGCTCACATTGGGATAGCAATGTTGATACAATATATTGTTCAGGCCTAGTCTGTACAAATAATGCCTCATGGAACCAAAATAACCATTACATCCATGCACTGAACAGGTAGCAAAGCAACAGGCAGAAAACTGAATTACTGTTGAATGGTGAGAAACTAACATTTTCTTACCACATTTGCTGGCAGCTTGTGACCAGGGAGGTACTTCACATTTTCATGGTCAGTGTTGATAATTTCAGTCAGTTTACGCCCATTAACTGTCTCCTCAAACACCCACATTTTTACGGTGGTGTCAAAATTTGAATTCTGAGCAGCATTGGCACCCACTATCTTGGCAATTGCAGAACCCCTGTATTGGTAATAGTTACAAGTTAGTAATTCATTTACATAAAACAAGTTTGATAAAATTCACATTGCATTTAAAAATCAGTGAATATTGACAGTAAAATGGAAGGAAAACAGTCAGTGTGGGTCCATGTAAGCAGAGGGGTTTGAAATGATCCAACATCCAGTGATTTTGCCTTTTAAGTCTTGATATGGTGTGGTCACCAGGTCATTAATAATCATGGCTCCTCCTGTGTTTTTTACTAGTTCCCTTTAAAGTTGCTGCTCTTTGATCACCAACTTCTGTTTTCTGGAGATAATGACCTGGCAGGCTGTATTCAAGATAAGCTGAAATATGTGGTTAATCTACCCCATAGACATAAAACAGTGTTATATCCATTATATGATCTACCCTCGACTACTGGTGTGGAGACAACACTGCGCCAAACTCCATTGAGAAATTTGATGAATTTATGTTTGTTACCATAGTGTTACATAGGGGTTAAACATGATTTTGAGGCAGTCGTCTAATAATTCGGAGCCAATACATAAATTCGGCATAAAGACAATACATCAATGAGCTTATTAAACTTTAAACGTGATTTATTTCCAACTCGTTGTGTATAAACAAAGATTTTAACTAAAGTAAATCTGTTTAGTTGATAAACTAACTAAAGATGTATGCCGAATTTACTAGAGGACCTACTTAAGATTCATCCACGGTTTGAAATTATGTTTTAGCACGCTGAGATTTTGAAGTAGACAAGGTTACAAGACAGTTGAATGGCGTTTGGCGTTACCCAAAGAAAACCACCCTTTGGAGGCTTCTGTTGGCAAAAATATAAAGCCATGCACATTGTAGATGGGTGATTAGATGGTGGCTGTAAAATAACAACAACCTATTTCTACTGTAGAGGTACTAAGAAGAGTTTCATCTAGCTAACATATAACGTAGTATTTCTGTTGCTGACAGGCAAAATCCCAGTAACGTTAACGTAATCGTGACTGACATATGGCCAGTTTTCTGTATACTCAGCAGATTTATTAGCACTAATCAAGGCTAAAACTGGCTTTTGTACCAGCTAGCTAACTAACGCTAGCTAAATGTTAGCTACAAATTAGATAATGGTATAAGTCAAACTTCTCTAACGTCACCATGGAAAATGCGGCTAACTGCTAGTTAACGTTAGCTGGATGGTTGCCATGGATGGTTGCCCGGTTGCTAACGTTGCTCAGTGATGCTAACGTTAAGTTGGCTAGCAACGGTTCGCTGGGTTAACAAGCAATTGGTAACACACAAAGATGCCAACGAACTCTAAAGTTAGCCATGTTAAACAGTTTATAGTTGACTACATTAACACATGAACTTGCCAATTCCCAGAGCCAATGATGCAGACTTTCTTCGGAGCTGCCATTCTTAAGAGGTAAATCGATGAATAGGAACCGACGCTGACTGACTGTGGACTTGCCTCAGTATGGTTATGCAACCGAGCGAGGTGCAAGCAGCACTACTGTTTTATTGGTCTGTCCGAGGGGAGACACTGAACCGCCCTTTAAAAGAAGGGCCAGTCTGGTCATTCATTCATCTAGCTGATTAGAGGTTATCAGGCTCAAAGTAAATCGGACAAAAGTCTCTATGTGAACTAGCACACATTGCTTAACGTTTATGGTGTAAAGATCGGCTTCATGGCGTGATCACGTTGTGTGCAAATACAAGAAAGCAACCTGGGAAGTTATTGAGGCTGCTTCAGTTATCTTATTAACCATACACAGTGGTGGGAAGTACTGTACCCTTCTTAAGTACTAATATGAGGTACTTTACTGAGTTTTTCCATTTTCTGCTACTTTATACTAACGTTACTACCGATACAAATATTGTGATTTTTATTCCAGAAGGTGAAGTAGTGAAAATAGTTGGGAATAACTAAATAAGTGGGAATGGTTTTAATTAGTATGGATTTCATTGAAATGTTGAATAATATCAAGTATTAAACAAAAGTGGAATATTTTAAGTTTAAAAAAAAGAAAAGTCATAGTATAGCTAGGTATGTCGAAAAGTCATAGTATATCGAAAAAAGTAATATAAAAGTCTAAGTATAGCTAGTATATCGAAAAAAGGCATAGTATAGTATGTCGAAACAAGTGCTAAAAAGTCATAATATATAGAAGGTATGTCGAAAAAAAGTGATAGTATAGTATGTCGTAAAAAGTCATAGTATGTTAAAAAAAATTATAAAAAAGTCATAGTATATTATATCGAAAAAGTCATAGTTTGTATGTCGAAAAAAGTGATAAAAAAGTCGTAGTATAGTATGTCGAAAAAGTGATGGAAAAAGTAATGGTATAGTATGTCAATAAAGTGCTAAAAAGTCATAGTGTAGTATGTCGATAAAAGTGATCAAAAAGTCTTACTATAATATGTCAAATATAGTCATATTACAGTAAAGTATGTTGAAATGTTGAAAGTCACGGTATAGTATGTTGAAAAAGAGATGAAATGGTGACTATACGTATATCAAAAAAGCCTTACTGGGAATTGAACCTGGGTCAGAGTCTGCAGTTCTTACTTGCTGGTGCTATTTGGAGCAGTGTTAACCACTGAGCCACTCTAATACCAAATAGAAGATGTTGAAAACAGTTATAGCATAGTATGTAAAAAAAAAGCCATTAAAAAGTCATAGTATGTCGAAAAAAAGTCATAAAAAAGTCATAGTATAGTATATCGAAAAAGTCATAGTATAGTATGTTGAAAAAAGTGATAAAAAAGTCATAGTATACTATGTTGAAAAAAGTCTTAGTATAGTATGTCGAAAAAAGTCATAAAAAAGCTATATGTATGTTGAAAAAAGTCTTAGTATATTATGTCGAAAAAAGTGAAAAAAGTCAAAGTATTCTATATTCAAAAATAGTCATAGCATAATATAGTATGTCGAAAAAGTGCTGAAAAAGTCATAGTGTAGTATGTCGATAAAAGTGATAAAAAAGCCATACTATAGTATGTCAAATATAGTCATATTACAGCATAGTATGTTGAAAGAGTCATGAAAAAGTCATGGTATAGTATATCAAAAAAAGTCTTAGTGGGAATTGAACCTAGTCAGAATCTGCAGTTCCTACTTGCTGGGGCTATTTGGAAAATAAAAATAAAAAAATATAGTATATCGAAAAGTATACATAGTATTCTATAGTATGTTGAAAGAAGTCACAGTATATTATATCTAAAAATGTCATAGTATAGTATGTCCAAAAAAGCCATAAAAAAGCCATAGTATATAGCACGTCAAAAAAGTGATAAAGAAGTTATAGTAGAGTACATCCCCCTCGCTCCCCTTTGCCTTGCCACATAAACCTGGGGAGGGCTGGTTCATAATAAGCCATGATTTGTCCCATTGTACCCCATTTTCCTCAGAGTGGGTCCAGTTACTTTTAAGCATTATCCTCTGTATCTTCACTCTGCTGGATCACTCATAGGAGCTCTGTATTCTGGATTTTAATGTTTACACTTTGTTTTTATGCTGATATGAGGCAACGCTATCAAATGAGAGCTCAGAACACACTTCACTACAAATGAAAAAGGCAGAATTATTCCGAGTTAGTTAAGTGTCCTTTGATTACTTTGCAAGTTTAATCTGCAGAAATCGATAAAAGGATGCATGTTAGGCTTGGGAGTCAACAGCAGCCGTGTTTGATGGGTAAATGGACAACCAAATGGATGATGTGGTGGCGCATTCTTCTTTCTTTAGGCAAATTGGGCTGCTCGGTCCTGACTAATTGATTGATTGCATGACTTGCTGATACAATCAAAGCCTGGCCTGATTTATGACGATAAATCAATTGAGTTTAAGTGGTGGAAGACACCTCCAAGTCCCACATCCGTCTTGGAGCCGACAGCATTGGTGGTTTAGTGTGGTAATAAGAAAGGCCTGGACCTCCCAGCTGACATTTACATACTATACTATGACTTTTTCGATATACTATACTATGATCATTTTTGACATACTATTATACACTATGACTTTTTATCACTGTTTTCGACATACTATATTAAGACTTTTGGATCACTTTTTCACATACTATACCATGACTTTTTCATTACTTTATCGACATTTCAATATTTGAATGGTTTTTGTAGCTGAAAGTATGCAGAAGTAGTAGGCGACCGAAATCGCATGGAAGAATCGGATAACAATACTGAGAATGCTGCTGAATCAGCATTCACACAATGATAGAAAATATAATGAACTAATACATTGTGATGCATTATTAATTTAAAGGTTAAGATTTGATTGATCCCTATGGGGAAATCATGCTAGCTGTATTAAAATGAGCTCCACCTTTACCAGTTGCAACAATGTATCAATAATTATAATCCAATAATACATAGCCTAATATTGTGAAATGGAACATTCTGCATAAAACATACTTTTGGTGCTTTAAGGACATTTTGCTGATAATATACTGCTTAAGTAACATTTTGAATGCAGGACTTTTACTTGTAATGCAGTATTTTATTGTATTGTATTGCTACTTACTTAAATAAAGGATCAGAATACGTCTGCACTGTGGCTATGCCTGACTAATGCCCTACACAGCTACACGCCTTCCTATATCATGTCTTCTCCCTGCTTTCTCCACAGTGCACTAGGGTGTGATGAATTTTCACTGTGCAAAAATTAGCACATTTAAAGTCATGAGAGCCATCACAGAAAGTTCACTGTGGGAGAAATCATTTGGTCTGGAGGACTGAAACAAAAGGGGAACTTGTTGCATAAGAGCTGGATCACCAGGGGAGTAGGAAGAAACAAAACTCCACATTCAGCAGTCGTTTCTAAAATCCTGCTTACGTCCTTCCAAAAGTTGAGACATTTTACTCAAATCCACAAATATCAAATGTCAGAGGATCACCAAAGTTAGTACCGTACATTATCTGTGAACCATGAATGTATGTACAAAATATGAAAATTGATCAAAAAGTTGTTGCAATATTTCAACTGGAATGTCGGAATTACAGTCATCCCCAAAACCAAGCGCTAGCGTTGCTGAAAATAATAAACAGGTGGATATCTGTACAGGAAATTATATCCATTGAAAAGAAAGATACTTCTAGCTTTAATCTTGAGTATAAATGATGACATAACACCTTGAAGTGAATAAAAGTAATGTAAAGTTAGCATTTAATCTCTAATATAACAACTGCTTTAAGTTAATTATTTATTGATACATCACCAGACTAAAATAATCATCCTTTCATACATCAAAATGAAAATGAAAATTTAAAAATGGAGGCAAAAATAAAACAAAACCTGAAAGCATGGCGGCCAGAGGACTTGTATTGAGATGCATGAGCTCATGCAGTGGACGCTGGAAAACACTCCAGCTGTTCATTTTTATTTACTGACAAATACAGTAGAAGCAGTTGTGACTGTATCAATACAAACAAAATAAAAATAGCCTCATAATTAAATTTTTGATAAATATACTTTTGATAAATAAACCTACAATCATATGTACAGAAAAAGAGACAGCTAAATACAAGTACAACATTACACAGATCAGACTATGCTAATATCATAAGATTATCCAATATTTACATTACATTACAGTTGATGGTATGACTGTGCTTGATAATAACACTTCATAGCTACGCTATACAATTCCCATTTCCTGCTAAGAATATCATTGAGCTCAATGGGAATAAGTGCAAGTAGATTAACGCCAACAGAACATTGTTTGATTTCTGTCAACAGAGTCAAATCAGAGACGGAATAAACATGCACCGCTAGAGCCGACATGTTTACAGACTAACTGATAACAAATACAGTGTTTTGGATATGAGGGCAGAATTTCGAATTTTTCCTTCATCAGCTTCTGAATTTGGTGCACACACACGAACACATAAATACATGCTCACGGGATTCAACCAAACTCACAGACAGATGATGACACAAACTGCAGATTAACTTGTTCATCGATGGACCACATTTAAGACGCCTACTAGTGCTACTATACATGCAACTTAGAGCCCCAGAAGATGGCAAAACACATTCAACATCCTCAATAATTTTATCTTACCGAATGTAAATTACCTTAAATGTGATGAACAGCATCTACGTACATGTACAAATGTACGACGGTCCCTTAAATAATATCCTTTTTTAACTCTTGTCAGTAAATACATGAGGGACAGTGGTTGTCATTATAAGGGAATTTGAAGGCAAATTAGTTAGTATGTAGCACCACATGGAAAAAAAGGCTTTTTAAACATTTGTTTATAATATGGGTTTTGTGCATTTACTTTTGTTGCTGTGTATTCATCCATCTTTTTCATCTTAAAATTCTTGTTGTAGCTTATTTAACTTTAGGTTCTTCATAATACAACAACAATACAACAAAGTGTTTAAAGCAAAAGTTCAACATTTTGGGAAATACATCCTTATGCTCTCTAGTGGAGACAAATGAGACGATTGATACCGCTCTTTTATGAGAGCGGTATCAATCTTCTCATCTCTCTGCCAGAAAGCTAATAAGCTAATTTCCCAAAAGTCAAACTCTTCTTAATTCAATTTAGTACATTCAGGGATTTTGCTGCTACAACCTGACTTGATCTGGTATCTTATAGCTAGTAGCTTATGGTGGCTAATGTTAGCAAACTTGAGTTAGATACTGCTGCACTACACTACATACTAGCATTTACTATTATCCTGGACCTTTCATTGTGGCCTTTTCTCAGCAGACATTTTGACTTGTCGTAGCAGGAGAAACACAGTTATTATTAACACAATAAATAATGGCTCTGTTCTATTCAAGTGTCCCAGTCAGGGGCATCGGACTGGGGGGAAAAATGGGACTGAGTATCCAGTGAGGAGGGCCCAAAATGATGCTAGAATGAATAGCTGTGGATGCGGGGAGGGGCCCATAGAAAATGCCTTTCTACAGGGCCCAGAATTTTGTGCTACGCCTCTGGTCCCAGTAAAAGTTGTGACAGTGTGACAGCGAGCTGGCATACACATTAACAGGACCCTGCAACTGAAGCAGCTAAATGAAATTCAGCCATCATTAATTTAATTATTTACACCTTTGATATTCCTACTGTGACATGTCAAAATGGCTTCTGTTAAAAAGACCTATGACTGCTGCTCAGCAACTGTTACGTGGACTCGCTTTAAGGCCAGATGTTTTTTTCCAACCTATTCTGTTCATTTCTAAACATGGAAATTACCTTTTTTTATTAATAATTTGCTTGGCTTGTAAATTATTAAGGGTACTGTCCCCCTGCAAGATGAGGTAGTACAGTATATTGGCAAAATGCTCAGATTTGAACAAGAAAAGACATGGATAAAGTCAGATGACATGAATATAAAAATGGAAAGTTGGTGGAAAAGTTGAGAACAAAAGGGTGTTGAAAGCAAACCTCAAATGCAAAAGTGAAAAGAATGTGCAGCACTGACATTCAAATACTTACAAAAACCTAAAATAATAAATGACATTTTGTGAGTAAAAAAACAAACTTTCACATCAATTATTTTACAAAGACTCGGATTTCTAATGCTGATTTACTGAACACATATAAACCTCAGCTCAGTTAATGCCCCCATTTACTGTATCTGTTACTTAGTCTTGAGAAGCTGTTTACAGATGACCATACACTTATTCTGACATTTATGAATTCATCACGTTCTGCTGTCCTGCTGTCTGTGTGGCTTCTCCTCACTTCAGCCACATGCTGTTTTCACAAACCGTTACCAGGCACAGTTGAAGACACTTTGCTCTGTTTGCTCCTGCAGTCTGAAAAACTGCAACGCACAAAGTCGATGAAAGCGCTCAGAGACGAGAGAGTGCAGCGGCTCCCTCCTCGCGGCTACAGAGGCCTAATGAAAGTTACTGACGTGACACTTGACGTCGTCTAAGCTCAGGACCGTCCCCTGGTCGTTGTTGTTGTTGTGCTTCTTATCGGAGCAGCGACACAACTTGTACTTTATCACCTGAGAGGGTTAAAAACACAGCAGGTCACCACGACAACCTGCCTTTAATGGCCTAACAAAGGAAAAGAGTGATAGATGGTTTCTGATGAAATATTGAGGTAAAGTATCCACAATGCAATTTAAAATGTTTCTAATTATTTGGATTTTTCACATTTTGTTCAATTAAGCATTTAATTATATTTTTTGAAAGTTTTAGTTCCCAAAATGAATGTCTAAATGCTGTTTCAAAGCCAAAGGAAACAACTTTGTTGGGAAAAAAAACTGTCTCCTCCATGTTTCTCTATTTTTGTTGGTCTACATGTAGTCACATCTAAAACTGGTGGAATCTGCCTATAAAATATGACCACGTGTTCATTTTATAGCTCCCCTAAAGCTGCGAAAACACTCACATTCCCAGACAAAATACAGACTACATGAACTCAACGTCCTCAATGACCAAGCAGCTACAGCTCTGCATGAAGTAAATACTTACATGCAGCAGGATTATTCGGTAACACTTTACTTGAAGGTATCTACATAAGAGTGACATGACACTGTCATGAACACAGTCATGACACATGAACCCTAATCTAACCCTAACCCTAACTTGTCATGACAAAAACTGAATGACACTTACTAAAAGAAGCGTTATGTCATAAACATTTATGACTTGTTTAAAATGTTTATGACACGTTCATGACTGTCATGTCACTCTTATGTAGATACCTTCAAGTAAAGTGTAACTGATTAGTCTTCTATCTAATCACTTTCCTGAAGAAGCCTCACCTCATAAAGGTAGTCAAAAAGCTCCAGAATGGTGAGTATGCTTGCTCCGATAAAAAGTCCCATCTGACCACCGATATCACCTGGAATAATAAGATGCAAGCTGATGAAAAACATCATCTACCATAAAGATAGAAAAATAATCCGTCTACATATATAATGGAACTAATGTACCTAAAAGTCCAGCCACTTCATAAGCCTTCTTCTGTTCAATAGTTTCATAGTTGAGAGCCTCAAAATAGATGTCTAAAACCAGAATATTCTCTCTGTGAAGACAAGCAAGCAAATCAAAACATTAATATTCCATTGTAGTTAACATTTACCCTATTGTTGTTGCATTATTAGTATGTTCCCTTTAAAATATATATATATATATATATATATATATATATATATATATATATATATATATATATTTGTATGAATTAAATATATAATATGTATGGGTAATTTCTTTCTTTTATATGGTTCTTTAATTCCTTTAAAGCAAAATATATATTGCATAAATATAATAAGGTTACAGAAATAATGCTATGTAAAAAAGTGGAAACATAACTTGTGCAATCTTGCGATAAAATATATTTATGTATCTAAAAAATAAATACTTAAGAGCATTGTTTGCATTTTATAAAAATGCAGATGGTTGATACGTACTTAATATAATGCTCAGATTTGTTGTATTTCTTGGCCAGATATTTAGCGGAGGCCTTGCTGGGGATCTTGACGAAAGACAGCTCTTTGCTGTATCTGGTCATGTTGCACGGCGTCTCACACACACAGAAATCATTGTCTTTCTCCACCAGGAAGTCTGCAGGGAAGAAAACCAGAGCTCAGTTTGACCTTTTGAACAGATCAATGCGGCTGATGTCATAGGATGATATGTGTGTGTGTGTGTGTGTGTGTGTGTGTGTGTGTGTGTGTGTGTGTGTGCGTGTGTGTGTGTGTGTGTGTGTGTGTGTGTGTGTGTGCGCGCGCACGTGCGTGTGTGTGTGTGTGTGTGTGTGTGTGTGTGTGTGTGTGTGTGTGTGCATGTGTGTGTGTTTTGTATCTGTTCCTTAAAGATCCAGACCAGACATGGACGAAGCCTTTTTCTTACCAAGAGCTGGGTCAGCACATTCTTTGTACAGCTCGGGGGTGCAGTAGGGAGCATCGCCTGCAGCCAAAGCAACACACACACTCACAGTACAGTCATTTTACACAACATCGCCGATGAAACTCTGATACAACACACAGTAAGTAAAGCAGTTCCTACCAGGCATGTGCACCATGCGACAGTTGCAGTTGTCCACCAGGTAGCGTGTTTCACAGTCGATGCGACAGGCTGTGATGCTGTAACTGTCAAAGAAGTCTGAATCCATGGCCGTCACCTTACAGTCTCCCCAGGGAGGGGGAAGATATATCAGCTGCAACAAACCCACATCACTTAAACAGCAGTTTCCACACTTCTATATAGTATTACTGACACTTGTTCGTTTTAAAAACTGAAAATGAAGGAGTTTAAAAGTAAATTAAAGCAAATAAAGAACAATCATCCATGAATCAAAAACAGGATGCTGCCAGTTATAGAAAAATAAATCATGCAAATACAAGAATAACAGCTAAATCAAAGTTGTATTCTATTTAAAACGACTTTAAGGATAATTCTGGTTTATCGCAACTTAGATCATTTTCATTTTTCGTCTTGGCTATTTATTCCTCTCAGTAAAAAAATAAATTATTCACCAAGTTAATTCCTGAGATCTAAAAACAAAGCAATGTTGCTAAAAAGAAGTCCAACAGGAGCAGTCAGCCAATCATACAGGCTTTAGACTGTTGGGTAAACCTATTTAACAAATATACATGTATAAAGATGATGAACAGTCTTTACCCTCTGTTCCTGGCAGGAAACAAACGTCTGAAACCCGGGCGCTACTCCAAACCCAAGCTGGTCAATGAAGGACGGCTCGTCCTGACTGTGGATCTGAACTTTGACCCCAGCTTCAAATGAAGTCTCACCTGCAGGAAGTCAAAGAATGTTGAATCAGAGCAACACATCGGGAAAATGCGTCTCACTAATGAATCCAGACACTTAGCAGAGTTTTGTCTCTTGAGTTCCACACTCTACATTAACACCTGCCCAAACACACTGTGACAGATTTGCCAGCCTCTGAATGAAGAGAATGATGTCCCTCTCACCTGTTTCTCCCCAGATAGGCAGGTATTCATCCTGCTGAATATCCAGCATGAGCTCGAGTCCATTACTCATACCTCCCTTGTTGGTGATTAGGGGAGGGCGTCCATTACCACCGGCGTTAAAGGTGTAACACTTCCCGTAGCGAGTGAAGACCTGAGAGAAATCATAAGAGAGATTTTTTTTTTATTAGCTCTGCAATACTCCAAAAAGGTTTCTTAACAATGCTTTTCCACTGGGGGTCAGTGTTTGACTTTATTTATGATATGTGTGTGAACATGTGTGTATACGACAGAGAGAGTGTGAGAGAAAAGGAGGATGTGTGACAGAAGGAGAAAGAGGTTAAAGGAGGAGAGTGAAAGAGAAAAAAACAGAAAGAAGAGGGGAAAAGGAGGTCTTCCTGTGAGGTTTGTGGGTTACACAATCAACCCAGTGAGGTGATGGAGACTGGCAGACTGGTGATTTAACATTCCCTCTTTATGGCACTTTATAATGGACATGATGTTACCATGGAGACCAAGCATTCCTGCCAAAAAGAATGTAGCCTTAATTTTTAAGGAAAGCCAAGACACAGATGTTAGATTGAAAGCTGTGTGAGATATCAGCAAAAGCCCACATAGCATGTTTAAACAGCCATGAGTGCACGATAGTTAATAGATGGATGAATAATGAGCTTTCTTTGGCAAAGAGTTAATCTTGCATTAGAGCATTTAGTGTCACATGAGTCACATAGCCCATGCAGGGAAAGAGTGGGAGAGCAAGGAGCAAAGGAGAGCAGGGATGTAAAGTGAAAGAGACAGAAAGAGAGAGAGGGAGAGAGAGGGAGGAGTTTAGCTGCTAACGCTCGGAGCAGGCTATTGTTCAGTGTTATGGCACGGAATGACATATCTATGATTAGAAAGAACAAACCAACCAAGTAATTGTTGAGAAAGAGTTTGGGTCCTGCCAAGGGCAATTTAAACATTTCGGCTATCTATCATGTTGTAAAGTCAGTGAGAGACTGCTGGTTGTAGAAGCAAGACATCAATCTGAGTGGGAAAAAACATTCAGCGCCATCAAGAATGGCAAATGAAATGCAAGGCAAGCCACAAACAATGTGTGCACACATTTAGACTCATACTGACGAACCTGTAGGTGAGTGTTTCTTAGAGAGGAAATGTTTGTTTCACGTGAACAAGACTTAACCCTTGTGTTGTCTTTCGGGTCACCGGGACCTGTCCAGTTTATTTGACGTTTTGTATTGGCCCGGCGTTGAGCTTCGGGGTCCCCCCCCCTCCCCGAAGCTCAACGCCAGGCCAATACAAAACGTCAAATAAACGTATAGTTAACCCTTATGTTAACTATATGCAATTACACAAGACTTAAGAGTCTACAGGTATGGTAGCAGCTCTGTGAGGCTTAATCCCCCCCTTTCCAACGTCAGAATTAGGGGGGGCTGTGTCCGACCATTTCTGTAACTTTCCAAAACCAACAATCAACACTCACTTCATGCCATGATTGGCCAGCTGTGTGGAGATGAGAAAGGAGTCAGGGTTTGAACTTGTCACTTAAGCTCTCTTTTTTTATTTGTTACACAACTACTGTATATCATTGTCATTTCCCATGTGAACAACCGATGGCAACACTGTGAATGTCTTCCACAAAGACTGTCTGAAAATGTGCGATGGTAACCCACTACAGTATTTAAACTACGGTAATTTTACCCACTATTTAGCATTTGCTAATTGCACTAAACACAAAAGTACAGCTGGCGATATTTGGTTATAAACCAAAGTGTTTCATAAACCAAAGACAAATAAAAATGTTGACCTGATGCCAGTGCAAGATTAAGTCATGGAATCACCAACATTTTTGTTTATAATTCATCTTGAGGGGGACATGTATGTCTGCATCAAATTTCATGGCAATCCATCTGATAGCTGTTGATATATTTAACTCAAAACCACAAATGTGAACCTCATAGTGGCAATAGATTAAAAGTCAGAGGATTGCCAAAGTCATTACGATTCATCCTCTGAGGACCATGAATGAAATTTAATAGCAATCCATTTAGTAGTTGTCAAGATAATTTGGTCTGGAGCAAAGTGGTGGACCGACTGGACGACTTTGCCATCCCTAGAGCTAAGCAGCTAGCATGGCTAACAATCATCCAGTAATTACACTCTTGGTTAAACCGTCCATTCTTCCTTTTCTTATCTTCTAAGATTATTTGTTTGGGGCTTTTTGCCTTTAATTGATAGGAAAGCTGTAGATATGAAAGGGAGGAGAGAGAGGGGAGATGAACCCGGGCTACTGCGTTAAGGACTGAGCCTTGGTATGGGGCACACACTCAACCAGGCGAGCCACCAGGGCACCCCTCTTTTCTTCTCTTCTTTCATCAACCTGCTGCATGTGGCTTTCACTGCATATTCATTCACACTTATTGATCTGTGAACTCTGCTGGCTTGTTAAACAGCTGTAAGAGCTAACCCAGCTGTCAGAGAGGCTCTGCCCTTTCTCCACAAATGAAAGCATAAATGTGTCAGATCATACAGTGGCTGCACTTACTGTACTTCATAAATAAATCAATCATTACATAAATGTAAAATCCATGTGTATGACGTGAGCATGATGTTCCCCAGCATCTTGATCGATACACAGAAGTGAGGTGATGCCGGGTAACACTTGTTCTCTGCCTTGTGTTGAATAGCTGATGTGACAGAGGTTGCAAGAATGAAAACATCAAACATGCATAATGCACAAAGTCTGCACAGCATGCATATTGCGGCTGCTTGTTATGATGAGGAATGAATAAATGATTGTACACATATGAAAAAGGTTTTCTGCAGCAAAGATCATATGGAACATGAGGGAAGATTTGTGTTACGACAAAGAGAAATTCTGACTTCTGAAAAGTGAAAGTTTACTTTACCTGTTGTTAATTGTAACATGTTTACGCTTTTACCATTATAAAGGTATTCCACGGAATTTAATACATTACTTACTGACTGCAGTTTACACAGGCTATAATCTTTAAAGCTCTATGATAAATAAAGCTGTCACTCACACACAATTTCCCCATGTATTGAAAAGCACTCAACAAAGCTCTGCTGTAATTAATCATTATGCATATAATTATACATATCCATTTTCAGAGCCACATCAGATTTGAAAGAATCTCTAAATCACAAATCTGTGCACTTTCCCATCCACTTAGCCAAGTCTTGCAATCCTTGAGCTGCTAAAAGATGTCTCAGCAGGGCAAGTTCAATCCATTAGTGCTCTGTTGTTTTATGGGATTGTTTTCAAAGACGTTAAAGTCGTCTCCGTTAAGTGCCAACACTTTCACTGTTATTATGTCGTACGCTTAAACAGCTATCACTGGGAAAATGCTATTTAAATGCAACAGCGAGCAGACAGCAGCCCACGGTGACCAGCACTAAAGTACATCCACATTTGTTGCATTCTATTGTGCCGCTTGTGTCATTTGACCTGGAAAAACTGTACTGGGTGCCTTTACACATGCATAAACTTCATGAAATAAATAAAGGGATTAATATTAATAAGACTAAGAGTTGAGTTTACGGCCATGCCAGCGGCTCTGTGGGGCTGTTCTTAAGGGCGCTGACACAGAGAGCCGATTATCGCCCGTCGGACCGTCTGGCGAGGTCGGTGACTCAAGTCTGTTCGGTGTGTTCCGTGCCGTCGTCTGTCCAAGGAGCCTTCGGCCTTCATTTTGGCCGACCCAACATGTTCAGTCGGAGACAGGGCAGTCGGGACTCACCCGGAAATGGCGAGCGGATGAGCCTCTCAAAATCTGACGAAAATCTTTTAAACTGACCTTTGTCGATCTGAAATGAAGACAGATTCAGCAACTGCATGGCCTATTTCTCGCTTAAAATGTTTTCAGAAACATGTTTCAGTGAACTATTTTAGTACAATATGAGATCGTATTCTGAACAAGCCGCCATGACAGTCTGGCTGTGAATTTCCGTAGAAAAAAGACCCACGTGACGCGTTCGTCCTATCAGCTGCCGGTTTTCATTTTCTGGGAAACAATACAGAGAAGCGCCGCTGCTGCTGTGGAGAAGTATTACGTTTCGCGCACGCGCAGAGCGTACGCTCAAGTTGGCGTCGCCTCAGTGAGTTTTGAGGCATTTTTTTGGACCTCGGGGACCCGACTGATCAGTCCGACTGCCTTTTCTGCCGACGGTCGGCCGTCTGGTTGGTGTGTACATGCTGACAACCACATGCTAATATGCTGATGTTTTAATGATGTAAAACCTCACATGAGCAATATCATAGTTGCAGGTGTGAATTTGGATATCTGCTAACAAAAACTTTTGTTTACATTTCCAAAGAGTGTGCTTGAGGTCTTATTTATTCACTTAAACCCTTATCCTCCTCCTCCTGATCAGATTTTTTAATATCTGTACCAAATTTCATGGCAATCCATCCGATAGAGCTATTTCACTGAAAACCAAAAATGTCATCCTCGTGATGGCGCTAGAGGAAAAGTCAGGAGATCACTAAAGTCTCTGGGAACCATGAATGTTTGTACAAAACTTCATGGCAATCCATCCTATATTTGTTGAGATATTTCAGTCAACAACAGACAGCATGATTATTCAGATAGCCTGCCGTGAGTATTAAAACCAAAGGAATTCAGCAAAACTACAAGCCAACAAAGCCAGTGTAGACTGGTGACCGATTGCAGTTTACACTCTTTTTGATGGGTGATTTTGGAGTCAGATCACTTACGTTTGCAGCACAAAGGTAAAAATAATTCAAGAATAAAAGCATCAGAGCCAAAGCATTTCCCTCCTCTGTTTAATTCTGAATTAATAGCTGACTCACCACGCTAATAAACAGTCTTGCGTGGTAACAAAGAGCCTCTCCAAAGAGAAAATAAACTATAGGCAGAGGATTGAAAGCCAGAGGCACAGTGGGGTTTGTGTGTGTGTGTGTGTGTGTGTGTGTGTGTGTCTGTGTAATAATGATGCCCTGATCATGGAATCAGACCCTGAGTCACTGGTTGTCAAAATAAAGAAGAAGAATAGGTAGAAGTGAACCGCAGGGCCCCTCTGGGAGTATGGATAACTAAAAGGCTTTATACAGAAGCTCTTTCTCTTAATTAGAGAGAGAAAACCAAAGGCCCTCCTGTACTGACAAAACACTACTGAGATAACAGCTGCATGAATATCTGCCATCTTTGTGGCTGTAGCTTCAAAATGGTCACGAAAGTGAAAACCTACAAATGACTGCTTTACAATCACATTTTTTATGTTTATGTTTGTTTTTTTTTAGCCTCATTAGCAGAGTAGCTCTAAGGATGGCTGTCGGTCTGTTGAACGGTCAGTCCAACACTTTGGACCAGACTGAAATATCTCAACAACTATTGGACTGATTGCCATGAATTTCTGTACATACATTCATGGTCCCCAGAGGATGAAGCTCAGTGACTCTGGTGATCCCCTGACTTTTCCATTTTTGTTTTATTTAAATGTTGCTATGCAATTCGCTGCAGACATTCAGGGTCCCCAGGGGATGAATTGCAATAACCATGCTGATCACCTGTTGCTGATTGCTGATTCATCTAAACTTAGCACAAAAAGTAAAGAAATTTGTGTTTGGTAGATTATTTCTCTGTGGTAACAATGCTTTACATCTTATAACGTTGGAAAGCCTGTTTAGTTCCCTTTCAAATGGGCCCCATTTGTAAGGAACATGCATTTGTAGGATGAGAAGCAGCGCTGAGTATGTGGGTTGCGCCCATGAAAAATTTCCAAATTTTCTCTGCCAAAGCCAAACAGCTTATTTTGCCATTGACTCGTTTGGTGTTTGGTGGATTGGATGATTCTGCCTACGGCAGTTGGATCATAGGGTCAAAGTGTGGAGAACGCTATGCTGATTGCTGCACCGATAGAGTAACACCTTTTGATGGAGGCAGTGTGATGGTGTGGGGCGGCATCTCCCTCACTGGAAAAACGAGGCTTGTCATCATTGGAGGCAATATCAATGCAGAGAGATATAGAGATGAGATTCTGCAACCAGTGGCAATCCCATATCTCCACAGTCTGGGACCGAACTCTATCCTCCAAGATGACAACGCTCGCCCCCACAGAGCAGGGTTTATCAGAGACTACCTCCAGAATGTGGGAGTGGAGAGGATGGAATGTCCTGCCAGCAGTCCTGAACTCAACCCCATTGAACACTTGTGGGATCAGCTTGGGCGTGCTGTTCGTGCCAGAGTGACCAACACAACCACGTTGACTGACTTGCGACAAATGCTGGTTGAAGAATGGGATGCCATCCCACAGCAGTGTGTGACCAGGCTGGTGACCAGCATGAGGAGGAGGTGCCAGGCTGTTGTGGCTGTGTATGGTTCTTCCACACGCTACTGAGGCTCCTGTTTGTGAAATGAATAAATTGTTAAATTGCCAATATGTCTTGTTTCTTCAAACTTCAATCATCCAATCCACCCAACACCAAACGAGTCAATGGCAGAATAAGTTGTTTGGCATTGGCAGAGAAGATTTGGCAAATTTTTCATGGGCGCAACCCACATACTCAGCGCTGCTGCTCATCCCACAAATGCATGTTCCTTACAAATGGAGCACCATTTGAAAGGGAACTAAACAGGCTTTCCAACGGTATAAGATTCATTGCCAAAAAAGCATTGTTACCACAGAGTAATAATCTACCAAACACAAATTTTCACAAATGTCAACCTCATGGTGGTGCCAGGGGAAATGTCAAAGGATTGCCAAAGTCATTAGGATTACTCCTCTGCTGAACATAAATGTCTTTACAAAAATTTCAGCTATAAAAAACTGCTTTTTGCTTTGCTGTTTTTAGCAAATGTAGCCAAACAGGAGTATAGTGTATTTGTTGGGAAGTGAAGCTTTGTCTACACAGCCAATTTATCCTTCAAATATTTGACTAATGTTCTGCAGAACTGTGAAGAGACTGAACAATTGTATTATTTTCTGGAGGTCAAAGTCAGAATAATGAGTGAGAATTGATCATGCAAATAAAGACCATCAAGTCCAGAGCATTGACTGTTGGGTGACACCTTTGGGGCGGTGCAGGCTGCAGGGCAGGGCAGTGTAATGATCACCTAATCAGTTCGGACGGCCGGTCCTCCTGACCTTATTGACAACAGAGGAGAAAACCGGGGACATGATGTTACCTAAACTTTTCCAGTGCTTCAGGAAAATGAGTCTGAAATCAGTTTGAATGCCAGAATTGAATATTTCTAGGAAACCATTATCAGTCTCTATCATACTTTACCCGCTGCTTTATAGATGAAATATCGTAAACACCTCCTCCGCTGTTGTGAGGGGATTTTCTATCTATCATATTTGGGATTTCAACCACCAGCTCCCACACAATAGAAATATTTCTTTCCCTCCTACATTTCCTTCCTCCCTGGTCTGCAGCGCTCTTCCCTCCCTAGTGTCTCCTGAACTATGATGTTCTTTTCCCTGTGGACTCTCCATCTCCTGCCCCACTTCCCTACCCACCCCTGCTTCATTTGATGAATATTTCACAGGCCAGTAGAGACAGTCCTCCTCCTCTCTCATCTTATTCTCAGACACCGTCCGGGCTCTCAGTACCTATCACCTTCAGAGACGATAGTATCATAATGCCGGGTAAGGGGCACCTCAGGTGACCGGAGGAGAGCGGGGAGCATATCATATGAAGAAATATGGAAGTGTGTATTCAGTAAAGTTATATATGCCTCAGAGAACTGCCTCTATCTAAAAATCAGGACTGTGCTGACTTTAGCACTATCATGGCAGAGTGAATTTAAGATAGGGGTTAAACCAGGCAGGTGTCATAATGTAAGACTGCAACATCCAGCAGGTGAGAGATGAGATGAAGAGGTTGTTTCATTAGTAACAACATATGACCCATTTAGAGCGGGAACAATTAGTTAAATTAGTTAGTCAATCAATCGTCAGAAAATTAATCTGCAACTATTTTGATAATGATTAAATTGCTGAAGTTATTTTTCTTCTATGATATTAAATTTAACATCTTTGGGTTTTAGACTGTTTGAAGACGTCACCTTTTAGCTCTGGATAACTGCAATGAGCATTTTGCACTATTTCTGGCCTTTTATAGACCAAATGATTAATGAATAAATCCAGAAAATAATAGGCAGATTAATCAGCAATGAAAATAATCTGATAATATCAGAATGTGACACACATTTTTCATATAATTTAGATGGATGTTGCACACTGGGAACCAAATCAGCAGAGAATTAAAGAGAGGCCCTTGCTGAGGAAAACAGAGAAGATTCACAACATAATAGCCGATCAGAGCCTGCGGGGCCACTATTTGTCTCTGAGGACAACTAATTGTTGGTTTAATGCAATCCCTGGTCTCTGTGGTAGATGGACGTGCAGTGGCACCACACACTGAGAGGAAATAATGCCCTGAAGGATTTCTCCCACCTTCTATTCACCAAAATGAAAAGAGAGTGACATGATACTTTCAAATTCCTCCAGTGCAGGAGCCTCTTGGTGAATAATGGAAATGGTCTTGTGAATTTGGATGGGGGACATACAGTAAATGTCTTAGAATTGTCAGTTCACATTCATTCACAGCTGTTCAATTTTCTATAGAGGCTCTTGCAGTTAGCTGCCTCCCTTTAATTCTCTCCCAAGTGAGCAAAAGTAGAGTGAGATGGTAAATGGTTGCTTTGGAGGACAAAGACATTCACTATCAGCCAGTTATGTGATGCCGTTATAGAGTTAATTTTAATTATATAATTATATATAAAATTAAATGGCAGTTTAAAAGTACTTGCACTGCTTGCAAATTGTGACATGTAACATTCATCTCAGCATCATCACCCACTCTCCTTCCTCTCTCTCCATCTCTCCATATGGGATGTTAAAACCTCCTCTCCACGTCTCAATCGTTACTGTCGCCTACAAATCTACTGCCTGCCTGCTTATGCCAGTCGTGTGCAGAACCCATGCTCGGCAGGCAGGCAGAGAGACCATCACAGCAGCAACTACAGTAGCTGCCCTATAACTCTAATGTGCACCGCCCTCTCGTCATGCATAGCTGAGTAAACATCAATAGCCCCGGGCCCAGTCAAAGGGGCTGAGGGCACTTTAAGCAGACAGCAGGGTTAACTAGGATTAAATCCTTATGTGTCAAGTGCAATGTGTATCTTATGCAAAAGATATATGTATACAAAATGCAGTATGAGTATGTGCAATGCAAACAAAGGCATTAATAGAGTATAATAGAGTTTAAAATAAAGCAAGAAATGAATTCTTCATAGTAGCACCAAATGAAGAATGAATGAGACATGATTACATGAATTTGAGACTGAACACGACAATATGATGATCATAAATGAGGTGATAATGAACATGAAATCTGAAAATGAAATGGGGGATATACATAAACATACACATTGGATGCATTCTGGCCGAGGGGACAAAAAAATTTATTTGAATAAAGATGACCTGATATTGTGGCTAAACATACGGTCTCTATGGAAGGTCCATGTAAAGATGTCTGCCAGTCTGAGGAAAGAAACTTCTCCTCTGCCTCTCTAAAACGTTCAGTTTACTCGCCTTTCCCGACTTGGCGCGCGACAGTGTGACGTCATGGGAGCGCCGTAACTATTTATACTCGCGCGTGGTGGTCGCAACTGAGGAAAGGCTACCGACTTTTGCTATTTCTACGGACTAGAAGAAGAAGAAAAAGGTAAACAATAGCAGAACTGGCAGCAGCATTGACGTCAATGTCAACAGTGGCTAAGATGATATTTGGGCTGCAACAACGAATCGATAAAATTGATAAAATTCGATTATTAAAAAAGTTGTCAACAAATTTCATTATCGATTCGTTGTGTTGCGCGACACGCCACTCAGTCGCGGAGATTGCAATTGAGTTGAGTGCCGTGCGGAGCGGTGCGGAGCGGTGCGGAGCGGTGCGGAGCGGTGCGGAGCGGTGCGGAGCGGTGCGGAGCGGCGTGGAGCGAAAGAGAAGAAAAAAGAGCAGAGCGGGGGTAGAGGAAATACGGAGAGAGACCGGACCCTTAACGTTGTTCTGAAATACATGGCGGAGGCAGAGAAATCAGTACGACCTAAGTCATCCAAGGTGTGGGAGCATTTCACACTAAATAAATCAAAAACGTGTTAATTGCAAGATAAGCAAACGCGACATGGCATGGCACGGGCGCACCACGGTGATAATTCAGCACCTAACACGTAAACATGTTGGAGTCCTTGATGAGAAGGAAGGGAGTTCAACAGCAGGGTAAAGTCACTACACAATCCTACTGTTGTTCTGTTTTGAAGTGAGGAACGTAACGTCCCTCTTCTGGTGCTGGTGTGGTGTTTACTCGTTATCCAGCTGACTAGCATGACAAGCTAGCGTTAGCTTGTTAATAACAGTAGTAAAGCAGGACTAAAGACACGTTTTTATTCACTCGCCTTTTTTGGCCCATTAATTTTTCAATCTATTGTCATATATATATTCTGTGCTTTGTCCCATATCAGTTATTGTTGACATATATATTTGTGTGTGTTGTACTTTTTAATTTCATTTTAAAGTTCTTTTATAGCACTTGGTCATCTTAAGCTGTGTTTAAATGTGGTGTACAAATGAACTTAACTTGCACTTACTACAATGATGGTAATAATTTAATGAATAAGCTTCAAGTGAACGTGTGTGTGTGTGTGTGTGTGTGTGTGTGTGTGTGTGTGTGTGTGTGTGTTTTGTCTGTATCTGCTCTTTGAGTTACTTACCTTTACACAACTATTAACTAAAACAAGTATGTATTGAGTTGATGTAAATCAATGCTTTTTTGTTTTTTTATCCGATTCATCGATTAATCGAAAAAATAATCGACAGATTAATCGATTATTAAAATAATCGTTAGTTGCAGCCCTAGATGATATTGGAGTCGAAGAACAGCTGCTTTTGAGCCTGCTTGCAAGGAAAAGAAGAAAAAGAAGGTAGAATGTTTGTCCTTTGAATAACGGCAGACATAAATATGGTGAGTTCAATATCCTCGTGAAACAAATGAGGATGATAGATGAAGAGAAGCACTTTGAATACTTCAGAATGTCTGCACAACGATTCGATGACCTACTTCGTCGGATCAAGCCTTTCATTCACCATAAAAGAGCTCATCTTAACCCAGTAAGTTTACAAGAGAGACTTGCAGTCACTCTGAGAAGCTTGCCCTCGAACTCGTCTATGCTTCCTGTTTCCGCTTTATCGTGCGCCGCTGAAAAAAATAGAGTGGTGCACGACATCTGGTCGCGCACTTTAAATCCTGGCGCGCCAGCGAGATCTACGTCATTTTGACGTCACACTGTCGCACGACAGGTCGGGAACGGCGACTGTAAAAAGGCCTTTAGCTTGAAATTTTCTAGGACATGGGCTCATTATTGAGTAACACGCTAATTATTCCAAATTATATTATAAACTATAATTACCGCCTTGCGGTTGTATGCCTCTGCCAACCAGTCAAGTTGCAGTTTACATCCATGTCTGTCTGGAGACAGTCCCTTAAGGTGCTCCTAAGATATCACGTTCATGAGAAAGGGACAGATGTATGAACAGACAATCCAAAATCATCTTTTTAATATCTGTGATGGATGTGGTGGTGTCAGATTGTATCACCTCAAAAATGTGAACGTGTTTGTAACTTTGAGTAATTAATAATATAGGGCTGTGAACCAATCAGGAGCGAGACTTTTGACTGCTGAAAGTTCAGAGACAAAATCGCTGGTAAAAGGTCCATTAAAGCACACTTGCTGTGCCTTTCGTTTAGACGGCGACGGCGTTTTTGAAGCTTAAAAACGCAAATGCTCCACCGTCGCGTTCCCGTCTAAAGGGTAAAAATGCACTATGCGAGTGTGTGTGAGTGTGTGTGTCTGTCACGTGTGTGTGTGAGTGTGTGCCGCGTGTGTGTGCTGCGCGTGTGTGCCGCATGTGTGTGTGTGTGTGTGTGCGTGCCGCACGTGTGTGTGTGTGTGTGCCGTGTGTGCACGCAGATTTCCCCCCCAAAACGCTTGTCTAAATGCGGAATAAAAAGTGAGAACGCAACGCCACTTTTGCGTTTTCACTTCAGATCGTTTCCGTCTTCCGTTCACCACAGACAAGATGGATTTCTATAAATTATCTCTATGAGCCTAATAATGATGGGTCATTTCAGGATGTGTTTATATTAGTCTCTAGAGTCAGATGATTGCATGTCCGTATGGCTGCAGAGCCCAAGACAAAAGGTCATCTGTGATAACATATTAGTAGCTGTAATACGGGGCTGATATATTTCTGGCTTAGAATGGGTAGATGTTTGTTGGTAGGTACAGTATGTGTGTGTATACTGTATCAATCAGTCTGTCTGTCTCTATAATTGCGATCATTTGAATATTTAAATTTTGTGTGCATGTCTCCTTGGTGCATGTCTAATAATATGCATTGTATAATAATGAGCCATAATCACCTTCTAGCAGGATGGAGGAAAATTCATTTAGGAAAGCCAAAAAGGCTGTCACCGAGCATTTCACCTAACACTTGGCTTGAACTCTCTAATGGCCCCAGAAGGCTCTTGAAATTGCATGTTTCACTTTGCACATTCATCCTGACATTCTCATAATTTACACCAACTTAAATCGATACCATCTTCACTCGCTTAATTAAATTGTAAATCATGCTTAAAATGACTAACTACTATTAACTACTTTTGTCTATGTCATCTGAAGCAGACAAAATAAGTTAAGTCAAGTCAGCTTCACAAAAGTCCAAGATCACTTTTCTCACAGACAGTGCTGCTGAGCGGCAGTGATGCCATTGTGCTCCTAATGTGTGCTGTGAGAGCTTGACAAAATGGAAACCTTCCTTTAAGACATGCTGTGAAACAGTCAGACGGCTTCCTCGGAAATAGCCACATAAATAAGTAAAACACAATATGTTCTATGGTGAGATGAAGAGCGTAAGTACGTATGGACATATGGTAATATGTCAAAGGGTAACAGTACACATACATGCAGAGATGCACATTGGGGATGCGCTGATGGATAATGCGTGACATTCATTTTCTCCATTCCCTCTGGAAACCCCTCGTAAAAAAACCCACACATAGTTCAGTTGCACAATAGAGTACTCATAGATTTATTTTAGAAATAGCGATATGATTCAACATCTGAGTGGCTGTGAAGAAGTAGGTGAGCTCCTCAGGGGGATTTAGCTGGGACCAGCTCGTACAGTAGATATGCCCAGGGTTGGAAACTGCACAGGAAGAGTCACTGTAGCCCCAAGCTTTTGTTTACCGGACAATTTGATCAACGGGGACTGCATCCCAACAGAGGATGAGGAGGAAGCCATCACCCTCATTAGTTAGAAAATATCAGAAGACAGATAGAGGTGCTGCTGGCGCAGAGCACCTTTCTGCTTCTTTGCAGCTAACAAACCCCTCTTCATCAACTGTCTTTCATTTTGCTATTCCCAAAATACCACCCAGCAAAGGTGGGACGAACCTCAATAATGAATGCATTCATTACGGGTCTCCTGTAACTTTTTGGTGCAGTTTAGAGGGCGGGAAAACTGTCAGGGGGGAAAAAAGGCCCTGCAGCTCTTCCCCTGGAGTGAACCTCCTCTGTGTGACAAATTTCACACTCTGCTGAGAGAAATCCGCTGAGGCTTTAGATTTCCCAGCCTGTCACATGCTGTTGCTGAATACCGAGAGATTAATTCATTTCGCAGATGGTGCATGTAAGCAACTCAGACTCCCAAACACGCAGCGTTCATGCCGTCACTACCTGCCCAATCTCAAAGTGACAAGGGAAGATTCTAGCTGGGAGGCAAGATAACAGTCAGCATACACAAAGGTCAACACGTCGCACAAAATCAAAAGAATCCTGTATGCAGTACATTCCTGCAACAGTTTGCTTACATGTTCGCAACATCAACTTAAAAGTGATAATATGTTGTGTTCACAACTTGTTTCCGCTGCCCCCAAGTGGCCAAAAGAACAAAACAATTATTGCAATAATGTACCATTTTTTAATACATTACTGCAGTTGCAGCAATCATTAAACAGCATATATAACTATATGCTATGCCATCTATGAGTCTTCTATCAATTAAATAGCAGAGCCACAGGGAGTTTTTATTAATGACTTTATTATGCTTTTCGCAGAAGCAGAGCTCGGACGGCAGTCAAAGTATATTAGAGTTATAAGATAAGTTAAAAGTCTTGGATGAACGTTTCTTTTTTTAAAAGCTACCCTCTGGCCACCTATGATTTTTGCTACTTCTATTTTGAAGGGAACTGGAAGAAAATATGTTTTACTTTCAAGAGGTACGAGCCATAGTTTAGCCATTCATTTTTGTGTTGTGCACAGCGTTTCAAAGAATCAACCCTTTTTTATTTGCCTCACGCTGCATGTGTTTCTTTGTTGGGAAATAAACACTCAGAGAGGTGGAATAGGCCACCCTGCTGTGTCCTGTCAGAGTGAGAAGGACAGCAGGCAAAGACACAAACAGCAAACATTTACTACACACACTTTCAGTCCAACTGAAATCACATTTATTCATCCCTTTCTGCAGTCAAAATAATGTCAACATGTTTTTTTATGTATAGTTAATAGTTTTTTATTTTTAAAAGGAAGAAAAAAGGTTGTTGGGAAAATATCTGATATGCTATTTTTTCCATCTCAATTGGCTGAAGGGGTGTGTCGGTATCTGTGTTTAATTGACAGCAGTTGGCAGGCACCAGCAGGGGAGCACAGAAGAAGTTATCAAACTTGTAGTTTACAAGCCATGGGTAGACAGTGTAGCAGAGGTATTGAAGAGTAAGGAGCACACCAGCATCTAAACAGACCAAAGTGAGTAACTTCCTCTTGTGTCGTATAGCAGGATGCGGTCCGTTAGTCAGTAGCCCCTTTTACACAGCCTGTTCAAGGCAGCGGAACGCATCTAATCCGTGTGAAAGTTACAAAGACGGAATGGGGGAGCAGAGTTGTTGCGCTTTTAAGCCGGCAGCGGAGGTAGTCACAGAGCCGTAATCAGCGCATAATGTTGCATAATGCATAAAGTAAAGGAGAACACAGGACAAGTGATTTACAGAGCAGATATGTATGCTGCTGTAGCAGATAAAATTCAATTTGCGTTGGACTTTAAATTAGCACAACCAGTTCACGCATATAGAAGGCCGTGCATTCAGGCTAACAATCACAAGTGCACTGTCAAATGAGTCACAAAGCAAGTCAAAAAAGTTGTTTGGCTTAAAGCTGGAAACAAACCCTGATGTAGAAGTCACACTTACAAGACAGAAAAGTTAAAAAAAAACAGAAAAACACTGCAGATGTGAGAGAAATGGCAGAACTATCTGAGGCCATTAGCAAAACATTCAAAAATAATTGGAAGCTGTTGAAAATCATTTCAAATAATATTTCACACAACCAGTAAATGGCAAAGGGGAGCAATTATAAATAGAGGCATACCAATCTGTGACAAATGGATATGAAACTAATTTGCATCTGTAAACGATTGTCTCTTATAAATCATTTATCCTTATTTTTCTCCCTGAAATGGTTATTAAGGATTTCAATTCTTTTCTTATCAGTTAAAAATGGTGGATGAAAAAATGCTTTCAGCTGCGGTGCTTTATTTTTTTTTTCATTTTTACTGGTTCATTTTAGAAATCCCACTGAGCTTACAGCAAGTGAGTAGTGCCAGTGAAAGTGGAGGGTCAGGTCTGTGCAGGCTCTTAACAGGCTGAGGTTGCCATGGTGACCTAAAAAGGAGCTAATGGGAGGCTAAAAGCTTGTTTAGACAGAGATTCACTCTAAACCTATTCACCGATCCTACAACAGGTGTCAGATTATTGTGAGAGTGCATATGTGTGTTTATTTGTTCATTTTCTGTGAGTAAAGATCTTTTCAGGGTATCCTACAGGGACACAAAAGACAAGAAAAACAAATACTGCAGTCGTCTTCCTTGTCTGGAGGAACAGCCCAGGTCTGAAGCGCAGCTAATGAGAGGCATCATTCAAGGCGATGGCATCTTTTTTTATCGAAATACACGATGCAATCAAATGGTGACTTGATGAGCGCCTCGCTGCTGCATAAATCAGAGAGAAAGCAGAAACACACAGCATCTGCATATTGACAATTTGCAACTGCCTGTGAAACTGAGGCATGTTTGAAATAGAGGGGAAGTTTGAATTCAACTTTTATTGAAAACATCAGGATCCAATACTGTTAATAGCAGCAGCGTGAAAACAAGCTCAGTACTGCTGAGGATTTGATGAGTTCTCTTGAGGGAAAAGAAGGAAAGAAGAGAGATGTTGGAAACAAACCTTTCTTTCTTAAAAAAAAAAAAGGTCAACGGGTGTCCCAGTGCATGCTGGGATGTCCTGTCCCTTCCGTGACCTTGAATAAGAATAAGATGGTATAAAAAAAGGGATATACAGGATTGTTCAGGTACTGTTAACCTTCAATTAATCTCAATTTTAATTAATTTTAATCCTTAATATTTAAATTTAAAGGCCCTGCACACCTACACAGATGTTTTCACCTGTTCCGGCTGTGACATAAGGACATCAGACCCCATCTACTTATAGAATTGCCGAGTGGGATATTTTGGGCACCTCCGGTTCTGGAAGTCCAATTCATTTTCTTTATAGACAATGTTTGGTGACTCACATTTGGGGAATCATCAGTACAGAAGATGATCAACTGAATTAGAAAATATTTAGTTTTGTGTACCTAAATAATGAAAGGTTACGACTACTAAGGTGCATTTTGGTAAGGAACACACAATCACTGAGCTTAAAAGTCTTTTACGTGCCCCTTTCCCCACTAGAGAAAACTGAGGAGTCTGCATGTTAAATAAATTGACTTTCAGATTATGGGTCAATTTTGGATGATTTTGGTATCTATAGTCCCGTGTGCAACAATTAAGATATCATTAAAAGATTATTTTTAAATGGGAATACAAAATTAAGAAAAACTCTACTGCGACCAAACTCTATAATGGTGCAGTCAGACCAAAATCCACATTCCATTCATTTCTATGTGGCGAGACACATTCCCTTCCTGATGCTATATGACCTCACTTCTTTTTTTTCACACTCAGCTCGTTAAGATTCAGCATTGGCCTGTGAAATCACAGGGCTCTCCTATGTCCAGACAGTTCGAGAGAGGGAGTGTGATTGACCTCTTATCAGGGAAATATTCTTTGATTATATTCCTGCAAAATAAATGGACAAAGTGACGCCGCTGTTTTCAACGGAGACCAGTGAAGTATATTAGAAGCACTTTTCTGGTGATGGCTGAGCGTTACTGCGCAGCCTCCAACTGAGCTTGAAGACGTAGATGTGACGTGAGCAACCTGTCTGAAAGTTGTACGTCTTCTGGTAGCTGTGCCAAGAGAAATCTCAATCATTCCGAATCTTGCAGAGACGGAGAGCGTAGGTATATGTAAGGAGATAACATAGGCACAGGCTAATTATTGCTAACTAAAATGCTAGTTAACATTAGTAATTAAACTTAAACAGCTAATGTAAGTCGAAACTGCCTGCGAGCTTCTCCTGTACTATACGGTAATTCCTCTACTATGCGACAGTAAGTCGCGTGGTTATGACACAATCGTTAGCCTATTTTTACAAAAACGTCAGCTACAGAGCCATAACATAAGATACAAGGTAATGGAGCCTTTTATACATTGTCGTGTTTCTTTAGAAATAAACAATGGACAAATAAAGTCTTTAAATGCTTCAGATGTAAAGTTATTCACTGTCAAAGTGACGTCAAAATGAATGGCAGTCAAAGGAATGCTAATGGCGGGTGAGTGCTAGCTAGCATAAAAATGGCGCCATAGGAGGTACGCTTTGTGGAAGCTGGCTTACCCCCTTGGTTGTAAACGACAGTGACATTGAGATTAATGACTGACGTGTTTAATAAGAAGCTGTTAAATTTAACGTTTTTTGCTCTTGTTAGCCTGTTAGCTCCTGCAATTTATGTTTACAGCTCTAAGAGAGAAGAACTAAACTTTAAAAAGCTCAAAATAAGAACAACTCTGATCTGTGGGGTGAGTTTGTGGAATGGTTTGGACCAGGTGCTGAAACATTGTACAAACATAATAAAGTTTAAAAAGTTGTATAAAAACACTATTAAGAGGATGAAGAGAGATGATTGTGAGGGTGGGTTAGTATACTGACTGTACTGGGATGGGTGATTAGAGTGATGGGTTGTTTGGTGCAAAATGTATAAAATGTTTGGTATGTGTTTAGAATTATAGGTTTTTTGTGTATATTTGTTATCTTGCTATACAACATATATAATATATACAAGAACTATTTACAGTTGAATGGGGGGGGCGGGAAGACAAATAACAAGCTTCGGCTTCAACCCTTTTCGGACAGATTGAACATATTATTACACTTCATAGATATTGTTTTTCCTTTTGGTGTGTTGCTACGCACTTATTGTGTTTTTATATTTTATTATTTTTTTGTTCGAAAACAATAAAAAATAAAGAAATTCACCAGTGTGCTCTTTTACAAATCTGAGAGAAAAACTACTTTTACCATACCATCTGACCTTTTCTCCCTTCTCACCTCTTTCTCTTTTTTTTCCCTCTTTCTCCCGATGTCTCTCTGTTGTCCTCTGCTATTTATTATGCAATCCTTTCTCCCTTTTCCTATCTGAACCTGTGCAGCCCACTTTCACAAAGTGGAACTTATTTGTCTGTCTTCGAATGCTAATACAACACATAATGAACGCCACTCAAATTTATCTCCCCTCGCTGATATCAGTGTATAATTAAAACAACAGTGTCCTTCATAAGGTGTCAGAGGTGATAACGCAGGGCGCTGATAACTCTTTAAAGACACACATGCATACACCCAATTACTCCCTCGTTACCAAGCAACAATAGATTTATGAGAAAGACCACCAGGCCAAAATTAATTTCCAAGTGGCCTTCCATAAGTAGGTTATTGTCCTTAGTTATTTACTATTTTAATAAACCTCCGGCCCACACACACATAATTTCTCTTAAGCATACTTTACATTATGCTATAGCTAATTTCAAATGATGGTTATTTTTAAGCTATTCTTATGCTTTATATAAAGTGCTATTATCAATATTTTTTTAATAACAAAGGATCATGTGACTACAAAAGGGGTCGCTCGTAATGACATAGCATGACTCAGCTTTAAGGAGCTTTTTAGTGTCTTTCAGATCATTGTTTTGGTCTCCAACTTTACTGTTTTGGTTCACTCTCAAAACTCTCATAGCATCGTTTTTCAGGTGCAGTGGGCAGCTGTTTTAACGAGAAACTCTCTAAACCAACTGTACACTGCCTGCTCAGCACCAAACGGCAAACAGACAAAGTTAGCGACTAGCTAGTGAACACAGTGGAACATTTAGAAGCTAAATAGCCAGATATTTGGTTCAGGAGTTAATGTAAAGCAAAATAGGGCAAAAAAGAAGAGGAAATATTGGACTTATATCATCAGGTTGACAGAAACACGACTCCAAATGAATGCTGATGTTGCTCTGTAACTGCTGAATGTGTAAATAGACAACTGTAAAAAAGTATATATTAGTGTGTTCATAGTTTGTTTCTGCTGTCCCAAAAAAATCAGTTAATGCAGGCTGCAGCTTTGAAGAGCCGAAGCGATTTTATTAGTTCTATTCCAGAGAAAGAAAACCTAATTTAAAATCCCACTGACAGTGTTAAATACTAAAAACTAGGCTTGGTACCTAACCTTACTTAACAGTATGCTGGGTAGTTAATCCCATGTGTTTAGACAAGAATGGTAATGTAATACCTATAGTTGTTGTTTATTTAATATTCCTGTTTTTTTAGCTGCCTTTAATGAACAACATTTCTCATAAGCCCTAGACCATTGCAGGTTAAATGTCACTGCTCGACAGAAAAAAAGTCAACAACAGCTCAGACATGTCTGGATTACCAGCTAACACAGAGAGGTCTGAATGCTGGGGAAGGTTTAGACAGCAGACATTACAGCTAACAGCACTGCCACCCTGAGTAAAACAGTTCAACAACGTTAAAAAAAGGTTTTAACTTCTGAAAGCAACTGCTGCAGTGGATTTGTCTTAGAATATGGAAAGTGAAGCCCAGGAACAACAAGCTTATTTTTTTCAGATAGGCCAATGAAAGAGAAAAAATTTGAGATCTTGGGAAACTTACTGGGCTTTGAAGGCTGCTTACAAGATTTAAAAGGCAGAAGCTCTGAGTCATGTCAGAGGTTAGAGACAAAATTACAACCTGAGGCTGTCTAAGAAGTATCACGCACCGTTCCATCAACCTTTTTTTCTGCTGTTCTTACTGAAAACATGAAAACATATTGCTGATCCCTTAATTGGGCACTAAAGTATCATTGAGGTGGAGAGGACGGAGAGTAGCTGGACCGGCGGGGTCCTGCAGGGCAGACAGCAGCATCTGCACCCAGCGAGGACTGACGACTGGACGAGCATAATAAGTTTCTGCTGCTCGTACTTTAAACAAGTGTGTCCCTGTCAACCAGAGGATACAGAGAGAGAGAGAGAGAGAGAGAGAGAGAGAGAAAGAGAGAGAGAGAGAGCCGGACGAGACAGCATGCCTGACCACTCGGCCTCAACATCAGCTCCGCTCCACTTATCAGAACAGCAGAGAAACAATGACCAGCAGAGAGTAAACAACGAAAGCAAAGCCAATTTACTTTTCCAGATATACCTGTCATTCTCCTCACTGCAGAGACTGATGTCCTCTATTCTGGGTGGTTGTCTGAGCACCACTCACTAAGTGGTAATGCCTGTTTTACCTAATGTCAATGCATGGTGGCATGAGGGATGTGTTTAATTTCATTTCATTATATAAAGAGGACAGTTGCATCATATTTACTGTGACTGTGTGGGAGGTAAACAGAGAAAAAATGTTCATTCATGCCAACGATGTGTTTGATATTCAGAGATAAAAAGGACAAATTATTTCTCGTCTCTCTGTATGTATCTCACCTTGATAAAAGAAGCGGTTGTTTTACATCTCTGATGAGCCCACATATTTGTCCTCAGTTTCAATCCAGAGGCATTTCAACATCTGACACCAGTAGTGTATGAAGTGAAGAATAACAAAGAATATAGTCTATAGGGACTTGGCTTGGGGGACCAGAGGGTGGCCCGTTCGGACCAAGAATGAAGTGTGGACTGGAAGCTGGAGAGGTGCCAGTTCACCTCTTACCCTTGAGCAAGGCACCAACTCCCAACTGCTCGGAGCGCCTGACTATGGCAACCACATAACTTCGACATCTCTCTCTACAGTATAACAATAATTCATGTCTATATGTCCTGTGTGTGCATATGTGTATTTTGGGCCTAAAGCCACCTACACATAGCCTGACAAGCCAGACCCACATCAAGATGTTGGGTCTGGGAACTCACCATTGGCAGGGCTCAAGCCAATGGGCGGGATAAACGGTTGTCTTTCAAATTCCCTCTGCACTCTTAGCCAACCAGAGCAACGCTAGTTGATAGATTAAACTTTTGCCATATCCGGTCGGCAAAACTCCGAACACATCTTCCTTTTTAAGAATGACTTCAGTGCTTAACTCCAAGTCTTCCAGAGTCGTCGCCAAAGCCGATTCAAAAGACCGCTGTTCGCCAGCAGCCATCTTCTTTGTTTTCAAGTAGCAGGGAACCGTCGCAACTCTGCCGTCCTCATGTTAAGCCCACCCACCGACCAGGGCCATACTGGGACTGAAATTCAGCCCGGGACTTTAAGATGGAAAGGCCTTTTACGCGAGTGCCCTTGGTGCACGAGCAGAAGGATTTTTTGCAGTTATTTTAATTCTAATAGTGTTTTTATGGTATAAAGAGAATCAGATTACGCTGAAGACCTTCAAGAAACTTCAAGAAACCTCCTCAGGTTGTATAAGCAAGTCACCACTGCACTGAACACAACCAGGTCAGCAAAACCTAATCTCGAACACATAAGTCACAGTATACTGCTAACTACCAGCATGTCATGTGCACAGTCAGTTGGAGACTCCAAAAACGAGGATCAGTCTAAGTTAGGAGGGGCCGCTCGTATCCCCCCTCGAGATTGAAAGTATTGGTTTGGCCCAGTCTGAAACACACACAGACACAGCGCTCTGCTGCAGCTGAATGGCCGGCCAGGCCGGTCGCGTATGAAAGAAAAAAAAAAAAAAAAAACGTATTGACCACCGGCCGTTTCGGCCTGAAATGGACCGGCCGTTTGGGATTGTTCCCGGTATTCCCGATGGCCAATCTACCCCTGCCACCGACTCTATACACGATGTGACTGTCCTGACCAGAATTTTGTTTTTCCAGCTCGCAAGCCAACGGAGAGTTGCTAGACTGACCCTGGCTGCAAATTACACAGCGGCGAAGGCCCTATTGGAACTGAAGGAATTATTATTATTTTCCCAGCAAATGAATTGGCTTTTTGAGGGGCTTAACATATTCAAAAACTCACCAAAATTGGTGGTCGCATCAAGTCTGGTGAAAATATACGTATTTTAAGGGTTTCGGGAATAGGCGCACAAAAATGGCTCGCTAGCACCCCCTACAAAGTTAAAACAATTGAGCCCCTGCAGTACGTTTAACGTAGACTCTCGAAACTTGGTGCACATATGTAACATGTCAAGATGTACAAAAAACGTCATTGGAGCCATACCCTAAACCCAACAGGAAGTCCGCCATTTTTAACTGAAAGTTCAAAATTAGTGCAATTTTGGCCATTTCCACATGTCGTACTTTAACAAACTCCTCCTAGAGATTTCATCCAATCAACTTCAAATTTGGTCTGTGCCATCTTAAGACATTAAAGATGAAAAGTTGTTAAAAGAAAAGCTTTTCGTCATAGGGCATGGCCGTGGCGGGGCGGCCATTTTGTGCGTTTCGCCATCAAAACAGGAAGTGGGTGTAACTTGAGTGTACATTGTCCAATTGGCTCAAAACTTTTCAGGATTCATAAGAGTCCAACCCTGAGGACAAATAAAGGCCGATATTTAATTAAAGTCATAGCGCCCCCTATTGGCAACAGGAAGTAGGCCTAAAAGTCAAGGTGCTATACTTTAACGAACTCCTCCTAAAGATTTCATCCGGCGGACTTCAAACTTGGTCTGTACCATCTCAACACCTTAAAGATGAAAAGTTATTAAAAGAAAAACTTTTCGTCAAACGGTGTGGGCGTGGCGTGGCGGCCATTTTGAGTGTTTAGCGATGAATGAGAAAGTGGCTGTAACTACAGTGTACATTGTCATATCTGCTTGAAATTTCCCACAATCAACAAGAGTCCAGGCATGAGGACATATACAGGCCAATATTGACTTTTGGTCATAGCGCCCCCGCTGGCAACAGGAAATGAGCCTTATATGACAAACATCATCCGATTTACATGAAACTTATAATGTGTGGTCTGCATGTTATACTGAGCCGCCTCCTATACTTTAACCACGCCCCCTTTCATAACATTTGAACCGCTTAAGTTAGAGTCTTGTGTGAGGTGTCATTGAACTCAGCAGAAAGTTCCTTCTTCATTGGTCATGATTTGCCCCGCCCCTATGCTTTAGCCACGCCCCCTTTCATAACTGGTGACCCATTTAAGGTAGAGTCTTGTGTGAGGTGTCATTGAACTCAGCAGAGAGCTCCTTCTTCATTGGTGATGGTTTCACCCGCCCCTTATGCTTAAGCCACGCCCCCTTTCATAACTGGTGAACCATTTAAGGTAGAGTCTTATGTGAGGTATCAATGAACTCAGCAGAGACTTTCTTCTTTATTGGTGATGGTTTGACCCGCCCCCTATGCTTAAGCCATGCCCCCTTTCATAACATTTTAACCGTTTAAGGTAGACCCTTGTGTGAGGTATCATTGAACTCAGCAGATAGTTCCTTATTCATTGGTGATGGTTTGTTCTGCCCCCCTATACTTAAGCCACACCCCCTTTCATAACTGGTGACCCGTTTAAGGTAGAGTCTTATGTGAGGTATCATTGAACTCAGCAGAGACTTTCTTTTTAATTGGTAAAGGTTTGCCCTGACCCCTATGCTTTGGCCACGCCCCCTGTCACAGCTAATGAACTGTATGATGTAGAGTCTTGTGTGAGGTATCATTGAACTCAGCAGGGAGTTCCCTTTTCATTGGTGACGATTTGCAGTGTCTGAGTGCTGTCCAAATGCACGGTCGCAAGGAGCGGCAAACGCCGGTAACCTCAACACACGCAGAGAAGCGAGGGCCCGTCCATCGCTGCTTGCAACTTTAATTTCAACTGTGACCTTTCAAGGTGCAACCAATTCCAGAAGCAATGATTGCGTATCTGTGCTGCGCTTTGCCTCTCTGCTCTTTAACCTCGTGGTTTTACTGTGGATCATGTGGAGGCGGCTTAAGTGTGTGTGTGTGTGTGTGTGTGTGTGTGTGTGTGTGTGTAATTACGGAGTGAAAAAAGGGGTTAATAAGGTACACCTTTCTTTTTTTTCTTAAAATCTTGTACAGATGGAGGTTAAGTGGACTAAATTGTGGTGTAATCTTTCTGTTGAAAAACGCACACAAGTACTTGTAATGATCAGCAGGGCCACACGGAATCTGTGGAGGCATTTTCCAAAGATTTTTAACAAATAAAATAAAATAAAACTCAGAATCCCTAGCAGAAAATTCTCTAAATTCTGCAGATTTTCATTCTGGATCACTGCTAAAAAAACTGTTAAAAAATCAGCAGATTCCGTTGGGGTCTGACGATTAGTAATCAATAGATAACCAAAGAAGAGGTTCTATGGCAGCAAGCAGAATTACAAAACACATAGTTACGAGTTCTTTTGAAGGGATTCAGTATTTCACTTCCAGCAGACACAAAGCAACATTAGCATTCATTTGCAATCTCGTTTGTGTCAACCTGACTAATGTAAGTACAATATTCACTCTCTTTTAGTGCAGATTTTTCTCTCCACCAACTCCTGAGGGAAATATCTGTCTCTTTAGCTGCTAAATGCTCCACTATGTTCACCAGCTAGTCTGTCTGCTGTTTGGTGCTGGCGAGTGTACAGTCGGCATTTAAAGCTTTTTTGCTGAAAACATCCACCTGCTGCATCCCGAAAACCACCTTGATGAGAGAGGTGAGCAAAAACAGCTAAGTTGCAGGTCAATGAGATTAAAGATGTTAAAACGCTCAGTAGAGATGAGATGAAATGCAGAATTAAATGATAATTCATTGTGGGTTCATCACTACAAGCAGCCACTTTCATATTATACATATAAATACTGATTGGAGCAGCTTTAAGCAAAAGAAAGTCTCATTAAAACAAAATCTCATTTTCAAGAGGGCCAAGAGGGCAGCATAAGAACATTGTTACAACACTAAATACAGTATACACCAAGACAAATGTTGCACACTACAAAAGAAAATAAATACTAACATTTTCAGCAGAAGTTTCTGAGCGTGTGTTGGAACAGTGAACACCTGCTAAGTGCCTAAAGTCTGTGATTTAATTTATCAGGTCAAAATTATTAACTTTTATTTTGAATTCTGCTGCACTTAATGAAAATGAAACGTAATTCAACAATTCTTCTTGGGAGATCTTTAAATTGGGTCTAAACTTCAGACATCTAACTAAAATGGAAGGAGTCTCTGTCTGTCTTTCAATTTTCTCGGCAACCATTCATCTCATCGCTTTCACACTTGGCGGGTGTATTGCTGAGGACCAAAGTGCAGTGTTGAGCGTGAGATCTTGACATCTACGTGACATATTTATTAGTAGCAGACGCGTAGTCAGTAATGGGCCAGGGCGGCACTGGCCCGCCCACTTCGGTTGCTATGGTAACAACAGGCAGACTCTCCGGGCTGCCTTGAGCAGCTAACGTTAGCTAGCTGGCTTTTTAGACAATGTACCATGCATGTGTTAAGCAATGCACTGCTAAAAGTTACCGCGACAACAATGCCTTGTCTTTAAAGAGGTATGGACAGTTTTCTTGGATGGAATACAGTGTAAATAAGGACGTGTTTCATGCTTCTTGCGTTATTATTTAAGTAACCTAGTCACCTTCCTATTTAGTAAGAAATGGTGAACACTGATGATGGCTTCTAGCTGAAACACGTTTGTATTTTGCCCACATTAAATAAGAAGATAACTTATCTGTGAGTGACGTAGTTTTTAGTTTTCTTTGATCCTGTCACTGCCGTGGACTCGATACACTGTCTAGGATTTGGCGCTTTGCTGGCCACTTTTCATTATATCTTTAATAATTCAAACAATGCTTGGCTGGAAGTTTTCATTCTTTGATTTTCTTTTACTGCTGGTAGTGCATTTGCTGCTCATGATCTGACCATAGTCCTGATGCAACAATGCTGTTATGAATGCACAAAGGATATGTTACACGTGCGATTTCTGTCTGATGTAGGCTATTCTATATCATGCAGTATGTAAACGCCTTCTCTGCTGTTTGGGTTCATGTTTAGTTGCCACTTTGTGCAATAAAATGGTTAATTTTATAACTGTAAGTTACTATAAGCTGTACAGAGCCAATGCTGGTGATTCTGCCGGTGCAAATATATTTTAGCCTGAATAGGTTAATACAAACTTTTTTTTTTTTTTTACAAACTTTTTAGACTGAGCTTTGTTGGTTGAGCATGTTGTAGACAGTACGTTTTTTTGCCGTTGTAATGCAGTATGTTGGAAGGTAAAATTGTTGCTGTTTTTTTCAGTTTGTCCTTTTTTCTACTTCTACGTCTCTTTTGAAAATGGCCCACTCACTTTTGTACTGGCACGCCCAAAATACTATTTCTGCCTACGCCACTGATTAGTAGTGAGTCATGTACACACTGTGTGGTGTATTGAGACGGGACCACCAATAATTGTTACACCACCGAACGGCATTTTGGGTACAGCCTGCTCTCTGTCGCTCTCAGAACATTCAAGAGCAGATGAAGGAAGAGAGACCGGAGAGGTTACATTGTAGCAATCTCAAACATTTCAATCAGCAATGTATGCTAAGTTTCGGAGTGAACTCTTTGGTATCCGAAAATAGCCTGGTCCCAAATAGCTAGCTGTTAGCAAATGATGCGTATACTCTAGCATTGCTAGAGGATGCAACTATGTCATAGCAGGTGTATTGCTATGTATTTACCTGGCCATTTTGTCCTTTTTCTTTCCCCTTTCCTCCTCCCTGTCAGCCTGTAAATGTCTTTCTATCTGTCACCCAACTCTCCTGTGAGTCTGCATTGTATGCTGTGCAATAATCACAAAATGTCACAATGATAATTTTTCAGGAAAGTGCAGCATCCAGAGGAGCCAAGGTCTCAACCAATCAACAATACACCATGAGATGGTGGTGCAGACGTGCCGTTATTTCCCACAGACACATTAAAAAGGCAAACCGGCAGAAAGAAATGTTGCCTAAACTTAGGCTGCAGGCCAGTGCTGGTTAGCTCAGTAATTGCGGTGGAAATGCCAGTCTAAGGTTGATATAAAAGTGCAAAAGCACATCCAGGAAATACTAATCAGTCTCCTCAGTCTGTTCTCTGGGAGGCCGCCGCTGTTGTTGTTGTGAATGCCACTGCCTCTTCTTTATCTGTGTGTAGGTTTGTGTGTGTGTGTGTGTGTGTGTGTGTGTGTGTGTGTGTGTGTGTGTGTGTGTGTGTGTGCGTGTGTGTGTGTGTGTCTGTGCGTGTGTGTGTGTGTGTGTTGCATGTGTGCACCTGTGTCTGAACTTACTGGCAAGTAAATTAATATCTCCTACTTTCCCTGTCTCAGACAATAATAAAAAAAAAACTTTAATATGAGTAGAGAAAATTTGGGCAGGATCATTAAATTAAATTAGTCATTATAGTGGTGTCAGAGTAAAACATGCAGAGAGAGCCTTCATGTTCCCTACTTGTTCCCATCTTCCGCCACTTTCTCCTTCCATTCAAAACCTCCTCATTATAACGCTCATTTTTTGTTCTCAATAACATGCCTCCAGCTCATTTTCCTTTCTTTCATCCGTTTGTCCTTGCCTCTTTCAGTTTATTTCTGCACCGTGTTTCACACCTACAGTGACTAACTACAGTCTACATCCTCACCTGTCACTACAACTGCTCCCATCTGTCTCTTCTTACTTTGTCCTGCCCTGCGTCCATTTCTCTGACCTTATCACACACTGAGCCCCCGTCTGTCTGCACACAGTTTTGTGCAGTTTACACAAAAAGAAAAAAAAAGACATAAAAGCAGGTTATTCTGCATTCTCTGTTTGTTTGTGTCTCTGTCAGCGCAGTTAGTACCGTGGCAGGATTATTTTATTGTTTACAGGTTTAGCCCTTGTCTGCTATCATTCAGCTGTGTTTACAGTGCATGTTCCCCAACAATACAGGATTATAAGGAACTGCTGTGTGTGTGTGTGTGTGTGTGTGTGTGTGTGTGTGTGTGTGTGTGTGTGTGTGTGCGTGCGTGTGTTTGTGCATTCCTGTGCACCTGACTGGATAACCTATTTTAAACCACAAAAATGTTCCTGTCTCTATTAAATTCCTGTTACGTAGCTTCATTTTTTCCACTCTATTTAACAATACTCATATATTCTGCATCTGTGTGTTACTGCGCTTCATTAAAGCAATATCACATTCATACTGAGAGAAATAATAAAATCCAGTATGTCATGTTTTCATGGCTGCCGCATTCACATCAAAAAGAAAAAGTGTTGTGATTGAGTCAAACATGGTAACCAAAGAAACATTCAATTCTGTTTTTAATTTAACATGAAGTTCAGTGAGTTTAAACAATAACTGCCTGCACATCACAGCGCATCATGTCAGATTTTAACCATCCTGATCCACCTGATACAAACACACTGCACTGAAGAAGTACTCAGATCCTTTTACTTGAGTAAAAGTACCCATACAACAATGTAAATATACTCCATCCAAATATTGGATAATTTAACATTTTGTGCCTTATGTTATGTTATTTAAATGAAACCATCTGGGAAATTCAGAGGGAAAATTTCTTTTTGGTGAAACTGCTAACAACTCATAGACATCTTGAACGTAACAAGTAAGTAAGTAAGTAAGTAAAGTTTATTTGTATAGCACTTATCACAGACAGAGTCACAAAGTGCTTCACAGGCAATAGTCGTAAAAAGCATAATAAATCACAATAAATCGGAGTAAAACATAAAACTGTAAATACAAAATAATACAGTCAGCCTGACTAAAAATTTCAACAAATGCAGTCACTCTTAAAACATGTGTCAAAGTGTTCCACAGTCTAGGAGCGATTGTTTCAAAAGCTCTGTCACCTTTTGTTTTCAGCTTAATACGAGGAACAGCCAGTATAAGCTCTGATCTGAGGACCTCAAAGATCTACTGACAACATAAGGGTGCAGCAGATCACTTATGTAAACTGTTGCCTGACAATTGATGGCTCTGTAGGTAATTACAAGAATCTTGAATTGGATCCTGAATTTAACCGGTAGCCAGTGCAAAGAGGCCAGGACAGGGGTAATGTGAAGGAAGGAACTAGACACCTTTTTTGTAAGGGGTCATAGACCAAAAAGTCAAATTTCGAAGGCTCCTTTAAATGCGGTCCACAAATGTGGCCTCCTTTTACAGAATTTGGAGGACCCAACTGTTGTATCCTTCGCAAATAGCAGCATTAAGTAAATGTACTTAGTTACTTTCCACCACTGACTACCAGCCTCCCTGTCACATTTTTCAGAGGTTTTTGTGTCTCCCAGCCAGCCTCTGGAAACACACTGATTTGGTGTCAGACGAGTACAGAGGAGCTTGGCGGTCTGAACTGCAGCATCATTCCTCCTCCTGAACTCCATCCAGTAGTGTGAGTCACAGCCAGTCCTACGCGAGCCTGCCTTTAGCCCACACTGAGACCGGCCCTCAAGTCACCTGCACTAATCCTCAGGATAAATAAACCATGTGCAGAGCAGTGCAGACAACCCGAGCTATTTTCAGCCCTGCTGTGCTTCTTTTTTTTTTCTTCCTCCCTCTTCCCCGGTCCGAAATGTCTTCTAAAAAAGTGTTTCCCCCTCTCAGGCCGAGCAAATAGAGCGTGCTTGAGCAGCATTATTGGTCCGTCTCGAAATCAGCTGGAGTCATGGAGACGCTGTTTGGCTGTCCGCCATTTAACAACATGGGATAAGATGTCTCGGGGGTTTAAAATTTGCAGATTTGTTTGGGGTTATTAAAGTGGGAGTTTAGCATTGAAAGTAATGATTAGGCTATCACACTACTTCCACGTCTCCTGTGGCCGCTAACCCTCTATGAAGTCCCACTCGCAAAGGTGGAAAAGTTGGAGAGACTGGTCAGCTCATATGTAAGGAAGTGGCTTGACCTTCCCAGGTACCTCAGCAGCATTGGGCTCTACGGCAATGGGAGGACCCCATTGGCTGCAAATGAGCAGGCAAAGGCAGCACTCCGACACAAGGACATCGTGGGCCGAGTGCAGGGACGAGGAGTGGTCTTGGCCTTAGGGCCAGTACACCGCCGTGGAGCAAGGCCTCTCCATCTCAGAGACGCAAGCTGGTGGTCCAGGAGGTGCGCCAAAGCTGTGGCACAGCCAAAGCAAGGGCAGTGGATGGCATGGAAAGGAGTGGAGAAGATGGAAGATCTCCTGGAATGAGCTGTGGGAGATGGAGGCATTCAGGGCAAGCTTTACCATCAGGGCTGCCTACGATGTCCTGCCTTCCCCCGCAAACCTAAGCCTGTGGTATGCCGAAGACCCCACATGCCCTCTATGTCCAAGTCCAGCAACACTGAAGCACATCTTAGTGGGATGCAAGACCACCCTCACCCAAGGCCGTTACACCTGGCGGCACGACCAGGTGCTAAAGTGTCTTGCAGCAGTGCTGGAAAGTCGACGGACAAGTGTGAATGCCCTTCCTCCCCCGTCATCCCAGTGGCAGCCTCACCATTTGTTCGGGAGGGCAAGGGTCAAGCCAGCCTCACCACCATAAGACCAGACACTGGGCAGCTGGGCAGAGCACGGGACTGGAAGCTGCTGGCAGACTTGGACAATATATTCTGCTTCCCAGCTGAGATCGCAGCTACCAACCTGCGACCAGACCTTGTTCTGTGGTCAGCCTCACTCAAGCTTGTCTACATCATCGAGCTCACCGTGCCCTGGGAGGGTGCAGTGGAGGAGGCCTACGAACGGAAAAGGCTGAGGTACGCTGAACTTGCAGCCGATGCGCAACAACAAGGCTGGAATGCGAAGGTACGCCCAGTGGAAGTAGGCTGCAGAGGGTTCGTAGCCACCTCAACATCCAGGCTACTCAGGGAGATGGGAGTGCGAGGGAAGGCCCACCGGCGGGCAGTCAAAGACCTCTCCAGGGCTGCTGAAAAGAGGAGCCAGTGGCTGTGGGTGAAAAGGAAGGACTCCGCCTGGGCCTTCAAGTGAGTTGATGGCATCTAGGGGTGAACCTGGGACGCTGGGATTCACTGCTGAACCCTCTGGAGGTGTCGTGGGCCTATCAACGAAACACCCAAAAAGGAGGGCGCCCACTTGACAACCCAAAGGGTGCCATTACTCAATTGACCATCCCAGGGAGTCTCATCTGTGCCTCAAGTACGCATTCATTGAGGGATATCAACATCTAGTCCTACACAACAGATCTTAGTATGCTAAAACAACTGGTGATGTTTTGAAGCTCAGTGATTGCAGATGATCAATCTGGCCATCCCTCTCCCACTGAAAGCTGATATAATTTTTGCCTTTTGTGACAAAACGTCACGCCTCTTCTTCCATCCTTCCTTCTACTTTTATCTGCACTTAATGACGCACTACACTTCCCCCTACTCTTCCTTTAAACCCTCAGTTTCTCTGGTCTTAAGGGAAAGGATTCTCTAATGGCATAAAACAAGAAGAAACAAAGTAAGTGATGAAGAGACAGAAATTGAAAAAGAGAGAAAAAAAGACAGGTAGTGCGTTTCCAATAGTTTTTATGTGCATTTTAAATTTTTACATTAAAAATAGTGCGAAACAGAGTGAAAACATTAAAACTTTGAAGGAGAAAAAAGGCAAAACATTACTGTTTTTACGCTTGGCTGAGTTGGAAAAGTTGGTGTATCAATAAAATAATGTGACTAGGTGTAATGGAAACAGGCTTAGCTAATAAATCGTGACGAAAAGTAGTGGCAGGCAAAAACATGGAAACGTGCATTCATTTACAATTTCTGGAATTTGTTTTTTAATTTGTGCAACATTTGGATGGAAACTTGACTACAGAGGTCTTCTCTGAGTTTGGGGTTTCACATAATAACTGAAGTTACATGCTGGCAGACTTGTGTTTTAACAGCTTTAAAGTGTATGCATGATGGGTTTAATCTGCGGGGATGTAAGGTAGGTGAATGTTTATTGAAGTTCCTATATTAAAATACGCTCGATAAAGTTGGCTTGAGCTCTCCTGCTGCGTATGGCAGTCTCGCAGCTGACAGTTGGATTGAGTACAGGATTACTCTCCATTATGAGCCCTGAGTATTCACCTGCTGATCTGGGTAATGTGGTTACTCGGCCCCTCAATCAGTCTTCAGAAGTGGTCAGCACTAAATACCCCGCATGCAGCACTGTGTTATATTAATTTAATCCTCGAAGTGTGTTCATATGTTTATCCCAGTGGGAATACATTTAAGAGGCTGCTTAAGTGATTTCCTATGTACGTGATATCTCCACCTTATTATTCTATCTTCATCAAGATTTGTTTTTGTCTTGTTTTTTTGTTTTTGAAAACTCAGGGTTCCTAAGCCGGAGGGTGAAAAGGGGATGTCATGGGAGCAAATAGAACAAAGGAAAGGGCATAAGAGTGAGGGAGGGAAAGAGAGTGAGAGAGAGAGAGAGAGAGAGAGAGAGAGAGAGAGAGAGAGAGAGAGAGAGAGAGAGTGTGAGAGTGAGAGTGAGAGAGAGAGAGAGAGAACAACATGAAAACATAATGAGGATTGTCATGCCCAAGAGGACTGATGTGAGGGATGTACTGCACAGGGGTTGAGACGAAGGGGGAATGCAGAAAATTGCTTAAGAAAGGAGGGAGAGATGATAAAATGAGGATAAACACTGTGGCCAGGGGATGACATAACTTTGCTGACTCAGCGCAGGAGGATGCGACAAGTTCAGGAGCCAGAATGTGAAGCGCAGCTGTGCTGACCCACACGCCGCTGGGCGGTGTGGGTGGTGGCTGTGCTTCACATCTGTCGCTTCAGGCCACAAAACCCAGAGGAAATGCAAGCCTAAGTATATTCTTGCCAGAGGAAAGAAGGGCTGTCCCCAGGACTCTGTTTCTTTTCCATCTCCCAACACGGCCAGAGTTGTCAGAGAAATCTGAGCTCATCGTCACCCTCTGGGTTGCTTTTAGAGTTGTTCAGGTTGGCTTAAGACCATTACTATGTCGAAAATACAGTGGTGGTTTTTTATGTTTTATTCCACCCCTAGAGGGTTAGGGTATATTTTACATTACTGCTGACCATTTTTCCATACCATACATTTTAGTATTTTAGGATTCATTTCATGGCAGTACAGTTTGAAAATAGACTTCTTGAAACTTGAAAAATATTCCATCACTGCAAATCTTTAATCACCTTTAAGTTTATTTATTGTCAATGTTACTCTATCTCAGCTGCATTACGTAACTGTGAGCAGTGATGCTTTTAAAACTGCAATGCTTTGGGAAATGGTCGTTAGAAATGTAATTAAGATATACAGGATTTATAGTGAACGGGCTAAAACATGCAGAAATGGTCTTTTAGGGGTTATATATCTGTATTTCTTAAACAGAATTCCTTATACATTCACAACCGCACAGCTCGCAAATGATAAGTGATACAAAATGCAGTGATTCTCATACCACAAAGCTGTCTTGTCTCTTTTCCGAGGCAAAGCATGTCTCACGTTTTGTCTACAAAATCTACAAATGCATGTTGCCTTCTTGAGACATGACAGCAGTTATCAGGGTACAGAAATTATAACACAACTGTCACGACAGTGTGCTGGGAGCTCGCAGAAACAGCTATTCCCTTGGCAGAGCTGTCAAAGTCTGAGTTTGACAAACAAAAAAGGGCCGAGCATCAGACCAAGGGAACATGTCACGGGTGGGGCTCTTAGCTCTGTTCTACTTTACTGGAGTTCACTGGTGAGTGGGTTTTTGAATAGGCACAGTGTTCCGTCTACTTCAGAAATACCTCCGAGTCCAATTAGCAGGGATGATTCTCTGCAACTATTGAGGAGCAGAAGGGGAGCGCTGGGTGCTTTCGATAACTCCGTAATAACTGCTAATGCCATTTATCCGTTTCTCAAAGTGCTTCTCTGAGCGAAGGAACACGAGTCTGATTGGTTTTCTTTTTTTACTGCCTTATACAATTAAATCAGTCAACAGAGGAATATCATGTAATAACAATCAATGAGAGAAAAACAACATGTTGGGGATTTCACTTTCTGGTGGAGAGTTAGATGAGAAGATTGACACCACCCTCATGTCTAAGAGTGGTATCAATCTTCTCATCTAACTCTCTGCCAGAAAGCGAATAAATGTTTTTTTTTTTTCCAAAGTGTTGAACTATTAGAGTAGCTATAATATATATTTTTACTATGATAAAAATGACAATGTGAAAGGAGTCACTCGGCGTGATGAAACAACAGAGAATTATCACCTGAATTTGCAGCCCCTTTCAGCTTCAAGCAGCTTTTTAGTAAGGTTCAGCTGATTTGTTTAGCTGCTCTTACTGCTCTCATCTCCCCAAGTGACATGAGAGGCTGGTTTAAACATTTGGTAGGAAGAATAAGAATTCTTTAGAAGAAAACTCAGTAATTTTAATTGGATACAATCAGGTTGTAGGTTGTTTTTTGGAGGCAACTGTCCAAACAAATATTGTATCTAATTTCCTTTTGGGGGCTACTTTTCATCACCCTGGTACAATATTAAACACTACCTCAGCGGAGGAGGACACATTAGCTGTGAAGATGCGGAAAAAGGTGAACATTTGTAATTCTATGACAGGCGACGACAACGTATTGTCAACTTTCTGTACGTGCCATGGATTGGAGAAGTCTACCCTCGAGGTAGTATGTATGAAAGTATTGTTAAAAAAAAGTGATTGTCAATTCAGTCGAGTGCTGAATCTGTATTCTTATCACAAACTGGCCTGAAATAAAGTAGTTTCTTATCAGCCTCTTTTTTTCTTCTTTTGATCTTTGCACAAAGAACAGTCAGTTGGGATATACTCCTTTCTTTATTCATCACGCACTTTGCAAATGAAACAATGAAAAGATTAACAATGCAATGCATCAAAGACGGTCTTCAAAGGAAGTGCATTTTCCAGTTTTCTGGAGCTGCGGTGATGTAGATAACAAAGGGTTAGTTGAGAGGAGAGAAATAAAGGCCTTAAACCTCTCCAGGGGGAACACCTCTCTGCTGCCATGTTCTGGCCAGATGCAATTTCCTGAATGCCGTACTGCTCTTCAAAGAGATGAGAAATTGCTACATTACAGCAGAGAGCTCAGAAGAGGTGGGGACAGTTTAAGAAGCAGTCTTGGACTTGTGAGCCACATAAATGAACTATTTCATGAATTATCCATTCCCCTCAAAGTAGACAAAAACAGGGAAAGGTCAATAAGATGGTTGAGTGGGTGTTAGGACCACACACACACACACACACACACACACACACACACACACACACACACACACACACACACACACACACACACACACACACACACACACACAATAAACAACTATTTACATGCTTAATATGTGTGCATTTCATATTCCACTGCTGGAATGAATTATTGAGGCAGCACTAACCAAATGTTTGGGAGCATGTGCTCAGAACCAGAAGGCTGTCTCAAATCCTATCAGGGGAAAAAGTCACGATGCAATGTTTGGGTTTAGGAGAAGAGCCAAGAACTACTGCATCATTGAAGTGCCAGAGTACCACAATCTTCACCTCTCAGGGACTGTTCTGTTTCAGGGATTTCATCTTGTCTCTTCTTATTCTGAGGACAGCAAACTAATTTAAAGGCCTTGTTGTTTTTCTGGTGGGTGGGTTGAAAGGTGGCCTTGGTCCACGTAATCTTAATAGACCTTTTACACAGCAGACATTTTGACTTGTCATAGCAAGAGCAACTCATTAACGATGGCTCCGTTCCCAGTCAGTGAGCCAGCATGCACAGTAGCAGGACCCTGAAAGTGAAGCAGCTACATGGAGTTCAGCCATGATTAATTTTATTATTTATTTACGTTTATACGTTTATTAGTAGAAAAAAGACAAGCGACTAAAAATTGAGGGTGTACAAATTATAAAGCCCTTTGAGGCAAAACTGTTTTTTTGGGCTCTGTAAATAAAATTGACTTGACATATATACGAACACGATACGAGTATGAAAAACTACATACACAAAAGAAAGAGTAAACAGGTAGGTCTTGAGCTTTAAACATATTTACAGTGTCCATGTGTTCAACAGTTTATAGTAGCCACAACCTCAAAACCTCCTTTATTACGCCTGAAGTGAGCTACAACCAACCAGTTCTGAGCATAAGCATCAATATCAAAGCTACTTCAACGCAGCTGCTACAATAAGTGGCTGCATGCAGAGCTCCTCATTGGTGTATGAATGTGTGTATTAATGTTCCAACACCAAAAATAAATCTCTTAGGCCAGCCTGTTCTTAGTCAGCTCTCCTGTTTAAATCACGGTAAGAACCACTTGATGCTGTAATATGTATAAGAGGATCTACAACCACAGATGTCCACTGAAGATGAACAGGACTCTTCCGTGGAAAAGATAAACGACCATTACACTTAATCCAATCTTTTCAGTGAGGCTGCTGTGTGGAATGATCAATGTTCAGCTCCAAATTAAAAACCACATCTGATGTCAGTGACCGCTGGCAACAGTGCCTGGGTGCGCCAGCAGCAACAGCAGGCTTTAATGGCAGAGACATTACAGCCTCTGCTTTTTGCTGCAGGGAAAACGCACATGAGCATCAGTCACTCACACATATATACTGTATAATGTTTCAAACACATTTCTTTGACCAGCTCCACTGCATTATTTCACATCTCTTCTCCACAAGGATTTAATTTCAAAAGGACATTGCTGTACAATGCAGCCTTGTTTTGTAAATAGAAAATGATGATAAAAAGATGAAAAGGTAGATGGAAACATTTACACAGAGCTGTGGGGATTCAATAAAATAAATTAAAAGCTCAAAAGAATGTTTGATCATAAATTTTAACAAAGACTTGTCGGCACAGATTCAAAACATATTTTATACGCAGACTGATATAAACACACCCCAATGTTATCATCATAAAACAAAAAAAAGAAGAATCAATCATAGAAGTGTAAATCTAATTTTGTATTGAAAAGTGCCCTTTTTTTAATGAATGAATAGGATATATATATATATATATATATATATATATATATATATATATATATATATATAGCGCACAGCTTCCCTGCCAAACAAATATATTTATTAGATAAAGAATTTAAATATCATATCGGGAGATGAGACTTTGTCCAGTTCCGATGCCCTCCCTTCCTCTCCCTCTCCCTCTCTCTCTCTCTCTCTCTCTCTCTCTCTCTCTCTCTCTCTCGCTCTCCCTCTGCGTCTCCCTGCAGCAGAGTGCACACAACGGCACATCTGACACACAGACAGGCCGACAGAAAGGCAAATATAGTTAACTTGTGTCTTGCTAACATGCATAAGCTACTAGCTAATGTAATAAGTTAGCTAAGGTTTAGCTTAGACAACATATCACGGCCATACAGGCTAATGGACTGTACTTAATGGAGACACTACAGGTGAATACAGTAAATTTTGTGTCTAATAATGCCATCACATTCGCCCCTTTGATATGAAAATTAGGCTTTCATTAATTAAAATTGCATTCATTTGACAAGGCACTGCAGGTGAATGGGATAAACAAAATAACTAAAACATATAGCCACAGAATTTCCCCAGTTAATGACTTACATCAAGAGTCTTTTCCCCTGAAATGTTAAATCCAAATGTAAATATGCACATTAGCTTGTTTGGCTCATTCAGAAGAAATCTACAGATGGAGGGTAGTAGGCCTAAAACAAACACCATCTAAATGTGTATTCTGGAAGTTTTCTTTCCATTAGAGCTAAAGAAGACTTGACAGCAAAATAAACTAAAATCTCAAAATTGACCAGTATATGAAAAAAGTGTCCTGCGTTAAAAAGTAACTTGATCATTTTGATTGTAGGCTCCTCATCTAATACTAACATTGTTTTTTCATTATTGTTGCAGTGTTTTTTCCTGTAAAATTTACAAAATACCAGCAACAGCCCTTTTCAGTTTAGTGTAAAGATTTTTTGTTATTAATTCCAATAACACCAAAATATTTAAAATGATGTATTGCCATTTGCAAAATAAACAAATTATTAGTGAAACGATGTCCCTCTCCTTGGTGCAGTCAGTTATTATGAATATATACTTGAAACTAGTAGCATAGAAAACATGCACATTGTGGCATAGTTTCCTTTGCTGTTGCCTGCTCTTGTGACAAACCTGGTGAATACTAAAGAAGGCCAAGGCCTCTGTGTGAACTGATTATTTTGTAGAAATCTGTTGAGTGTGAAACAGTTGCGTGAGTGTCAGGGAATTAAAATAAATTGGTAAGGAAGTCATTAAAAGTAAGTTGTGTTAATATGTTTTATGTTTTGTTTTGTTGCCCTGTCTGTGCACGTCCCTGATAAAAGACATACATGTTCACACAACAACACCTACTGTGACATATTTATGCCGGAGAGGGTTTCGATTGAAACCAGCAGCATCCACAGACAAAAACACAGCAGGTATCCCCAGGTTAGAAAACTACATGTCTTTTTCTTCACTTCGCTCAGAGGTTTGCTCTCTTTGCTGTGGGGGGTTCATCATTCTTTAACTCACTATAAATAGATAATCCTATGATTTATACAGTGTGCATTGTCTGCACTCTACTCTACTCTTCAATCACAGAATAAAATACACTGTAGATGCAAATCTTTAAAAACAGGGCACAAAAATATATGTTTTTCAAAAAAATCCTAAAACACCTGGGCACTGTAATGTTTTAGAAAACATTACTCAAACAGGATTAAATTGTGCTTTTGTTGAAGACTTTTTTCAGCACCGGATTTGGACCGACACTTCTTTCTTATCCTGTCTGTGATTTTAACACATGGGATTACGTACGGAGGGTCTAGTGGGAATCAGTGCTAACGTTAGCAGGATAGGCTAACTAGCTTCATCTTTCCCCGTGTAATAACAGTACGACAGCAGTCCTCCCACATATTGTAGAGGGACAGATTTCTTAAAACGCTAACAGTAAATTACCAACAATAGTGGTGTAAATTGATGTTAAGGAGTTCAGCAACGTTGTGATGTGTTTGATGGAGGAATGATGTACAGGAGGCCTGCGTCTATTTATATGCTGTCATTTATTGTGTAGATAGGAGCAGATTATACGTACTGGTCAGTCAAACAGTTAGCTTGTCACGGTCGGCTCAGACCCAGCTTGTTTACCGAGAGCTCTTTTATGACTAATTTAGCTTTGTAAAATGAATTACATCTACTTGTTACACTTTACAATAGCATTTCAATAAGTAGCATGTTCATACAGAGGATATACTCATATGAATTTGCTATATTTATATGGAGTGCTGCACTCAACTACCTCAGATGGTTACATGAGCTTGTTGAAAAAAGAAGGCAAAAAAAAGTCATGAATAACCTTTACAGGGCTATGGTGGCTCTCAAATGTCAGTCATCTGTTGTTATGGGAAACGCCACTCAGAGGCCAAAAACTTGTTCGCTGTTTCCACAAATATGTCTATAAAGAGGATTTATTCATTTATTGGATTATAGATCATTATAGTTTATTATAGTTTCACAAAAAGTTTGAAGAATTCAAATGTTAGTTTGAATTTAATAGGAATAAGAGGAACAACAATTTCAAGCTTTGGCAACGCAGGCAATACTTATTAGCAGGATGAATTCATTGTTGGTTTTGGTCTTCAACGGGATTTTTTGACAATCACCAGACTTATCCTTTAATCATGATCGGATGGAATCTTCTCGGCAAACAACTTACCACTTTGAAGTCCTCCGCTCTGCACTCGGTGCCATGAAAGTGGCAGGCAAGCAGCATGTCGTTGATGTCGTGTCCGGTGCGGTCATAGAATTCCAGCATGTTGAAGGGTCGCGGCTTGAAATTATGGAAATCGGCTTTGACCTTTAGGCTCTCCAGGACGCTCTCCTCCACAAGATGTATGTCCCTGATCTCATACCTGAAAAAAACAGACAGACAGAAAGAGAGGTCAAAGAAATATTTCATACTTTTCAAGCGCAAATGAATAATGTTATACCCAGTAGGTTGGTATGAATGGATGAATTTACTTGAACAGGACGTCTTCACAGTGAAAAAATCACTGCCGGATGATAAAGTGGACTTCATATAAAATGAATTTCAGCCATGGAAGATTTTTTTCGGCACACTTCAGGAATGTTTATGAGTCTTTATCTGTGAACTTTTGCTCCTCTCAGCCAAAGCTTAAAAATAATACAGTCCAGAATGAATCACAAGAGACAGAAGACAGACAGTAAAAATGTACAAGATGGTTTTCTGTGCCATTTTCTGGCTCTGAACTGATGGCACTACCAGAGTGTAACACTTTATTGTACAGTACATAATAAAGTTCAGACAAGAGCTGTACAGGCCCATAAAGCTTGTCGTCCATTCACTGTTGATGCAGCAGCTTCAGGCTACATTTCAACTCCAGTCTCACTTAACTGGATTCAAACTTGGAGAAACATGTTTGTTTATGTTTTATTTGGATTGTTTTGGTCATGAGAACATTTAATTAAAATGTCATATGAATTCTAAAACTTTAAAGCAAGTCTGACTAAAATATTAAAAGGTAAAAACAATAGGGAATTTCTAAGTCTTTTTTGGGAATCATGTTACTTTTGACTTTGACCACCTGACAGACTGACATGAGATTTGGTACAAACATTCATGGTCCCCAGATGAAGAATCCTAGAGACTTTGGTAATAACCTGACTCTTCCTCTAGCGCCACCAGCAGGTCAATGTTTTCACTTATCCTGAGAAATATCTCAATATCTACATTATGGATTACCACAAGATTTTGTACAGACATTTATGTTTCCAACACAATGTTTTCTTATTATGATGCTTTGACTTTTCCTTTAGTTACCTCTGCCACCATTATTATTATTTTTTTTTAAAGATTATTTTTTGGGCTTTTCCGCCTTTATTTGACAGGACAACTAGGTGAGAAAGGGGAGAGAGAGGGGGAAGACATACAGGAAATCGTCACAGGTCGGATTCGAACCCTCAACCAAAAAGTATATGTGCGCCTGCTCTACCCACTGAGTCAACCCGGCCACCTCTGCCACCATTATTGTATCGTTTGTCTTGAACTTTGGTACAGACACGCTTGTCCCCCTCAGGATGAGTTATCACTTGGTGTTTACCAAATTTTATTTCCTCTAGTGCAATAATTAAGTCAAAATTTCTTTGTCCAATACTTTGGTTCATGACCAAGTACCTAGAAAACTAATACCGTTCCCATCTGCCTCTGCTGTACTTACTGATTTCTTTGGCCACTTGGGGGCAGCGAAAAAAAAAGCTGTAAATATAACGTTGACACATACCTGCCAACACTCCCGTTTTTCCTGGGTTTCTCCCGTTTTTTAGCCCTATCTCCCGGACCCCTCCCGGTTAGTTATTTCTCCCGGGAAACTAAGTAACTCCGTAATTTGTATGGCCCAAACTCCTTTATAAATAATCGGACCAATATGTTTGTCTAATGTTGACCAGTTGCCAGATCTTGTATGAAACGCATCCTATTCACACAATCCATACACCATACAATTTTCAACCTGTTTGTCACCTCAACCTGGCAACCTATAACCCAGTTGCACAGTTGATCTCTGCGCAAGCTTCGCGGAAAGTTCAGACCCAAAAGCGAGCCGATAAAAATGGCAGGTGAAGGCGGTGTTCCTGCAAAGAAATCGAAATATAGCTGTAAATTTCAACAGTGTTGGGCGCAACAATTTACATGCATCTTACTTAATCATATCGACAACCTCCACGCTTTTTGTAAGGTGTGTCGCATTGATTTTAATGTAGCGCACGGCGGGAAAAATGACATTACCCAGCACATTAAAACACAGCGCGTCTTACAGTACACTTAAACCCGGTTGCGCCGCCATCCCCTGCACAAATCTCCCGGATTTTGAAAACCAAATGTTGGCAGGTATGCGTTGACATATCATCACTTTTTAGGTTAATATGGTGAATTTGTTAGCAAAGAGATGCCTATTTAAACATCCAGCAATTACGGAGCAACATTATCATTATTATATCATTTGGAGTCGTGTTTCTGTCCACCTGGCGCATGTTAAGTCCAATATTAACTCTCTTTTGGCTCCAACTCCTCAGGAAAATATCTGGCTCTTTAGCAGCTAAATGCTCCACTATGTTCACCAGCTAACTGTGTCTGTACGTCTGCTGTTTGGTGCTGAGCAGGTAGTGTTCACTGGGCTTTTAGAGCTTTTTAATAAGTCTCTGTTGGTTGAACTCTACAATCAACCCTTTTCACACTGTCCCATTATTTTCACACTGTCATTTAATACATTGTTATGATAAAAATATAGATTAGAGCCGCTTTAAGCTAATTAGCAAATGTTAGCATGCTAAACTACATCAGCATCAGCATGTTAGTAGAGCTAGCATGGCTGTAGACTGTTAGTTGTGTTTGTGTATCATTAAGAGACTTTTTTTACAAGCAACTGTAAGGTTTATTTTTGATATTTGGTATCCACATTGTATTATTGGCTATATGATATTGTTGTATTGAGTTGTTTAGGTTGCCTTTTCCTGATCTTGCAGTAAAGGCTGTATAACAGTGAAGTGATACAATGTTATAAATTGATTAGATTGTTTTTTGAAACGAACCATGAATGTCTCCTCATGTTTCATCATGGACTTAATTACTAATGATACATTCTCAATGGTTTTCTTGCATGATAACAGCTAAGCCCCAGATATCACCACATTATTGATGGCTTAGTATTCAGTTACACTTCTGTGACATTTCATTTTGTCTGTATTATCAGCTGTAGTCATTCTCTCTCTCTCTCTCTCTCTCTCTCTCTCTCTCTCTCTCTCTCTCTCTCTCTCTCTCTCTCTCACTTTAAGAATGGCCTGCGAGTAACTGAGTGGGGAGCCAGACAACCCACATCACACCCAGCGTGATCAGTGGCACTGGGAAATTTCCTTTCCTTTAATGGCGCTCACAAAGATCTGACCACGCTGCGTCGTATCAGAAGAGAGCAGAATAGCTGTAAATGCACCCCACCTCTACCCTCGCTGTGATCTCCCACTGTGCTATTATTAAAAATGTCACCATTTTATTGGACTCACCAAAGAGCAGATTTTTTCAGAACACTGCCTCAAATGAAATTTTGTCATATGAATGGAGCCACTCTTGAATATGAATATGGTCTTTTATTGATCATTTTGTGTAACATACGATAACTGCAATGTGTTATTATGCATTACATGAATAAGAATGAGATGCACTTTTATTTAAGCAAGAGCTGGTAATGTATGATGTATAATTACAGTGTCACTATTACATGTGCTATAAAACTTGGAAGTAGGTGCAGCAACCCTTTTTGTTTTTCATTTTCATTGAGGGCAAAGGGACGTTTAACACTAACTGAAATCATTCAAACATCAAATCAATAATAACTAGCCTCATTCAGGTTTAGCAAATTAGTTCATGACATTAAGATTAGACTAAGCCTCATTATGGCAGAGGCTGGGAGTGTTTTTGTTTGACTGAAAGAGAACTTAATTAAGGAGTGGCCCTCGCTCCCCATTGTTTGTGTAGAGGACAAACAAGCCAAGAAGGCACTTATGAGATAAAATCCCATAAGAACAAGCCGACAGGATCAGCGAAGGCTTACACTTTAGGATGTGTGCAGCTTAAATATCATGCCACAAGACATTTCCCAGACCAGTGACTCCAAACATGGGAAGTGGGCGGAGAACAGTCTTAAATGGATTTCATGCCACAATCACTTTCTTTTCTGGCCGGGGGTATAACAGCTAAGTGTGCCGTTGCATCGCCTCTCTACCTTGCCAAGGGAGGCAGGATAATGAGCTACTTCAGAGTGTAAGATCTGAGATGTGTACATGGAGAAGGAAGCTCAGCCCCATTTATGCTTTGGTCTCCCAATTTGAAGAGTTTTCTTTGTGAACCACTGCCTGGAAATGTGATATTAGTAATGTAATAAGTAAAAAAAAAAAATCCAGATGGCAAATGTTGATCATCAGTCACACCAGCATCACAGAAAAAAAAGATAATTTTAGCATTCAGTCTGGGATCTTCATTAAAGATTTAGGATAGAAGTTGGCTGTATATCCTCATAAAAGCGAAGCCACCAGAGGCCTTCAGCACTGTATGCTACTGAGCCCTGTCCTTGATCTCTTTAACTGACAGCCTGTCAGAGGTTCACATCAACTGAGCTGAGTTTTTGATCCCTCAAATGACAGACACTGGCCACTAAATGTAGCGAATGACACCATTGCTGATTTGTTTCATTATCGCTGCCTCTGTTGACATTTGGAACAATATTACAACACTAGGGGGAGAGCAACATGTTTATCAAAGAACTTTTAAAGCCAGGATTAGTCACAGTCCCTCTCCGAGATCGTTCCTCTTTTTCGTCTGCCTCTTGGCCCTATGCATGATCTTAATCAACTTAAACTATCCAAAGAAGTAAAATCTTTGACAGCTCAGAAACAAAGTGGATTTAATGTGCAGGAGTGGAGTTTTCTACAGCTCTGTTGAGGTTACAGAAACATGAGGATTTAAATGCATAACTGACAAAGATCCCCAGAGCATCTGCCATTTCACTTGTAATCAAAGGAAGCAGACTCTCTGCATCTTTTCCTCCTGTGCATACAGTGGATGAGGTTGCCAGCTCCAGTATCCAGAGCCCTCAATTGCACCAACAAGACGGCTGTCGTTCTCCGATTATACCTTACGCTGTAAGCAATTGCTGTAAATTTACAGCCAAGTTTCAACACTAAAATACTGTTTTCATGTTAAACAGTTTAGTACTGTAGTTAGCAATGCATTGTGGGCTGCTTAACTTGGAGCAACAGGACAGAGGCCCTAAACAGTATGCTGATGTTTTAAATTACAGGACACTACAGTATTTTTTGGAAACTGAGTGTTGACTGGGGAAATTGGAGCACGTCAGAAGTTTGATACGTTAGCCTTTTAAATTGAGGCTACTGCTTTTGGTCAATTTTCTTTAAAAAATACAGAAATCATTTGCCATTAACTCCTGGAGGGACTTCAGGAACCATCATTTGGATAGGAGATTTTCCAGAAAAGGACGCACAATTTAGATGACATGTGCTACACATCATCGAGTGTTCTTCATCAACATCCATCGTGTCTTGCATCTACAAATTAAACGGTAATTCAAATCTTATTCATATTGCCAAGAATGTTAGATATCAAACTGATGCTCAGGAGCTTGTCTTGCTAGGGATATGAATGTCATTTATCAGTGAGGCTTAGATTTTCATAGGCAAAACAATACTACTTTTGGGTGTTTTTTTGTTTAATTTTGGTAACATTAGCCGAACGTCTGCATCCAAGGAACAACACTTGTTAACCAGTAAGAGAGGCCAATCGGCAGATGGAGGCAGCAGGAAAATAGCATTATACTGTAAATTCCTGATTGTATAGTTTATTTATTATTATGATTATGATTGTTTGTTGTTGTTTGACAGTGGCAACACTGGAATAATGCTGCAGAGAGGAACAGCGGCTACCAAAGTGATAGTCATCTCTCCTGGATCCACAAGAACTAAGACATAAAAACACTAGCCTACCTCACAGGACTATTTTAAGAGGTAACCTGCAAGTCTACCATGCAGTGGCACAGGTGCCTACCTTACAGTTTCATCCCTAAATGTTTTTATTGATGCATATTATTGATGCATATTGTCAAAATGTTCTACTGTACTATAATAGTTTCAAAATGGCCTTAATGCACATTTTCCAAATGTTCTTAAGTTTGTTTTCCAAATGTTGCCAATTCTGCATATGTTCAAAATGTTATTATGAAAGTATATTTTTACAGACAGCAGAGAATATATTGCAGATTACATATGTAAATCTTTAAAATTGACTTTTGAGGAAATTTTAATCTAACTCACAGGACTATTTTAAGAGGAAAAACACAAGCTTGTGGGCATTTTTTTCCCAAAATGTGCCAAAGATGCTTGCATGCTGAATGTTCTTACTTGTGTAATCAAAAAGGTCTTAATGTTCCTTAAACAGTCTTAATAGTGTAGTTTACCAAATATTGCTAATGATGTGTATTTGTTGCCTTGGTCATTTTCTTAGACCCATTGTGTTATTCAAGGTAAAGCTTAAGTTACTGTAGGTAAGATAAATCACTTGTGACAAGAATTTGGTAAGTGTTCAAACTTGTCTTAAATTAAAAAAAAAAAAAAGAGTCAACTATAGGTTATGCCCTTCACGTTCGGTAAGGGTTAGGGGCAGTCTCTGACAGGCAATTTAAGAGTTGAAGTTTAATGCCATAGACTAAAGCAGACATTACTAGGCTGTTTCTGTTTGCTACTAGAAATCTCTTGTCAGCGTTTTCCAACAGGGTTTATTTTCTTTTTTTCCATTTTTTGAAAGTATTCATGTTGACATTGCTCTTTGAAATAAAGGTATTTGATTTTGAAGTTTTTATTGCTTATTTTGCATAATATTCACAATAATGCATATCTTAAGCAATTGTCTATAGCCCTGAGAATAATGAAGTTCATTGCAATCAATATTGATTGCAATGAAGACTGATATTTTAGGAAACTGTTCAATTTAGTTATTGTATTATCTACTGTGCCTGTCTACGGTAAACTGTGAGAAGTTAAAGTAAAACCTAAACAGAATATTATCGTAATTTCCAAATAATCACAGAAATATGTTGCATTTTTTTTTTTTTACTGTATTAGACTGTGAAATCATTTAACAGTGTGAATACAGAAATATACTGTATTTCTGGTTTACAGACTATGGACACCATAAAATTACTGTATATTGCTGGCGTCTTTGCTGCCAGCTCTACTGTAAATTATAGAAATACAGAAATATACCGTTTTTCTGGTTTACAGACTACTACCGTAAAGTCATTTTACGTATGAATACCGTAAAAATAACGGTATACTGCTGGCGTCCCTGCTGCCAGCTCTTTACTGTTATTTTACAGGAAAAATATTTACAGTGTGGTTATAGTGGTTACCTATGGTTGAGCAGGGCCAGCAGCTCCCCTGCGTGGTACAGGTCATTGCGCGTCACCTGGCTGAAGCGGAACGCGTTCAGGTTGCAAAAGGTGACCGCTGGAAACGTCATGTTCGGGGTCGTGACTTCATCCAGTTTGGTGACATGCGGGTACTCGAGGTAGAGGTGGATCCGGTCCACGCACACGTACAGCAAGAAGGTCAGAGACCCCAAGAAAAACACGACCCACAGGCAGCGTTTGATGCAGAGCCGCTCGTATGTGAAAATGTGAGAGATTCCGTGCAGAGTCGAGCTGTGCGCAAAAACTTCTATTGGTGGAGGTTGATTTGTGTCCATTTCTTCGGTTTCTACTTTGAGATCCATTGCCACTGTGCAACAAGCTCGATCAGAATGCCGGAGTCAGAAAAACAGCTTCAAAACACTGTTAGGAGAAACTGAGCCGAAATTAATTCACCTGTGGCATAAACTGTCGTTATCCAACCGAACAGGTGCGAACGTGTAGATAACCACTCTTGGACTTGGCGCGGTTTGGTCGCCATCCCTCATGCAGACAGATGGAGACACATTTTCAGCATCCGCCGCTCTTTAAAAAAGTCAAACGAGCAGGAATTGCGAGCAGTAGTGATGCATTTCACAAAAGCAGGCATGCAAAAGCATGGTAATTGAAACCCATGCATAACCAAGATGTCAAAACGAAGGTCCATCACCACTGCACTACTGTGATGTTTAGCAGGTTTCTCGCTGGGTTGCAGTAAAGCGAAGAAAAGGGATTGGCAAAGTGTTTCATCAGCCTGCGAATTCACTGGCCGAGTCCAGTGAAGCACGCGTCATTCCTGCACGCCAACAAGAGGAAACCCGGACACCGAAGAGAGAAAGAAATCCTTTTGACACTTCAGCTCATTTATTAAGAGTTCCTCTGTAGCTGCGCTTTACTCGTGTCCTTTTAAATCGGCAGATTTTCAGGTCAAGTCAAGAGATTTTTTCTAATCAAATGTGTTTGGGAGTCAGACGGTTGGTTATTCGTGGTGAGTCGTGAGCTTTTCCGCCGCTCGTGTTTGTGTCTGCATGGCAGCAGTGGACGGGAGAGGAGAGCAGTGGACGGGAGAGGAGAGCAGGGTGGACTGACGCCTGCTGTTCACCTGTGAGTTACTGTAGTTGGCAGTCCGAGTAAAACAGAGAGAGAGAGAGAGAGAGAGAGAGAGAGAGAGAGAGAGAGAGAGAGAGAGAGAGAGAGAGAGAGAGATGCATGTGGTAGACATTAGGCTACTACCATTTTCTAGTGTAGTGACTGTTTGGAAAGCATCCTTCTGCAATATGTTTACATAAGAGGGAGAAAGATTGATGGAGAAACAATCCAAATTATAGTCAAAGAAAAGGAAAAGAACACCAATTCAATTTAATTTACAAACCCCACTTCCAATGAAGTTGGGACATTATGTTAAACGTAAATAAAACAGAATACATGATTTGCAAATCCTTTTCAACCTATATTCAGTGAATGCACTACAAAGACAAGATATGTAATGTTCAAACTGATAAACTTTATTGTTTTTTTTTGCAAATATTCACTCATTTTGAATTTGATACCTACAACACGTTCCAAAAAAAGCTGGGACAGGGGCAACAAAAGACTTGGAAAGTTGAGGAATGCTCAAAAAATACCTGTTTGGAACATTTCACAGGTGAACAGGTTAAATGGAAACAGGTGAGTGTCATGATTGGGTATAAAAGGAGCGTCCCCAAAAGGCTCAGTCGTTCACAAGCGAGGATGGAGTGAGGTTCACCACATTGTGAACAGCTGCGTGAGCAAATAGTCCAACAGTTTAAAAACGTTTCTCAACGTACAATTGCAAGGTATTTAGGGATTTCATAATCAGTCCATAATATCATCAAAAGATCCAGAAAATCTGGAGAAATCTCTGCACGTAAGCGGCAAGGCCGAAAACCAACATTGAATGCCCGTGACCTTCGACCCCTCAGACGGCACTCCATTAAAAACCGACGTCATCATCATCATTATGTAAAGGATATTACCACGGGGGCTCAGGAACGCTTCGGGAAAACCATTGTCAGTTAACACAGTTCGTTGCTACATCTACAAGTGCAAGTTTAAACTCTACCGTGCAAAGTGAAAGCCAAATGTCAACAACACCCAGAAACGCCGTAAGCTTCTCTGGGCCCGAGCTCATCTGAGATGGACTGATGCAAAGTGGAAAAGTGTGCTGTGGTCTGATGAGTCCACATTTCAAATTGTTTTTGGAAATCATGGACTGTCCTCAGGGCCAAAGAGGAAAAGGACCATCCAGATTGATATCAGCGCAAAGTTCAAAAGCCAGCATCTGTGATGGTATGGGGGTGTGTTAGTGCCCATGGCATGGGTAACTTGCACATCTGTGAAGGCACCATTAATGCTGAAAGGTACAGTACATACAGGTTTTGGAGCAACATATGCTGCCATCCAAGCAACGTCTTTTTTCAAAAGAAACGGCTTATTTCAGACAAAGACATGGCCAAGCCACATTCTGCACGTGTTAAAACAGCGTGGCTTTGTAGTAAAAGAGTGTGGGTACTAGCCTGGCCTGCCTGCAGCCGATACCTGTCTCCCATTGAAAATGTGTCATTCAGCATTTCTTTCCTCTGTCTTTCTGAGGAATTTAAGCATGTGCCTAAGTTTTGTGTGTGCAGAAGACTATATACTGTTTCAACAGGCTGAAGAGTGCTCCTGTCATGAAGAGTAAACTGAAATTCATGTGTAAAATTGGTGGGTGGAAAAGTCCATTTAACCAAATACAGACTGAGCGACCACTGCCCAGACAAATCTGGCAACTCAAAATAAACAGACTGTGTCAACATATGCCAACTATAAGAGATGGAGACAGAGCAGCACTGCCTGCAGCCTGTACAGTATTAAGACCAAAACCAATTCAGTATTTACTTTGGGAAAAAAAAAAAATATTGCCATAGATTTAAGTATTTCGGAGCATGTCACAGCCTGATTGAAAAACAACACGTGAAACTGTACTGAGCTCCTAAGTGTAATATACACTACCACCACTGATAATTATTTTAATTATTGATTAATCTTTTATATATTTATGATTCATCAATTAATTGTTTGGTCTATAAAATGTCTAAATAAAATCTATAAAATGTGAACCATGAAATTACTATAAATGTCGTGGTTTTGGACATTTCTGTTGCCTGTATCATTATTTCTGTATGTTTCCTGTTGTGTTTATTGTATTCTGTGGTCTCTGTATATTTTGTTGTGTATTTTACTGTTCCCTGTTGTGTATTTCCCTGTTTATGTTCTGTTTCCTGTTTTATTTTGATAGTCTGTTTTCTGTCTTGTCATGTCTAGTTTTACTTCCTTTGTTTTCCCGCCTGTGTGATTGTCTGATGTGCTCCACCTGTTCCCCAGCCCTGGCGTCACCTGTCTTGTGTCTTCTCGTTACCTAGTTTATTTAGCCCCTGTGTTTCCTTTGTCTGTTGTCAGATTGTTTTGCGTCTTCTCCTTGTGTCAGTCAATTCTAGTTTGTTACTCCCTGGATTTCCTTTTTTTATCTGTTCCTGGTTTTTTGAAGACACTTGTGGTTTTTGGTTTTCATTTCCTTGTGTTTTGTATTTTTTGGATAGTAGTTTTTGCCCTTGGTTTTTGGGGACTATCTCTGTTTGCATTTTCCTTGTTTTCGATTAAATAAACCCCAGTGCTCAAACCTTTTCCTGCCTTCCTGTCTCCTCTCTGCATTTGGGTCCACTATTCGCTGCTGGTGTGACAATAAAGACTATAAAGAACAGTGAGAGCCTAAGTTAACATATTTAAAGCTTGTTTTGTGCGACCAACAGTCCAAAACTTAAAGATAAACCGTTTATTATTATAGACTGAAAAGACTAAAAAATTTAAATCAGGAAGTATTCACGTTTGAGAAGTTGAAAACAGAATCTTTGTCTTTGCTTATATTTTTTTTACATAAATGATTTGTTTTTTTTTCTTTCCTTATAGTATAGAATAGTAACGTTGTAGTGTAGTGCTGTATGTTGTTCATGACTTGTCTTTTTTTGCTTACATTCTGAATTAATTAAATTCAGATGTGACTTTGAGAAAGATATTTGAATGAGAAGGCTCTACGCAACCCAACATGTCTTTCAGAAGTGTGAGGTGCGGGTGTCTGAAGTTACAGCTACTCTCCAAAACAAAGTCCTCATCAGGCACCACAAAGGAAAAATAACGATATGTGCCATATTTAGATTGGACTATGAATAAACAATGACATTTATTCCCCAGCTGGATACTGGTGTGAATAATGGACCTGGCTGTGCAAGGCTGAATCAAGCTTTGTTAATATATCAAAATATGTATTACATGTCATGAAAGATGCATCAGCCATCTTAAATGCAACAGCAGGAAAATAAGATTCTTATCTGTGACATTTAAAGTACTACTACATTTGCCACATTGCCCAGGAGCAGTTAATATCTCAAATCCAGCATAAACAGCTATAACTAATGCAGAGATGTGTATTAAACTTGATATATTTATGAAGCTTAAGCAAACTTTTCACAAAGGTGTATGCTTTTAGACATACGACATTTACTCAAGTCCTGTATTTTTACTTAAAGATGCAGTGTGTAACGTGTTTAGTTGTTCATTATTAAAATCTGTGTTGCCCGTTCACAAACGTGTCCTTTTTCATAAATATTTACCTCCACCATCAATTCCAAGTATTCCTTTTGGCTTGAAATTTTACATTTCCATTCACATGAACTGGGGTACACGCTCCATATTCATGCTCCATCTTGAAATACATTAGCTGGTAAGGGACATACAGGACATACTGCTCGCCTTTCGCGTTTTCGCTGGGGTATCGTAGCTTCCCGGCCCTCTTCAAGTTTGAAGAAGGAGGACCACACGTATTCAAAATCCAAATTTCAGGAACAGGAGTCTTCTTCTTCGCCCAGAAAAAGAAAAAGGATAGTGAAAAGAGCAAGAGACCGGCTTTTCGAAGAGTGAAGGCTACCGTAGCTGTAATACGTACTTTGAATTATGTGGTGCGAGAGAGTTGATTGCGATATATGATCTCAGTGCTAGATGGGAGAAATTCCTACCCATTGGACTTTTAAGTAATGATCTGAATTCGTCCTCCACCACTTCTGTAGAGTAATACAACAGTCGTAATAATATTGCAAAGACCAAATTGTACTGTTTGTTATTGAATCCAAACATGAGTTTAAAGTTTAAGTATTCAACAGCTGTCCTAACCCACAGTTCCCTCTTTTAAAGCTGGCACTTAGTATGGATCCCCATTGCTTTTTGTTTACAGCCAAATGCCAAACATCAAATCTATGTGATTTTGAGTTTTTTTTTTTTTTTTTATGAAATCAATGAGGTCAGTATTCTTCTAGGAATGTGGGGGATTTTAGCAACCTGGAGGGAGTTTACACTCTACAGTCCATTAATGCGCTTATTGGAGCATTATCTGTAGGTACTTATTTTATTACAGCTGTTCTGTGGTTGTTAATTTGAGATGTAGTCGTATTTTGTTTAATATGATGAGTTTACTGCTAACCAAGCTAGCTACTATACTAACCTAGCTGTCTGTAATGCTAAAACAACATTTTAAGTAACTGTTGAATAACTGTCGGGATAACTGTTGTGTATTTTACTCTTTTTACTTTTGCATGCTTGTGGACTTTGTGCATTTTTTCTTTTACTGCTGTTTAGCTCGCCGCATAGCTGTGCACCTACACCATACATAGAGCACAAGATACTATCTATAGGGAAAATAATAACAATGTTAATTCTCAGACAGTTATTTTAGTTAGTTGAGTTTATAAGAAGTTTTTATTTCCAGAGGATTGATCAATGTAGCCCCTTAACATCCAATTTTCCCTTTTTTAATTCCCATTAAGTAGCTTTCAGGTTGTTCTTCTTATTCCACACTGTCTGTATCATACTATAGTATCATACTGTATATTCTGTTTCAGCTTGTTGTTTACTGAAGACATGAGGTTTAGTGGCGTTGAAACCTTGTTGAGTTAGTTGATCGACAGACTATTATCGTTTGCCATTTTCTATGCAAAAATGACAAACATTCCCGAACCCTAGCTTCTCAATTGTGAAAATGTGCTGCTTTATTTATGTCTTAAAATGAATGTTTCTGGGGTTTGTACTGTTGGTTGGACAAAACAGACAAGAAAGACATTGTGATGGGCACTTTTCACTCATTTATGATGTTTAATGTACTTTACTTTACTACTATATTAATATATGATTATCAAGAATAAATCGGCAGATTAATAACCGTTTGTTGCAACCCTAATGTTAAAACTGAAGAAACATTTAAACCCAATACTAATATGTTTTGTTTTTTTTAAGGCTGCACCGTTTCAACAAATTCTAGATGTCTTGTGGATAATTTTATACACATTTTCCCAAAATTCAGACATATTTGGCTGTGGATCAGTGGGGTTTAAGAGGTATACTTACTGAGAAGTGACACAGTTGCAAATGTTGAGACTGTGCAGTTTTGACCATACTGTCTATGGTTTTGACAGGCTGTCTGCTGTCCTTGGTGCTGATGTTCTGGTGGTCTAGAGGATCCTCTCCAGGCCTGCAGGGGGCAGCAGAGCGCGCTGCTGCTACATTTTGATAACCAGAAAGTTAGCAGCAGCAGTGAAAAACATGGCGATGGTCGCTAAAGTAGCCCGTCTATGTCGCCTGGCAGGACCAGGACGGACTGTCACCTCCCTGTCAGTCACACACAGGGTCAGTCTGCCAGCGAGGATATGCTACATATCCACCTCGACAGGGAACAGTGAGTAAATGTTTTGTAAAAGTTAAGCAAGAGTTGTTAGCTTCTGGGCTGCAGCTTCAGAGGTCGGCGTCCCGACAGGCGCAGCTACTGACGGCTAAGTTAATGACATTTTGTTATTGTTATTGATAGGACTTCTCCCGTTATAACTAAATTAATCCTATCACGACAACAAACTCGGTAATGGGCTGTATTCAGACATAGTAACGAAACAACCGTTAACACATCTTCCTGGCAAAACAAATAAGCAAACAAAAGTTGACGAAGTCGAGGAAAACGTTCAGCAAGTGTCGTCGAGTGATCGTCAGATCTTTTTTTAAACAGAGTTACAGCTGGCGTTGTAGTCTGAAACGCGAATGTGTCTTCGCTCAAACGTAGAGTAGACACAAGACAGTGGCCTTTTTTGGTGAAAAATGGTGGGGTGTTGGACCGAGTTTTGCATGCCTGTCGAGAATTTCATCCTACCCGTAACTGTTTAAAACAATATATTATTTGTCAGGTTCATCAATGGTGATAAATAATATGAAGTCTATAATTTTTGAACGTTTAGAATCATCAATATTTTAGTAGAGAGCCACTTAGCTACTTGTTGCCCGAGAGGTGGATGCAAAACTCGGCGCAACAACTAACGTACTTTGTTCTCTTAAATACATCTAGCTATGCTTTGCACAGATGCAAAATCAGGAAATTACACAAGGGCATTTCCTCCCTCCTGACATTAGGGCTGCCACCTCTTAGTCGATTAGTCGACTAATCGGTCGTTTTGGTTTTAGTCGACTAAGATTTCTTTAGTTGATGACGCATTTTTTATGCTTATTCATGCTTAATTACTCATTTCCAAGAAACTTATGAGCACATTTCTGGTAAACACAAGATTTAAAGTGGTGCTTTTGCAGGATTAATTGTGGAGAAACTCAGTTTTACAGATGGTTAATTAACTACATTTATATTGTGCTTTTCTAGTCTTAACCACCTCTCAAAGAGCACAGCTCTGTCGATTACATCAACTAATTGATTAATCGACAAAATCATATAAGTGTTAGTCGACTAAAAATTTCTTTAGTCGAGGACAGCCCTATTTTACATAATGCGTTATTTAACATTTCCCATACAGTTTACCCCAGGTGATAATCTGAGCACATACCTGTTCTCCTCAATTTGCTCTTAGACCGTTATTGCTCAATTCCCCGTTTGTAACGTTATGTGCTGTCAATTTGGTATGTTTGCCCTGCCGAGCAAGTCCAGTTTTACAAGTCCAGAGATTTTTGGAAGCAACGTCCCATACTTCTGCTGTAAAATGAGTAAACATGAATCTGGAGGTGCCATAAAATTTTTTAGAGTACATTCACACTACATTCCTGAAAACTGTAGGTGCGATACAAAAAACGTTGCTCTGTAAATCAAGACACATGTACTGTATTTACAACACTGTTAGCTTATGACACAGCACATACTGTATGTGGCATCATTTCCGACACAGACAGCAATCCCAATGACCTGTTTTCACAGCATCAAGCTGTGCTGTGTCCATCTGTAGGCACTGGGCATGAAACCACCAGGAACAGCTGTCACGCTGAATCTGTAAAAGGTAAATATATAACCACTTTTACTTAAAAAGACATACCGTTATCTTTGCATTCAGAGGACGCCATGGTGGGTGATGGTTGAACTACAACTTCCCTGAAATGATTCTGACCATAGACCTTTGTTGCATGTCGTTGTCCATTTTTCTAACCTTTGCTTCCTGTCATCTATCTTTTGTATTTTCAAAAGAAAATGCATAATAAAAACTAAGAAATTAAAAGACTCATACAATAACTTACCCAGTCAGTGATGGAAGGTCCGTGGCTGGGTGGTTTTGTCGTTGCGCACATGGCACAGTTGCTCTCTGTGTCAAACACTAATATACAAAAGATTATTTTCGCTCTGTAGTACTGCAATATCACATAATAACTATAAAAAGGTGTCACCCACCTGAGGCACCTTTCTAGTCATTTTACAGCAGATGTATGGGACTTTGCTTCCAAAAATCTCCAAAATTATACTGTAAAATTGTTTGATTTTCACTATGACAGTATTAAGTGATGCACTGTACTCAAATATGACAGTCATTGCCTGGAACTATGGACCAAAGTCTTTTTATGGCACCTCCAGTATAGGACTTTGGCAGGCAATTATTAAATAATAAAACAATAGAACAACATGGAAATCACCACAGTGGTAGTCAGTGAGATGTAAAACAATAATCCGGTGGAGTTTGCAGAAAACAATTTTGATTATTATTTTTTATGAATGTATTAAATATTGCTGTGGCAATTATTAAATAATAAAACAGTAAAGCAACATGAAAATCACCACAGTGGTAATCAGTGAGATGAAGAACAAAAATCTGGTGGAGTTTGCAGAAAACAATTTGATTTTATTTATTTTATTATGAATATTTTTTAAAAAGTCTGCCGACACCAAGCGCATACACCTTGAGCCTACCACGCAACCTCGTGTAGACGCGCAATATATTTTTAAGCGTAGATGGCGTGACCGTGCTTCTCCGAAGCACAGATGGCGTGACCGCAGTAACTTTACTGCGTTGTCCTGCTGGTTTCATGTTGGTAATCCTCTCAGAAAGATGCTTCAGATCCTGAAAGCCTGAAAACCCTATTTTGGGGCGAGGCCTCAAAACCCAGAATACATTGGGGCGTGATATTTAAATTACGATCGTTTCCAGCCGCTGCATTTATCAATGTACGACCATTCTTACGCTCTGATTGGTGTGATACGAACGTTTCATGAATCACACGTGAAGCCTGTCGTAAGATGATTTCTGCGCTCATATCTGCGCTGGTTTCTACGTTAGGTTGATAAATGAGGGCATTGATAAATGCAGCGGCTGGAAACGATCGTAATTTAAATATCACGCCCCAATATATTCTGGGATTTGAGGCCTCGCCCCTACAATTTACGACATGGCGAGATGTAATCCGGCTAAGAAGAGGCACTTTTCAGAGGTGGAGATTGAAACCCTGATATCTCACGTTCATTTGCACTGTTTGTAGTTTTGTCAGCCTGAAAACGTATTAAAGGCTGTAGAAAGAATGTGGAATGGAAAGAGATCACTGATGCAGTGAACAGTGTTGCTGTGGTAAATCGGACTCCAGCTGAAGTTTATTTAATTTATACATCCTTGACATATGCTATAGTCCCCATAGTAATATACAGGCTTATATTGCAATCTCTTAGGCCTACATGGTTTACGTATATTTAAATAAACACACAGTAGCGGAGTTTATGCAGTGTCTTTTATCTTACTCGTGTTTTTTTCATGAGTCAGAACTGCGAGGGAGAGCGCGTGTCCTCCGCCCCCCCGTGCTGGACCACCACCTCGACCCTGTCTCCTGACAGCAGAGGGGCTGGAAAAACAAGCCGAAATATATCGGTCAATGGCAGAAATAAATGTTGTGTATCGTCATGTTTCCTGTATTGAGTATCATTGCCAAACATAACAATATACCTTTTTAAAAGGGAGGAATAATATCCTGTCTCCTTCGTATAGCCCCCAATTGGGGCTGTGCTGGACTCTACTCTCTGGGCATCGGGTCATCTGGCTCCAGAACCCCACAGGCTAAAACTATGTTGCAGAATTTTTCTGCCGTGTATAGTAGGGTCCCCCCCCTCCCCGCTGATGCAAGACCATGAGCCATCTGCCCTTAATCAATCCGATAGAGCGCTCCACCGTGGCCCGTGTGCGTACGTGTGCACTGTTGTACCGGCGAATAGAGGTCTTTTAAAAGAGCCAGATCTGCCATTGCTGATAAGTGATCAACTGATGACTTCTTCTCCTGTTAAACTTTTTATATGCTGCACCGCAAGTCCACACTGACTCGAAAACTTGCGTACACGAGTTCAGACCAGACGTGAGATTTTATCACAGCCTACGCTCACGTTCAAATTGATAAATCCCTTGCTTTGCGTAGGAATCGGCGTACGCCCGTCCTACGCCTGTTTTTGGTCGTACGCACGTTTCTCGAGAATGAAATACTACTTGCTGCCGACTACGAGCAAACGATAACAACCAGACGGCAAATAGCCAATCAAATTGCAGAGGGGCGTTTCTACCACACTTTTATCTACTGCCAGCAGCAGCAGGTGGGGCTTTCCCACTTATGACCATGGATGTATAAAACGTGTGCTAACCTGATCGGTCTTGATAGGTTAGCGTCAGATCAATCTTCTTTGACTTGTCACACCCATAGACTGTTAATATTAATTAATATACAGTCTATGGTCACACCAGGAAAAGCACAGGTGTGTTAATAAGTGATAACAGTAATGATGACTCTGCCATCTGTACAATGCAGCAACTAATTTAAAATTCAAAATGTCAAACAAAGTTTATTAAACTCAGTTTGGGAGCCAGTGATTTACATGATTTTATGAGGGATCTGATCTGATCATAAATAATACCCAAATAATGGAGTGACTTGATATTTAAAAAATAAATAAATGAATAACACTACGGGAAAACATTTTTATAGATGCAGGTAAGCACAAGCATAGACAGATTTGGGTACTAATCGATACATCAATGAGGCTTTCCGTGTCAAATGTCAATATCAAAAGTCATCATGAACATTTTTTTCTTCTTTTTCTCTGTAGATCTTCAGTTCAGACTTGATGAGCAGACAGCTCACAGCAGTCTGGACCTCTTCAAGAAAGACACTGCCGTCATCTACCGCATGCTGGGTCTGGACCCCAGCTATGTGCCAGACAACCCAGAGCGTTTCCGAGACTGGGCCGTTGTGTTTGGCAATGAGAAGATCGGCAGCGGACGACACTACTGGGAGGTGACGGTCAAAAAGTCTCAAGAGTTTCGTTTGGGTGTGGCCGAGGCCCTGATGTCCAGAGAGGACTGTGTGGGAACCAACAGCTCCTCCTGGGTGTTTGGCTATGCTCAGCGCAAGTGGTTTGCTATGACCAGCAACAAGATAGTTCCTGTGACACTGGTGGGCAAACCAGACCGCATAGGCATCCTGCTTGACTACCAAGCGGGCCTTCTGGGACTGGTGGACATCAAAAAACCCACAATCATTCACACCATCAAGGTCCAGTTCAAGACTCCCCTCTGCCCGGCGTTTGGACTTTGGGACGGGGAACTGCTTACACACTCTGGTCTGGAGGAGCCTGAAGGCCTGAAGTGAAGCAGGATGAGCTGTGATGATTGTGATGGTCGTGGGCTTGTGTTTGGTACCGTGGCAGCATTTATCACAACAGGAAAGAAAGCAATATCTATGTAATCATTTACAGCTTAATTACAGATGATGGTTCATTTTCTGTGGTCCAGATGGTTCATTGTAATGAATACCTTATCAATGCAAGTTTATACTTTGTGTGTTATCTCAGGCAATCATAGCACATAGCTGTTATTGTTTGTACCTCATGTATTACCTCTCAGACTAACTGATGTGAAAAAGATGTATGGTTGTTTTTGAGAGGAACATTAACTGCTAAGTTGTTTTTTTTAAGCTGTGTTCTTACATTACCCACACCGTTACAAAGCTGAAATCAACAACAAAACCTTTTTTAGTCTCATGTTCATACTGTATATTGTTTTAATAAAAATAACTTCACTGAAACAGCTTTTACATTACATATAGCAAGATTATACACATTTACAGCGACAGACTGAAGCTTAAGTCATGTGTTGTGGAGGAATAATTTTACTGCCTTTTACTGAGTTAAATGAAATAAAACAATGTGAATAAAATGCATTCATTTGAGATGATTAAACTGTAGAATATTGCTTTTTTATCACATGGCTTTGTTGTGTCTGGTTTCTAAGTAGTACACTGCATACACATACTAACAAGCAAAAGCTTTAATTTCCCGATGTCAAACTTGAAACACATTGGTGTTTACATAAACTGAATTATGTATTTTGTGTTAGAGTAACCCAAATGTGCACTGTTCTCAGCGCCTGAAATATGCAGATGTTTCTCTAATAACAAGTGACCAATAAAAAGAGCTATAAAGAAAACAATAACCACATCAACACAAGGTATCAGCAGTGAATAAACTGACCTATGAGTCTCAATGAACTACAATGAAACAGTCCTTCCGGTGTCACAGGCACAAATACAACGGTATCACCTCCTATTGAGTTAGAATAATTAATATAGCAGCTTTGGGAATATATATATATATATATATACAGTTATTACACAGGGCCATAAAATCCACTGATTAAATGACATACCGATGAAGCAAAATATATTTCAATATTTAAACAATAAATAGGCACAATATATTAGATATTTACATCACAGTGACATTTTCTATCAGAAGCTGAGCACAAAAACAGTTCATTAAAATTGCAACACAAACCAAATCATGGCTTAAATTAATGTAATTTCCACACAAACAACAGATTGCCTGATTATATAGTGCTTTGTTGATACTTTACATTGTTGAACAATTTCTCCAGTCTGCAGAAATACATTAAAAGGGACTTAATATTGCATCGAATAGCTTTTCAACAGTCTAAATATATAACATATTACTATATTAAAGATACACAATCATTCATCAGGTCTCTCAATAATCCTGTGTCCTTTCAATCCTCTCAAAAAAAATAGATTAATTTCCATTACAAACCCTTATGATCCCTTGTGGTTTAGACTAGAGTATTCTCTGATGCTGCCTAAAATGCTGGTATCGGTATCGGAAAGTACTGGAGTTTATGCACCGATCCGATACCACCTAATTTAGCCCAGAAGAAAATCTATGTTAAAGTAGTTTATTTATCTTCTTTTCCCGTTATGACTCACTATCAAACTGGATAATAAAAGAAAGTTCTATGGCATTCATTGTTTGTGTTTGTTCATGTTTCGCAAAGAGTTAAACCTGACAACAAAGATAGCACTCATATCACTTCCATACAGGGATAGTAGTATACAGCTGTTAAAACATAATAAAATATATGACACACTGGTATAGGATCAGTACTCGTTATCGGCCAATACGCAAGTTCAGGGATCAGTATCGGGAAGCAAAAAATGGTATCGGACCATCTCTAGTTTAGACGATGCTTTTCAACGTACTGTACATATCCAGTGTGGTCTTCTGCTCCTCTGTGTTGCATGGTGCGTTGCCGTCTATGTACTCTTGCAAGGCTGAAACAACAACATCATGGCCAAACTGCATGGCGTCATCTAGAGGTGTGTTCCCCCATCTAATAGATACCACAATGTAATATGGAGATGGATGGATTGTTATGGTTAGTAATATGGAGATGGGCATACTTTTCTACCATTCTACCATTTTTAATCTAATATCAGATGAATAAGTTTATATTAGAAATTCCTACCTGTCTTTCATGTGGGGATTCACTTTACATACTTCAGTTAGGAAGACAACAACTTCTACATGACCTGAAAGACAACAGTGCATGAGCAACCCCCAATGCCATATTTCACTCATAATTGCTTGAATATCAAAACTTATTGAATTATTGAAGAATGAATGAACTAATAATGAAGTGTCACCTTCTGAAGCAGCAACGTGGAGCGCAGTGCGAGAGTCGTAGTCCCTCTGCTCCATGTTCACAGCTGAAAGGGCAAACCTGCAGGGATAACAAAAGAACAGAAGTGAGGGAGCACACATGGAAAGGACATCTTTTAACAAGCAGAGAATTAACTCTCAAAAGGTTAGTTCAACATTTGGAGGAATATGCCTAGTCGCTTTCTTGCCAACAGTTCCGACTCTCAGGTCTGTATGGTAAATATGAAGTTACAGCTGGGAGATGGTTAGCTTAGCATAAAGACTAAACAGCTAGCCTGGCTCTGTCCGAAAGGTAACAAAATCTGCCTACCAACAACTTTAAGCGCAATATTTAACATGTTATATCTTGTTTGTTTAATTAAATGTAAAAAGGTAAGGTTGTGACTTTAGAAAAACACAACGGTAAGAGCCATTTTTCATTGGTTTGGGTGTAGGACACAAATTGTCCACTGGTGGCACTGGTAGACATATGAGTGAAGTCTATATAGGTAGGAACCTTTCAACAGGTAACTAGGGGTGCTGTTAAGCAAAGGAGCACAAACTGTTTTTGACCGCATCAAATCGCTACAGTGCGCAACGCTCATGTGGATGATGAAATGTTTGTTGATGGAGCTTGATGGACACATGGTTTCTTGCACGTTGATATAAAGAACTTTGTGATCAATAAATGCCCAGCAAAATGCAATGATGACTATTGGAGTCTGTGTTTTCAACAGGAGACTACTGAGCGGTGTCCGGTAGAAGAGAGCGCGTCAGCTAGTTTACTAGCCATAGACTGTTTGTTTGTTTGTTTGTTTAAGTCCGCATAGCAGCCCCTCAGTGGCTTTAAGTTTTAGGCGTAGCCATTATAACAACTTTTCAATTAATTTCTTTTAAACTTCATTTTAAACTTTTTTTAAAAACAACCAAAATATAATAGATTTATTTTTTTTTTAAGCTAACCTGCTTTTAACTCCAGCTTCATATTAAACAGACAGGAAAGTGATATTGATCTTCTAAAATTAACTCTCTACAAGAAAGTGAATATGTATGTCAATGTCAAACTGTTCCTTTAAGATTGCATCATCCAACTGTGGCGTATTCGTCTGGTGTCGGAGGTTAGTGATGAAAAATGAAAATATGTTTTTGTCTTTACTTACCTCCTCAGAGCAGTGAGGTCACCACTGTAGGCTGCAAACATCAGGTTTACTACTGACTTGTTCTAATGGATCAAAAGGCTAACATTACTGCATAATACTGGATTGTTTCTTAAACATTTTACATAAAAAAAGTCTCCCCAAGAAATATCTATGTTTCTTACTAGCCTGAATGAGAATTGCAGCGTCTACATCTGTCACAATGAACTTACTGAATCTTCATCTGATCTATTCCTGGGATCGTGTTTCTTGGTAAAGTGCCTCAGGTTGTCATAATTGTGGAAGTTGAAATGAGACACCAGCTCCTAGTGAATCAAAAGTTGATTAAGATGGAATATTTGAAGCATGCAGACACAGAAAAATAAGATCAATAAAACTGTGACGGAGACTGCATACCTGGCAGAAGTGAATGCCACGAACACTGTTTCCGAGCCGATCTAAAGGTGGAGACCAACACATGATACCCATGACGTTGGGGACAACCAGCAGAACAGCACCCGAAACGCCAGATTTAGCAGGCAAGCCCACCTGAACAAGAGGAGAAAACAGAAACGTCTCAACCTGGATTCAACATGTCATGAGTGCTCGGAGCAACAAGTAAAACAACTCTTTCAAACAGATCCTCGAGTTCCTGGTGACTCACATGGAAGGCAAACTGTCCGGAGAAGTCGTACATGCCACAGGAATGCATGAGGCTCAGGGTGTTGCGAACAGCTTCAGCGCTCAGCACACGCTCACCTGTGATTGGACAAATACCCCCATTGGCTAGTGTGGCAGCTATGACACTTCCTGACTCACAGGTCACCTCAATGGAGCACAACTGAAAAAACAGTTAAAGGAATTCATGGCCAAGAGTTAGATGTGAAAAACGATACCAAAAATCACACTACAGCCAGCAGCCTGGTTAACTTAGCAAAGCATAAAGACTGGAAATAGTAGAAAACAGCTAGCCTGGCAAATTAACAAATCTGTAAAAAAAAAACTAAAAAAAAGTTGTGGGTTATGTGCCGGACTATTTCTTGGCTGGGTGCAGTGACTTCCTGGAAACCAGCGGACGTTTTATGCCTAACTAAGCTAACCGTGTCCCGGCTGTAGCTTCATATTTATCATTCAGACAGTGATATAAATCTTCTAATGTAACTCTCGACTAGTAAGAGAATAGACTTATTTCCCAAAATGTAGAACTTTTCCTTGAAAGGTTCATCCACAGAGTACTACAATGTTAAAGACAAAGATTCATACCTGAAAGTAGAAGTCAAGGGCTGCTGTCATATCTGCAGTGTCAGGAAAGCACTGCACGGGTTAAAATCAGAGTCAGCACACAGTCAGAACGTTTAATTGTTCTGAAAACCTGAGCATTGAACAAGTACTTTAGGTGATTGTAATTAAACTGCCAAAACTCACCTTTTTCTCTTTGAGGTAATAACCAATTGCATAATTCCTATCACCGGTATCCCTCTCAGACTGGAAACTGCAAGAAGATAACAGGTACTCAGAATGTTGCATTTCATGTGACACAGGACAATAAGGTTAAGCACAGTACTTACGTTGCATTGCTAAAGCCCACATACTCTGAACCAGCCAAGCTTTTCAAGAACTCCATCACCTGCAATAACAGTATATTTACACATGGTACAGTAGGAAGATCAAATAAATATGTGGAATCAAGAAAAGTTTGAAAATGAAAAGCATTTACTCACATGGTCAAACCTCTCTGCCTTATTTGAATGAGGCTGTCAAGAGAGGTGGGAAAAAAATTACATTCTGATGCCAGTTTTAAGTACGCCAACAGTCAGTGAGTCCCTATAGATGGCAGTGTTTGAGTACTTTGACACCAAAGCAGTTTTTAGTCCAGTCTTTGGTGGGCGTAGAGCTATAACGTGTACATGATGTCTTTGTGCCCCTCAGTCCATGTAGCAATATGCACACTGTGGCCTGGGGCTGTTTATGGCTGTGCTTGAATTTCATGGACCAGGGAGGGATATTACGGAGTTGTAAAGTTACTAAATAGGGACCGTAGTCCCATTCATATTTAATGACTCAACCTATAGGTATAGGTATAAGGTTAAGGATGATATCAAATTCTACTGTGAGTTGAAGAAATGACCTCACGCTAAACCTCATGGCCAATAATTTACTTGGCTGAATTTCTTTTCAGGTGTCTGCTCTCTGGTGCTCTGAACAAAACATATACATTTGTGACATTTAAACTTTTGCAGGTATAGCTGTTCCCACCAGGGTATGAATATTGCCAAAAAGTCAAAACAGCTTTTATCAGTTTTGTATTTTCTTTGTCGTGTGTGTAAGAAATCAAGCCTCCTCAGTATGCATACAAATTATACGCAAATATAGAACCAAATATTGTTCCCCTCCACACACTTAAACACACAAGCGAGGGCGGCTTGCACAACTTCTTTTCTGGGGGCTGTAATTGGCCAGAAGCACACAGACGCCCCTGCAGTCAGACCCACACACAGAAACCCTCCCTCGCTGCTGAACCTGACCCACATATGATAAAAAGTCCAGAGTATCTCTTCAGTCAGCTGGGAAACGTCACAAAAACTCCACAGAGGAAAAATACACAACCATATATGGCTAAACTCCAACCCTACATGTCTTACAATAAGGTCAAAGCTTACAGATAAGTTGTATGGCTGGTCAGTCAGATGGTGATGAACATAGTTCAGCTGCTACGGCCACCATGTGACCAGCCAATAAATTGATGAGTGATTAGACAACATCACCAATAGTTTCAGCTTTAAGAAACGTAGCATTCTGTGGTTTCTCACTGAGCTTGAACTCAACGATGCAATCGGTTAGGCCTTCAAAAACCATAATGAAAATGTAATTTTCAAAAACCAGAAAGCTTAATGTTTCACAGGACAAAAGCAATCTGCGAGCACTGCTGTGGGACAGATTGCAAATAGTGGCAGTGTTACATTTCATAAAGTTTTTTGTTAGGACATTTCGAATACATTTGTGACTAGGGCTGGGACGGTTACCGCATTACTGTGGTCACGTAACGTTTACCGTGGGTCTGAGCTCGTCACCGTCATCACCGCAAAAAAAAACAAAAGCTGCAGTGTTTACCATTGCACATTAGCCTTGCAGCTAGCGGAGTTTCCTTCTGTTTATAGCTTTATCCCGATAAAACGAACTGCCGAGTTGCCCTATCTGCTCTCTGTCTGCTCAGCTGCTAGACGGACTGCACTCGGCATTGTCGGCAAACAATTTTATTTATATTTTACTTTATTGACAAAAGAGCTTTCTGAACTGTCTGTGGAATGGATCAACAGAGATGAGAGAAACCATTGTGGCCCTAAATGACAGCAAAACTCAGTAAAGACTCACATTGAGCTGAAATGGAAACACTGTGCTGCAATCTTTTTTATATGTTGTAAGGTTTAAGCCAATGTTTTGTCGGGGGTGACGCCATTCACTTTACCGGCAGTATTGACAATAGATAAAGCCACCGTGTCTTGAGAAGCTCTAGCTTGTTGTTTTATTGTTCACTTTTAACTCACTTTACATCAACTTTGCTAACTCTTTTTCCTCCTCACAGCGGCACTCATACGCTACTCTCCGTTACCGCTCGCTCTCCTTGTGCGACCACACGGGGACTGACATCACTCACTTAAAGCACCCTGCCATTCTCGCTCTAACTTACGCTACTCTCGTAAGGGGGTTGCGATTAACCGCCATATCGCGGTGATACGTTGCTTCTTCACCGCGGTAAGAAAAAAACTATACCGTCACAGCCCTATTTGTGACTGCTCCAGGGCTGTCACTTGCTCATGCATTGATCACAACTACAAATGTATTCAGTGTTGACATGCCTTTGGATTTTACCTTAATTAAAGAACTGAGGACGATAGCTCCGGCATTTACCATCGGGTTGTGTGGTTTATCTGCACAAGAAACGAGAACATGTTATCACTCACTTGCTCCTAACCACAAGAGAAATAAACTGCTGAAATTACAGGCGATATTTCATCAGAGGAACTTAGAGAAACATCAGCTAAAACTAAACACATAAAGTACAATTTTGTTTGCTTCAGAAGAGGGTATGTAATAGCAAATGGCTATGAAGGTAAGGTGATAAAATGGTACACAATTTGGCTAAAAGTCCATCTGGACAATTCCCCCCCACCAGTAAAATAGGAACTTGTTCTTGCATTAACTTTGTTCTGCCAACAACCACAGTCTGTTGAAATTACTGATCAAGAGTTGCCAAGATTTCTTAATTACATACTAGGGGAAAATACATCTTTTGTGTAGTTTTACTTTTTTACAAAACTAGGATTAGACACTGTACTATTGTCAGTGCTTGTTCTTGTGTAGAGAGGATAACTGGAGCGAAAGTCTCGATTACGCTAATCACTTACCTTCGTCATTTAGTGACAGTTTGTTGAACTTGAATCCGCTGGGCTCTTTGCCCACAAATTGGTGAACGTGCTCACTGCCAAACTCGTGCAGAGCGATGGCGTATTCCAGAGGCTTCACACATGACTGCAGACAAAAGGGAACCTTGGTGTCACCCACAGAGTGTCTGCATGACATGAGGATGTAATGGAGAAAAAAGGAAAAAAAAAAATAAAAATGGAGGAGTGTTAGTAAGGGAATACACACGGTGGAGGTTTTCAGAATGGAAACACACATTAAAGTGAAGATGTTACTGTACCTCTGCCCATCGATCGTGCACAGAGAGACACCCCAGAGATCAGGGCTGAATTTAGCCAGCTGAGGAATGTAATCAGCTACCTGCATGAAGACACGTGAGTGTTGTTGTAATGAACGAGGAGACAATGAATCAGTATGTCTGTTTGTTTATTACTTACTTGTCCTGCCTCCTGCTGTTGCGCATTGTCATACATCCTATTGATGTGCTGGGTCAACTGTTCAAAGTCTGGAATGATGAACTTCTTTCTGAAAGCTTTAGTCAGCAGCATGATGTTGTTGCCCACACACCTACAAGAGGACACATTATTAAACGGACATCATGAGAAGAATTTCCAACTTCAAATACAGATCCTGCAGTGCAACAACAAAAATACCCAAACTAAATCAAACCAAACAAGGAACCCCTAGTGCTATATAACCACACAGATGATTGTAGTTTTATTCATCTAAGTTTTGAGATGTCAGCCTCTAAGATCTCTGCCACCGCTCGGATGCAGGAGAAGAGAATTTCATTTTCATTTTTGGTGCTCACGGTGTTGAAAATGTGCATTTCAAAGTCTTTTCCCTGGTTCATTTGAATAATACAGTTTTAATTTAAACCTTCTACTGAAAAAAAATAGTCGTCATAATAACTGTTGCCAGTGTGTCTTGTGGATTATCCAGAGTAACAGGAACACTGTTTACGGAAAGACATCATGCTGTAGATTTTTTAAATTAAATTTCATTCACATCCATTGCATCAGTGTGTAGGCAATACTGTCTGAGACTAATATCTCAATCCTCTGCAAGTAAAAAACAAAGCTACCTTTATGTCCAGAAAACACTAGAGATAAGTGAGAACATAGGTGTTTTTTTAATTTGGGTGAACTAAACCTTTCATAGGAGAAAGTTAGGTGCTAACAGAGATAGCTACGGGCTAGTATGGCTAATGTAACCTTTGCAAGTAAGCTAACAGTTGTTAACTAGTTAACCCTGAGTTGTAGTTATATGGATAGATAGCATTTTATTTTTATTATTATTATTATGCCTAATATTTTTTTTAATAATTAGCAAAAACAAAAGGTGTTGTAATATAAGCCTCCTGACTTACACTTTCCCTTTTTTCTCCAGAATTCAGTCCAAACATTTGTCGAAAAAGTTTAGCTTCTTTGACTCAGACACTACGGCCTCAATCACTGAGACTGGTTCTGCCTGAGAAATGTTTGTATAACTGAAGCTCCAATCAATTTATATCTAAATGCTCAACTCCTCACTAGGCTTTCATCATTTTTTTTTTTCCATCACACTGCATTTAAAGTGACCTGCTTCGGACCGATAAACACCCAGCAAAAGGGTAAACAAACACACCTGCCTATATCAGCAGATCCTAATACTGTAGTTATTATAGATTTTCATTGTTATATCATAAGTCAGCAATGTGGTATGCTCTCAAGGAAAGGTATGTGCATTCTGTCACAGCTGGTCTGAACCAAAATATCTGGTCTGCAGCCCTCACTAATCCAAGGCGATGATAGCGTGAGGTTTTAGGACACCAGGAGAAGAGAGTGAAAAGAGCTTGCATTATTCATATGGGTCATTTCCTAAAAAAAATATATAGAGATATCTCTCTCTATTTCTTGAAGCATATTTATAGTGAGCTCTTGAGTGTTCTTTAGGAAAGTATAACCTTACAAATCAAAGAAAACGAACACAGCCAATTAAATTTGATGAGGACTACCAGACTGCCCTCATGCTGTTCCAGGCCAAAGGATGATTGAGTGAATTACACTTATGAAATGATACCGTTTGGGCAGCAATCTGCATGAAGCTTACAGATCTGTTGAGTCTACTAATGTTATTACCACAGTCTGGAGCTCAACCAGAATGATGCCCTTTCATTAACAGCCCCAGAGACCACTCTGGACCGTTTACTGCTTTGGCTGCCATGTATGCATGTGAATTTGGTTAGTAGCAGCTGTCAGCTATAAAACACCTGTCTCTGTCAGTCTCTTAGACTGAAATAGCGTTGACCACATACTTTTACTCTATTACTTAACCACAAAAAAGTATGAAAGACCCATAACCTTACCTTACCTTGCACGCTGTCATTCAATATGCAATTTCTAAGTAAGAGGAAAACTAACACCAGATAAAGCTGGTTATGCAGCAGTGATATAAACTGAGTGTTTAGTTAAACAAATACAAAAAGGGAGTTGAATACTCCCCCTTATAACTGAATAACTGTGTGCACAACTATTTCTCCATAAATTAACATAGCTTTCATCACCTTCTGAAGAGCTTCTGGTCCATCATGACTGGCCCGGGAGAGTCACGTGAGGATTGTCGCATCTGATGGACACAGTCACGCAACCGAGGGTCAGACGTCAACAAACCTGTTTTTCTCAAAGCCTGGAGAAGAGGTAGATCAGGTAGTTTTGAGCAATTTATACACAAGAGAGAAAAACAGGGGAGTCATAGATGACAGACTTTATCAAACACTTTGGGTCATGGACAGCAGTGTTAATGTAATATCAATTAGCAGGATATCAAACATGTGTAGATGGCTATAGTTAGGGGACTTCAAAGCCTCAGGGTTGCTACATGGGATTTAGGAGGAAATACAGGCGTAGACTGAATCCCTGAAATACCTCTCTTAAGTCACACGTCAAGCTGACATTCAATGTGAACCATGTGTGTCTATTTTGGGGACATCATGTGCACGACCCTCCCGACAAGACCACAGATCAGCTCCAGAGTCATCTCATGTCATAACTCATTCAGTGAGCAAACCACTCACTGTTGCTGTTCTTGAATGTCTGTGAGTGATTCTTAGCCTCAGGGCAGGAAATGCTTAAGTTGGGGCTGGCCTTATAGTTTTGTGTGTGCTTATTGTAGAGTTTTATCCATCAACTGAAAGATTTCTGTTTAGGGTTGTGAGCCATTTTTGTATAACCACACAAAACAAACATAGATATGCCTTGTGAATGATAGCTTCGCTAGCAAGATATAGAGTTTATTACCTGACATCTTACCTGATGAAATAGCACAGTACCCCATATGCTTTATATATTTATCTTTATGAACTGTTATTAAATACACATTGTCATGTACAGCTGAAAAGATGAACGTTAATCACTAACAATTTTGATAATGAATTGTTTAAGTGATTTTACAAACACAAGATACAAATGCATTGGTTCTCAATTTGTGGTTTTCTTAGGGGCCTTTCACACCTACCTCGTTTGGTCAGGATTTTCGGACTTTTCAGTTTGAGCCAAACCAAAATTACAGGTGTGAAACCTCCCCCAGACCACGGTCCAGACCAAACAGCCGAAATTTGGTCCGACCAAAAGAGTTTTGATCGGTCCCGATCAAACTGAACCATGGTCCAGTTCCTTTTTTTAGTGTGAAAGACTTTTTTTGGACTGTTCGGACTTTCAGACCAAATACAAGATCCTGCCAGCTATCGTCTTGTTATAAGAGAAGCGTAGCTCTTTTAAGGAATAGCTCAGTGCTTAGTGTGTACGTAGTGTGTGGTTTAGCAAGAGAGTGACAGTGGATGTGCTCAGAGCAGACAGCTGTCAGCAATCAGAGCAGAGAATAAATTAGCAGTTTACTTGTTAAGTGGTAGTAAATATACAACGAGTGTCCTTGCTTCTCAACAACGCAACAAAACAAAAAGAGCCGCGGTAGCATGGGGAGAGTAGCAGTCAGTTGGAAAAAACTCATAAGTATTCTGACAGCAGAGAGAGGATATGAGAGGACGGGGAAACCTGTCTACAAACCAATCAATTACAAGTATCGGGAGACGCTGCTCACGTATGTGATGACAACAGGACATAATTATGTCATGTATAGTTCTTTAGTTTGCTTGCTTGTAAAACCAAAACTAACCTGATCAAATGTATACAATGCAGCAAAAACATGAACCTTGGTCCGGATCATGGTTCAGACTTTCAGGTATGAAAAAGCCCTTAGCCTTTTATGTGACCTAAATTAAATACTTTTGGGTTTTGGACTGTTGGTCGGACCGAACAAGCAATTTACAGTAAACAAGTAAACTTGGGCTTTGGGAGGTTGTAATGACTTCTTTCTTTACTATGTTCTGATGTTTTATTGCAACTAATCAAGACCATAATGAATCATCAGTTACATTTTCAATTATAGTGTGTTAGCGTGCTATATAGTATATAAATACATACACTTTGAATGTTTCAGAGGAGACACATTTTATAATCTTACCTCACCAACTTGTTTCCAAAACCTTCTGTAATTCAGTGTCATTTTCCTGATACTAGTACAGTGATTTCCCATCCTATCTTGCCATTACTACAACAACAGTAACTGGAATTACAAATCCTAACTCTGGTAGGCTGACCATGACTCTGGCTTTTTCGGATGACTGTTTTTGCAGTGATATACACACATTGATACTGACACTTTCACCGTCTATGTCCTCACCAAGGCACCTCTACAAACACATCCAGTCATCTGTGGTGTGACAACAAGCCACTTGTGTTGACACAAGTCTCTTCTCCTAAATGCATGCTCCTTTTTAAAATTACTGAGTTGCCATAGGCACCGAGGTCACCAGATGTCCATGTCAGCCTTTTTTTATGTAACTGTCTAAAAGGTTGCACACCACATGAAGCTAAATGTGGGTGTGAGAGCACAAAAAACACAGTCTGTTATGTTCATCTTCTGAGATATGTACAACTGTACTGTACTGTGGAACAGGTTCACAATCGCAGAAGCTTGACATCTCTTCAGTAATGTATGTGTGTGTGTGTGTGTGTGTGTGTGTGTGTGTGTGTGTGTGTGTGTGTGTGTGTGTGTATGTGTGTGTGGGGCCCATGTATAGGGAGATCTGTGCCTTACAATCTACGTAAGTCACTAAATAAGCCCAGAGGTTCTTTACATGAAATGCCTTTAATCTAATGAGGTTTATCATTACATTTGCTGATACAACCTCAACATTTTAAGATATTCTTGTAAATTTAACCCAAAAAAAAAAATTACACTTCAATATAAAAAATGCATGTTGTTATCTGATGGTGATTACCTCACTGTCACACCTACTATATTTAGTTCTATTACATGAGAAAGTCCCTAAACACCTTTTAAACTTTACCCTGCATTCAGCTGGGGACACTCTTGATTCCTGTTGTGGGCTCCTATATATCACTCTCCAAGGTTGATGTAACTAAATTCTTAGGTGCTTTTGGGGAATACAATACTGCTACTGCTGTAGGGCAGAGCGTGATTGTATGTCCATGTGTCATGGAAAGTCAAAACATTCCATGGCATGACGGGGGAAGTGTGAGTGTGTTGTTGACTCACAGAGATGAACTGGGACAGGGGGATCATCTCTTTGCCTTCCGTGATAGTGTAGAAAAGTAGATCCTCCATACTGGACATGAACCTACTCCTGCCAAAACAAACAACACACAAAATAGGTATGTTATGATCTTTACTTTATTTGGAGTGGCTCCAATGTATCAAGACAAAACCTTGAGCAGTGGTTCAACGTTTATGTTGACAACATGGCCAGTAGTGACAAATACTGGCCAACATCCAGCCATTGACCCAGTTCAGTGTGTATTTGAGAGAGGTCATCGCCTCTAAGCCATGAATAAAATACTGTCATACAATTAAGGGTTCCTACAGTAGCTATATAGTAGTATACAGTATGCTTTCTCAGGCCCCTTGCTTTACTGTTTGGATCTAGCATACCTTAAACATACAAACATGTTCTTCAAAATATTATTCCCTTTATCGATTTTTGTGTTAATAACAACAACAATAAACAAGAGCTGAAAAATGTAAAATGGTAACGTTTGAATGAAACACCCAAATGCCAACTACTGCCAGGCTATTTTACTTAAACCCTATGTGTGTACTTGTAATTCAATAACCATGTGAATAATATAATTTAATATAATAATAATAATTTTTTTTTTTTTGGGGGGGGGGGGAATACTTGTTTGCTTTCTTGCCAAGAGTAAATGACAAGATTGATATTATTGTCTTGTCTGTGTGTTAAATGGCTAATGTTATGTAGCTAATGTTAGCTAGAGCCAAAAAAAAAAACAATTAACGTTAGCTTAGCTAGCTAGCATAAAGACTGGAAGCGAGGGGGAAAGTAAGCTTTCCTCTGCCCAGAGATTTAAAAAAAAAAAAAAAAAAATACAGGCTACAAGCACCTCAATAATTAACACATTATATGTTGTTTGCTTAACCTTGACAAAAACTGAAGTGGGTTTACGAGCAGCACTTAGCTACCTTACCAGACTATTTCTTGGCTGGGCGCACTAACTTCCTAAGTCTTGTCATTAGCCTGACGTTGCCGGGCAACCAGCGGCCTGGGCGCAGTAACTATAACGTCTTGTAATTAGCCTGAAGTTGCCGGGCCAATAACTAGTTAGCTTCTATGATTTATATTAAACCACATAATAACCCTTTAAAACCTCAACTTTAACGTACATGTTCGTTTGTGTACAAATTAAACAATTAATACATAACATGCTAATTAGTGAGCTTTAGAAGTGCTGGTAGGGTTTGTTTTTTTAACCTTTGGACAGAAACATGCTAACGTTAGCTGTTTCCGCCTGATTGCTAAACTTACTAGTTAATACATCCATGAGCTAAACTAGCTTCACGGTATTCTGGCCAGTAAGAGTATTTCCCACAATATATTCAAGGAAAAAAGTTGAACTTATAATTAGCTAATGCTGCACTTCAGATATAATAAAAACTTTAAGATTTCACTGCAAACTCCTAAAAGTTTGATGATGATATGGTAGGAGTTAGCTACTCAAGCTAGTTAACTTTACTAGCATGAATTATGAGACCACTACAACCAGACAATACACCTGACATTTCACTCATTGATATTATGTGGGAATGTTTTGGCTAATTAATGGTGATTTATTCATCTAGAGACAGTCTGTGACCTACTTGGGGTGTCCTTGGTCCACATCAGGGTCTTTCTGGTAGTGAAAGGCTTTGTGGGTGTGGGGTGATGCTGCAGCCCAGCAGGGAACAGGTTGCTGCGTCCTGGACAAAACAATGTTGTCAGCTCCAACTCTGGCGGAGATCCCTGCATTTTTAAATAGCTGTAAGATTCCCGGGTTAGCTGTCCTCAGACTTTTCAGGCAGTGCATTGTGATAAGTAGGGCTTAATCTTTAATAATTCAGTATTTTCCCCCTAGTAGCTGATCTAGAGAGATATTTATGACCAATGCCCCTTGGTCCTCAGAGCTTTAATAGCAGCTGCTGTCAGTTACAGAATGGATAAAGTACAGGATCGGGGGCGGGGCTGTTCAGACGGTGGGGTCAGTAACCAGCAGCTTCTGAAACCAAACCGGTGTTTGATTTTAGGTATCACTTTCTACTGCAGCTGCTGATTAACAAGGGGAAACACGTTCATACTTCAGTTCTATTCCTACTTGGATTTGGTTTAGTCTAGTCTCTGATTATAGGGTACTTAGCTTTTTTTTTCACTTAGTGCTTTTTCAAAAAACTTGCAGTGTATTATATTCCAAATTCAAAGAAAAATTACAGATGGATTATGTCAATCTGGACAGTATCAACATACATTACTGTAGTGATAATTGTGGCCCATATTTGATTATAGACTGAGTTTAAATTGGGTTAACAGAGCTCTAATATCCACAAACAAGCTTCTCCAAACATTGCATCATTTAACATAAACTGTCCTTGGACAAGTGGACATATACCAGTGCAAGTTTATTTAACTCATATCACAGAAATGAGACCATTCAAGCCTGGATATCTGTTGTTAATTATGTAGCGTTGCAAAGCATTTGCTGTGAACTATTACCATTACTACTACCACTGCCACAAAAACAACATTATTATTATTATTATTATGCTGTTGTTGTTGTTTTTATGATTATTGATGATGATGTGGTGGTGGTAATAATAATGATGACAGTAATAATAATGATAATAATGCTTTTTACAATTAGCTCTTAAGAAGAATATATATTTCATGATTTCAGTTATCGGTATCACAACAGGAATAATACCCTTTATGACGTCAGTGTGTCAGCTTTCAAGAGATATAATCTGTTATTAGTCATTTGGTCTAAATATTGACTGGTGTAAACATGTGTTGTTGTCTAGTCTAGTAGGCTAATGTAATACCAATAGGCTAAATAATAATACCGGTAACAGGTAATTAATCAGGTTTACATTAGAGAATCATTTCAACTGATGCTAGATGGCGACACCCCATGGTGAGTTTCCCACACTGATGCATTGAAACCTTACTATCTTGTCCTCTAGGTGGCATACTCACTCCAGGACCCTATGCTCAGGTTGGTCTCTGTTTTCTGACTGTTGTTTTGTTGAGAGGACACATCACAGTCATGTGTCTGAGATCTTTCCTCTCCATAGAGTTTTTTTTGGCAGGTTTCCTGGTGCTTCAAACACAATTTATTGTATAATTTGTGATCTCTTGAGATTGAGCCCTGGCTTCTTGTCTTTGATGTCAGCTGCTGTGTGAGATGCTCCTCAGGAAAACAGTGGCTGACTGTGATGGAGCATTTTAGAACATTATAATCGGTTGGAAATTTAAATCTTTTGCTATCTTACTTTTTGAACTATCTTTCATTTTCCTTCTACTCTTTTCAAGGCGGTTCCTATGAAGGCAATTTGAATCAAATAGGAGATCAAGGATACTGGTGATAGCCCACCACACCCATGTTCACTTTTACAGCACACATGCTAAACATTCACATTCTACCCTTCAAGTGCTTGCAGACTGTGCAGTATTAATTTCCAATCAGACTTTAGAGCGTGACATGGTATTATCTCCATTACCAAATAAACAAGGCCTCACTAGGTTCTGATGGTGTCCTCTGCATTTCTAGGTGTGTGACTTCTCCAAAGTGGTGCATGCTAACCCAGGGCCTCTCTGCACTACCTCTGCCGGTTGTAGCTTCTCTGTTTTCAGTCGAAAATGTTTTTCATTCCTGGGCCAATGAATGCCACCTTTGTCCCTTCATCCTCCTTCTTGTGTGAGAAAGCCCCCCTCGCTGCACTCACCAAGCCTGCACAAACTTAACCTCTTCCCCCCTCCACCTCACACAGGAAAAGAAACATACCGGGTCTGGTGCTTTGATTCAGGCTCAGTAATCTGGAGGTCTGGATCCTGGATTAGAAACCACTTTGGACAACCAGTTTTGGGGCCTTTAGGAAGAAAAGGGTGTAGTAGTTGCTGAAATATGATTGTAACAGCTTTAGGAATAAAAATTGTACTTTGGGATCATAAAACAAATATATGATATGGACTGGTTTACAGCATCTAAGAACTTAAAAAGAGATGGCAACTATAAATTAATTATTAGTTATTCACAGTTAAGCCTGAAACTGCTCCACTGTCCTATGTAAGACTGTTTGCATGGTAATAATAGAGGCATGAAATAAGAACAGTACATGGGGAAACTAAGCTCCTTATTAGAAACTGTTAAATGCTTGTAGAGATTTTATGCATCGTTTAATACATCTCTCAAATTAAAGGGTAAGGGCCATTATCCCTGCGCCACCCAGGGGGAAAGGAATTCCAACTCTTCTCTAAAGTGAACCTCACCCTACATAGTGGCACACACTTACACACACACACACACACACACACACACACACACACACACACACACACACACACACACACACACACACATCTATCTATCTATCAACCAACCTGGGGTGCCTTAAAGAAGGTGCTGCAAAATGTATTAATTTCTATTTTTACGTAAGTTGTAAATTTTTACAGTAATAGCGTTTCATCACATGTAAATGAGGCAACATTTACATTAACTACATTATTATTTGATACATTAATAACTATTATGTTTTCAAACATGTCAAAACATCAGAAATGACGTGACAGTAAAAATGCTGTCAATTATGCAGCTATGAAGAAACTAAGACTGATGACATAACAGCCCTACCTTTGAATAAAACAAAAGAAATAACTAAAATTAACAATTAGCATACTTTTGTTCTGTGCTTTTTTTAAGTTTACTATAATATTTATCGGCAATCCACACAGCAGCACAGCCTACATCAGCTAACCTTAATAATCATATTTTACATTTATGCTATCCATTCCTATAGTCACTTTTTAGGTGATAATGTTGCATATGCATGTGTATTGTGTGGATCTATCTATCTAACCATCCATCCATGATGCTGTTACTGTATGTCAGCTTTTTTACTACAGGAATCTTTTACAGTAAATAAAGTTATTTTAGCCATGCTGGCTCAGTCAGTCCAAAGTGTTTGTCATTGTCTGGGGACAATTATGGCCCCCAGAAGATGAATCCTACCTTTATAACTAATAAACAAATTCCAAAATGACCTAAAGCAGCTACATCAATATTTTCATAATAACAATGTGTCATGACAGAGTGAATTCTCCTTAGCTCCAAAGCTAGCTGCAGATTCAGGTCATTCGAGAGCTTTATAGTGAGTTTCATCTTACTGTTAGGCCGGACAGAAAAACTACTGTTTTGGTTCACTCTCACTGCTTTCATAGCAGCAGGCAGCTGTTTTCAAGGAAACAGCTCTAAAAACCTGCTGTACTCTACCTGGTCAATGAATAGCAGACAGACTAGCTGATGAACATAGTGCAGCATTTAGCAGGTAAAGAGCCAGATATTTCCTTCAGGACGTGAGCTGAAAGTTGAGTCCAGTCTGACAATACTGAGGCTGACAAACTGAGTCTGAGATGTCTTAAAAGGGCAATTGTACAAAGGATAAACTCTTTTGATTTAAGTTATAACTTGGCCCATCCTCTCGCCCTGCCCTCAGGCCAAACTTTACATTTTCTGCCCCAGCAATAAGACATGAGTAGCAAAGTTGTTTTGCATATTTTTTCATCCAACAAGCAATTTCCTTTCAGGTGTGCAATGAGCATTAAAGCCTCATGGGGGTGCTGGCGTGGCTATTTAGCCTCATTGCATTTGGTAAATAAATCACAGTATTTAAATATTCTCTGGGGGGGTGTTCTCATCAAAATGTGCTATTATTTTCTAAAGGTACTTCTTTTCCTTTTGTCATGGCAGCAGTGATTTTATTTCACTGACAAGTCTCTTTGAGCGTGCTGTTGGCACTTGCATGTTATCTGTCCTCTGATGATTCCCTTTTGGTTAATTACAACCAGAACATCAAGACACAGACAGTTTTTCATGAGGGACAGGATACATTGTGAGACGCTGTCAGCTCTCAGGGCCTGTCTGTCCTCTCCTCTCCCCCAGGTGGGGGCTGACTACCCTCCCGTCACCCGTTTGTGTGTACACAGAGGACCTCAGCCACCCCTCTGCTGCGGTCACTGTGCCGAAACCTAGACACCCTCTAGACCCCTGGAGCCTCTGTGCACCCGTACAGTTGTGAAAGGTCAGCCCCCCCCATCACCACCCTCCTTCCGTCACTGCCATCTCTTCCCCTTCCCCTACCCTCAAACCAACCCCTCCTCCTTCATCCTCCTAGCTTACACACCCTTCCTCACCCACCAACCCCCATCCTCACCATGCAGCTATCCCACTGCCCTGCCATCTCGCAGCATTCCGCGGGCCGTGCACACAGAGGCCTATTGTGTGTGCTGGGAGACGGCAGAAGGCAGTATACAGTCAGAGCACCAGAGAAAAAAGGATGTGTAGAGCTGAAATGAACTCAGTATTCCTGCTGTACATTGATACAGATATGTAGTTGCTCTGGTATTCAGTGACATTGCTGCAACATGGTTTTAAAGAGAGCAGTGGCAGATGAATGTTGAATGATTGCTCCACAGCTCACAGCTGTGCTCTTGTTTTGAGATTATACATTCTCGGCACTTGTAGGATGCTATAAATGGTGGCAGTCATGTCAGAGTAGCTTCTTCTGACGAGGCATAATCCACTACTATTTCTAGTCGTTTTTCTTCTTTTCTGCTATGATTTCAGGGTGGTTTGGTTTCTCTTGCTATTTTACTGTACTAAAATCCTGCCTTTTTTCCAAGAGGAGCTGTTAAAGCGTACCTATGTTAACATCTGTAATATAACTATCTCAGTCATTCCCTAAGTTAAAGCCCCTTCCAGCAGTATTGCAACTTCATCTTTCTTTACGTGAACCAGCAACAAAGACTTGACCTGACACAGCAAACTAGACACAGTGTTAGTGCAGAATGGCACTGTATACTCCCTCTGTTGTCTAAGGGCCTTCAATTATTTATTCAGCTGGGTAAGTGGCTGTTTAAATTCCTGAAATGTTTTTGTTGCTGGACTCATCACTATCATCACTGGTTGTAGTGTCCTGGTAATCTTGAGATTACTAAAACCAGAAGATCCTACGAAACCAGGATACTGTACTGTGCTGATCTGTTCTATGATGATCACTCTTTATAGTCACAGATGATGAGGACTGCAAGAAATTGGAGTAAAAGCATGCTGCAGTTTTATACCGACTTCTTACTTAAACATAATTCTAATATACCAAACAGTTCATAGATCTGGTAGAAGAGAGCTAAAATGGTGGCTTTAAATCGTTCTTTCCTGTATGTGGAATGAGGGGGGCTCAGTAGAAGGTTGTGACCCTGGAATTACTGTGCCTCTCCTCATGACAAAGACCCCCTTTCAAGCCCACTCACCTGGGCTATCTAGAGAGAGGTACATGATAAAGATCACACAGACATTTCATCACCCTTCTGGCTCAGCTTCACAATAGATAATTCTGGCATATATGTGCTATTTTGTCAGGAATGTTTCTATGAAGGTAAACAAATCCTGTTACAGACCTACTGGACAATTAAAGTACATACTGTATGGGGAAGTGGTACTTAGGCATGAATATAATATTTATTTGCTGAATGCAGAAACATTTTAATTATATTTCAAGGAAAATGTCCTTCTATGTGAGCCACAGTTGGATTGTTCTTTTAAATGGCTGTCACAACCTCTTGCCAATGGTCTTCGTCCAAACAGACAAGGCTCTCAGAAAGTTTGACAGCCATGTGAACATGACATAACTGCGCTGTTGGTTGGTCAGCTCAACACTTTAAGGTTGTCTAAAGTCTGCAGATTAATTCATAATCCATGAGACTAGGCCGAAACAAACAACCCCACTGACCCAGTTTTGAGTTCCCATAACCTGAGAGTTTAACTGCACATGGCACCTCATTATTCTCGAGAAATTAGCATTTATTTTTTCGTCCTTGCTAGAGTATTTGAGACCTCTTATATATAAATAAAATGTCTAGCTGTATCTAGCAGTCAGGTAAAAGCCACAATGTTCAGTTAATTAACACATCTGGGAGAGGATTTCCAGTTTAGTTACATCTCAAACAATGATTTTGTGTCTAATATTTTATGAGTAAAAAATAGACTGCAACTGTATATTTCTCTTTTATTTATTTTTTGGTTTGGTTTTTAAAGTTCTATCCTAGAAGATGTTGTAGTTGTGTGACTACAACATAGTTTAGCTCATTTAATGAAGACAATACTATAGTTAGTCTAATCAAGATCCAGATGGTCAAGCAGTAAATCACAATTTTCTTTAAAAATGTACAATGTACAACATAATTGTAGGCCTATGTATGTATGTATGTATGTATGTATGTATGTATGTATGTACACCATAACATATTTATCTTTCAGTATGTACCGTGATAGTAATGTGTAGCCTACTTTGTGTTTACAAGAAAGCTATTACTTTCATTACAGTAAATTACATATTGGGTCATTGTAACACAGATTATTTGGCTTGAAATTCATCCAAAAGTTTTATCATCATTTTTTCAGTCAGCTTTGAGATTTTTTAATAAGCTGATACCATGGCATGTGCTGAGTCAGAGCTTGACCTGTGCTCTGCTGCTTGTAGCTGTCTTTCTAATGTGAAAGTGAAGGTGCAACTCTTGGCCTGGCCAGGCCAAGCAGGTCAAGGGAGGAAGGAGGGCTTGAGTTAAAAAAAAAAAAAAAAAAAAAAAAAGAACCTGGGAGAGTAGATGCTGCTGAATTGAAGGGGAGGGAGATGAGGTTCAGGTTTCAGCCTGACAGGGGGTCTGGGGGAAGGACTGGTATTTTGGAATATACGAAGATCCATACAAGGCACAGTGGACATAAAACCGCGGTGCTTGCCCTGACGCGGTGGGTGCAGAGTGCCAGCTGGGGCCCCGCGTTGGATTCCACTTAGATTTTGGAGGGTTTGACTGCATGGTGCCATAAGTCTCTGGGAACACACACTTAACACACCACTGACTGAAAGCCTGGTCTCATCCTTCACTTCTCACCCAAGCTACTGCATGTCTAATATTTAGACATGTTCAGCTTTGTGGACTCAAGGACTGTTCTGCTACTTGTAGCATTCCAAGTTGTTTTACTATCCGTGGTCAGATGTCAGGAAGAGGATGACCGTAAGTTGCACAGTTTTTCTTGACTCTTTTCTTTTTACTTGCAAAAAGAAATGCGGATTTTTATTCTGATGATATTACCGACTTCTTGTTGCCTTCCCAATCTTCTCTACTTGATGTCTCAGAAGAATAGTGGGAAGTAAATAAAATGCCAGTGTTTTGATGTCAAATGAAGAACAGGAAGAGCACAACTATTTTTTTTTTGCTATGGCCAGCATTACATGCTTTACAGTTATGTAGTTGTTGATTGTTTCCAATGATATGAGTGCATAATGTCAAGCTGGCTACCAATAGTCTTTCCAAATAAGCCAGTCCATTTCTTTCTGTAGGAAAGGTGAGGCTGTCAAGGCACATCTGTGTGGGATGGAGGACCAGGTGAACAAGTGTCTATTTGTCCTCACCTGGGTCCTGCTGCTCAGCCTTCACTGCTGTGTTTGCTCATTCTGTAGTCCTAGTTTTCAGCAGTAAATCTGCTTAATCAGGCTTATTGCTGCCTCAAATGCCTTTGCATTACTTTTTTCTACCATTATGTTGCAGAAACACTTCTGAACGTCTGAAGATTGACAGACAAATCAGGATTTTCTTGAAAATGATTCTTGATAAGTAAATGGGAATTTAACTGTTTTTAAGACATGTAAAAATATACGTAAACCTCACCCACGTGATTTGGCTGGAGCAGATTCAGGGGGTTTGATGATGTGAAGTGACAGGTTCAGACAGTGCTTGACCCCAGGCTAGCAGGCTCAAAGGGTAGCAGGAAGGGAGGGCACAGCAGGGAGTCAACAGATGATGGAGATAGTTGTATTTATAGCAAGCTGGACTTCACGTTAGTGCTTCCAATTCCCTCTCTTATAGCATTAATCAGCTTTTAGCATAACACAAAGCCATGTATTGTAATAACAGAAGTGGTGGTAAAGTAGAAAGCAAATATTTCAGTTGAAAGTAGCCAAACTCATGTCTGATCAGGAACTAAACCTCCTTGTTACATGTTTGGACTAAGTATCACTTTCACAAATATGCTTAAAAAAACAAATAACAGCAGTTAGTAGGCCCAGCCCTAAGCTATATATACATTAAACAAATCACCCATTCTTAAGTGTTTGCACTGCGCTTGACACAGCTATGGGATCCAGATGGAGAAATTTAGAAGGACCCAGTGTTTACTTAAGGCAGCAGCTTGTCAATTGGACACAGTACCCCTTTTAGAGAGGTTCATTCATACGAGCAGGAGAGCAGGCCTGCAGGTTAAATATACTCAGCCACCGACACGAAATACCTCAACTTCAGACACAACTGTTAACTGTGGCTCTTGTTGACATTACATTTTATGTTGCTATAAAATTCTCCATATGATAACTTGGAGCATTTTCTTGCCTGCTCAATGAGTTATTTTTAAAACTTGTAAATTATAGTACACAACTACTGATTTGTACCAGTGTATTTTTGGGTCAACCCACCACCTGTTCGTCAGCATCAAAGGAACAAAGCCACTTACTTTCTATTTATTAACATCATGCAATCACACTTGTATGTTTTATTGTGTTATGCTGTTTTTTGAATGTGACTTTTTGTGTACTCTGCATTACTTTACAAAGTGTTCATAGCTGTTATTTGATACAGGATAACTTTTATCTTTCTCCTTCCTCCTTTATTCACTAACCACTGCTCCATCTTACCCCAACACTGCTATTACTCCTCCTATTTCCTTGCCGTGCCCCTTGACCCCCTTTCATCCTCTTACTCCCACTACCCTCTTTTTTAACATCTGCTTTACCAACCCTCAACACTGTATAAACCACAATACCTTTTCCTATCTAATTCTCTCTTGAACCATCCTCTCTTTCTTCCTTCTCTGTCCACCTGCCACGCGCCCCCTGCTGGCCACCTACAGAGGAGGCAGGTGGCTGCATCCAGGACGGCCAGCAGTATAATGATAAGGATGTGTGGAAGCCCGAGCCGTGTCGTATCTGTGTGTGCGACAGCGGAGCGGTTCTGTGTGATGAGATAATCTGCGAGGAGATCAAAGAATGTGCCAACCCTCTCATCCCACCTGGAGAGTGCTGTCCCATCTGCCCTGCTGATGCCAGTGCCCCCATTGGTTGTAATTTATTTATTCAAATACCCATAAATAAATTACTCTTTTAGCTTGCATTTATCTCACCCTGGCTAACACTTTTGAATGGGGAACTGCCTTAGGATCCAAATAGTCTGCCTGATTGGAGCAGCAGCAGTCACTGATCTCTTGATTTAATTTAATAGTTTTGGCTGTTCTAAAACATTTTAGTTTTATGATTTGGAATAAGTCAATAACGTTAATGATGTTCCCGATTCCAAAGTGGCCCTCTACATGCTTGGTTTGGATGGAGACCATATAAGCCACATTATCAGGATCTCTTATTCCCAATGAAAGCCTATTCCATGAAGAATTGGATGAATCCTGAGATGTGTTGTCTGGTTCTCACCTAAACCTGTAGAGACACCTTCTGCTTTTTTACCTCATGACTAAGATGAAGCCTACATCCATACTGAGCCTCAACTCAATGATTTAATTGACTCATTTGGAAGTCTTCTACAAAATGAAGGTGTCTTCAGAGAGTGACCAAAGTTTTCCTCACCTTTAATGAATAAGGCCTCATGTCAAGACTCTATAGATGAACCTGTCAAAGGTTCAAGGCCTTGTCAAGAGCAACTGCATTCTTGTGGCGTCCTAAGAGACCTCCTGGTATATGAAAATGACAATGATTTGACTGATTTATCTAACCAAATAGATACAAAGCTGTTAAAAAGACAACATGTACAGGTGTTTTTTTATATTTAAAAAGAGGTTAATTTACCCAAATCACAATTTGCTGATATCTGAGTTCTTGCTCAGTAGTGGATTGTCCAGGCCATCAGGAATAGAATAAGTTTAAGATTACTTAAACATAAATTCATTCCCTCAAATTTGGTATAAATATACACAATATACAACAATATCAAAAAGCTTACTGGCACTGGCTGCCATGCTTTATTTAATTAGCTAAGCTTGGCTGTTACAGCTTGCTTACCTTTTACTTACTTTCACTTTTTTGCTTTAATGATTGGATATATGTTTGCTTCTGCTTCATCCCTCTTGGAATCACATTTCACCATTTATATAATCTGGATGGGTTCTTTGCCTCTGGGACTGGTGAATGGTTTTTGATCACTTTAGCATTGTTAGATTTGCTTGCAGGTCTCCTTTCCTAAGAATCACAAACTAGGATTCAAATCAATCAAGTGTCTGAGTTGTTTATACTTGTACACTTTTAATGTTTTGTTCTTTTTCCTCCCCTTCATACATCCATCTGAACATCAGAAACGATTGGTGCTAAGGTGAGGCAGTAGGTTGACTGATATCCATTCACTCAACAAGTAACAGTATGAAAACATTAAACAATAACATTTTCTTGTAAAATCTGAAGCTTGAAGTAGTTTGTTTCTCAGTAAAGTTGTTTAGCCCACTGATATCACTTCTTTCTGTTATCAATCAGGGCCAGAAAGGGGAACCAGGAGAGATTGCAGATGTAAGTATGAATCCTCTGCTCTCAGCAATGTCTCATGGCTGTACACAAAACTTCCACTCTAAACTGCTTTAAACACAAACTCATTACTTGCCTGAGTGTTCATTTTGCTCAGAGAACAAATTATCAAACAAAACCTTTTATTCTCTGTTGCTTTTATTTGGAATAAATACTTACAGACTTTTGTTTTCTTATTTGGTATCTTTATATGTCCTGCATTGTGCCCAATCATTTACATAATACTTACCTATACAATACACACATTTCTCAAGTTCTTGGTTTGTTGAATTTGACATTTCTCTCTTGACTTTTCGAGTTATTCTCAAACCCTGAAAAAGTGTAGTATTTTTATGTATTGATTGTCCCACTTTTTCTTGAGTTTTAAACATTTTTGATCATTAGAGTGGCAGTTTCTCGCTGGCTAACTACAATGTCCAACAATCCCTCATTGAACTTTCTATTACATTAGGAAAGACCCCACATTCCTTGGACATAATGAACCCTATCAAATCCCCTTAGATCCTATCAGCAACTTTGCTGCAAGTGCACATGTCAGGTGAACAAAGTCAGTCCATTTCCAGAGGTTAAGAGGAGGTGATGTTTTTAACAAAACTTGCCCTGTCAAACTAAATCTTCATCAGATTAGCTTGATGTCCACCTCCTACAAAGCTGGAATGTTCTCTAATTTTAGCTGTTCAGAAACGGGTACAACTGGACACACCATGAAAGATTGGTCTTGTAATAAAGATGTAATTTGCTAAATCTTTTTTGTCCCCTTTGTGCAGGTTGTAGGACCAAAAGGACCACCAGGCCCTATGGTAAATATTACATATTATACATTTTTATTCATTTTACTGAGATAAAAAAGGGGACATTTCTTTGTTTATTATATTAATTCTACACTTATCCAAGCATTGTTTGATGAGGTTGTTTTTTGGTAGATAATAATATGATTCTTGCTCTGAATAGGAGTTTTGTCCATCCTGGGAATCTTACTGAGACAAATAGATTTGTTTTTGCAGGGCCCCCCAGGTGAGCAGGGAGTCCGTGGAGAAGCTGGCGCTAAGGGTGATAAGGTAAGAGACAACACACTGTGTCCAAAAAACACCATCTACTCTACCGATCTACTCAGTATATCATTCAGAAGAAATTGTCTCCTATTAATGTATGATTTCAGAATCGGTCTAGCAAATATTAGTTTAAGCAACAGTTCTAATCATTCTAATAATTGAACTAACAGAGTTCTGTATAGTGTGAGATTGCAGTGTTTTAATTACTCGTGTGTAGGAATATCTAAAGCTAATCATCATGACACAGATATGAGACTTCTTCTGTAAATGTTTGGTTGTAAAAGGCATTGATAAAAAAAAACAGATCTGACCTGAAATCTTCTTTAGTACTCCTGATGAACTTAGAGAAAATCACCTTCTCTATTTTTCCCTAGGGAAATGCAGGACCTCGTGGAAGAGATGGTGAGCCTGGCACCCCTGGGAACCCCGGACCCCCTGGCCCACCCGGACCACCAGGACTTGGAGGGGTGAGTCTGAGGGAACTTCTGTAACACATGGCATAAACAGTTTAACAAAACCACCTTATCTTCCTCAGATTTAAGTCGAAACACCACAGGGTTACTCCCATATCACATATAACACAATGGTAGGAAGAAGCATTTAAAACAGAGGTCTAAATATATAGAGAGGACTTAATGGTAAATTGTTGATATAAATCTCAAGCATTATTTGTGTCTTTAGCATGACTAAACCCATTGTGTTCTCTATTATTGCAAAGTACAGGGTGAATTGAACTGATGAATGAATGAATGTGTGTGCTTCCTTTGAGACTTCACTTCTGTTACATTTGTCTTGATCAATAGAGGAAACAGCCCAAAATGAGTCCATAGATTTATTCGTTTTTGATTCAAAGAAGAAAGAGGGAAGAATGTGAAGGCACACTACTGTCCTACATGGACTGCAGTATACTTGTATAGTATGCTTTCACAAAATCATGAAGGGTGAAAATAGTGCGTTACTTTAGTAGGCAAATGTATTCTTCCTATTTTCTTTCATGGTAACTGAACTACCATTAAAGTATTTAATTCAGTTAATGCCCTTCACTTGCTGCTGTGTGTAATGACCCACTTAGCCCGAGCAGCTCAGCCAGGATAAATAACCCTAACCGACTCTAAATCTCTTGTCTGTTTTGTGTTTTACAGAATTTTGCTGCTCAGATGGCTGGAGGTTTTGATGAGAAGGCCGGAGGTGCTCAGATGGGTGTGATGCAGGGACCAATGGTACGTAGCGCTGTGTACAGTGAATATATCTTACAGGATGAGTGTATGTGTATGTTTTTGGTATGTAAACAGTTCATCTCTCATAATGACAAAACCTCATTATAACATTTAGCTTGTCTCAGAGTTGCTGCTGAAGTAAAGTGATAAACAATAATCATTTCAATGCTGCCACCTTGTGGTCCAGTAGTTTTAATCCAACACAGAGATTTCAAGCTACCTATTAGATTAATTTGTCACACTATGTAAACTTTCTCTGAATGTCTTGTGTTTCTCTTTCAGGGTCCTATGGGTCCTCGTGGCCCCCCTGGACCTAGTGGAGCTCCTGTAAGTACATTCATTACAGCACTACATCGTTATGTGATTGATCATTATAATCAAACAGCTACTGTACAAACTGTATAAATGAATACATTCTTTGCATTTTTATTTGTACCTATAGGGACCACAGGGTTTCCAAGGTAGCCCTGGAGAGGCTGGAGAGCCTGGTCCAGCTGTAAGTATTAACACATATCCCAGAATGCATCTATGTGTCCAACAGACTGATTTCATACTGTACTGCTTACATTTGCTGTAATGTTTAGGGTTTACCAACTGCACCTACTTCCACAGAAACAGATGCTCATAATAAACAGTGTCACAAACCTATTTAAATAAATAAATATCACAATAAATACATCCATAAATATCTATCTATTTATCATATTTAAGTCTATCGCTGTTTGACTTCTCTCACACAGTGAAAATCATTGATACCGTCACCAAATTTAGCCACAAATTTAGTTGAACGGCTGGACAGTGTAAAGGCAGTGTTTGCATTTTGCAGCACAACGTCTGTAACTGTAACTTTGTAATTATCTTTGGATCAATGAGATAACTGCAACTAAGGGTTAATCTGTGTGTGTTTTTATGACAGGGAGCATTGGGACCTCGTGGACCACCTGGACCTTCTGGAAAACCTGGAAGTGATGTAAGTGTCGAGGCTTCATTATTATTTTATTGTCCACCTTTTCTTATCTAACCCTATTTTTTGTATTACTTTTGGGTATTTTATTTCCATTTTAATTTGCATTGTTGTGTTTGTCTGAGTTGATGTCTTTGCACTCCTGAAATGTTTTTGTTCCTGTTTTAACTAATGTAACTTTGTTTTGTAAAGTGCTGTATAAATAAAGTTTATTATTAGTATTATTATCTTTGTACCCACTGCATATTAAAACATAAGTGCAAAACCTACACAAAGGTCAAAGCAAACCACATTTTGTATAACAGAGTGAAACATTTCATGTTATAAAGTTTTCACTTATTCTCTTATGACCCAAGTAACAATGTTACTATTTTACTTTATTGCCTTACTATTATTTCACAATGATGTTTGAGTTGATCTAACATATAAACAACTTTTTTATAAGCTCCCTACCCCCTAAACCAAATGTACCACTAGGGGGCACTCTCTATCTCCTAGCAATACTGGTGAGAATAATGGCTGTATGCATATCTTTCCTCTACAGTGCAGTACAGTGCAGCTACACCATATCAAGTAGCTGCTGTACACTGCTTGAAGAAATACTCATTCCACTTCCTGTTTGTTTCTAGGGCGAGGCTGGCAAACCTGGAAAAGCTGGTGAGCGTGGACCTGCAGGGCCTCAGGTGACTAACTTCAGGATTACAGCACATGTCAAAGTCAGGAGAAGAAAATAGAGATGAGGATAAGTTTCCCTCATGTAAAAAATGTGGTGTTTTTGTATTTTCAGGGAGCTCGTGGATTCCCTGGAACTCCTGGACTTCCTGGAATCAAAGGACACAGAGTGAGTGTTTCAACCTTCACTGCTAAACAGAAGCAGAAGAATAAATCATGCTCATTGATTACACCTGAAGACTGACTGATGTGTGAGTTCCTGATGAGTCCTGTTGTGTTTCCCTGTAGGGTCATCCTGGTCTGGATGGAGCTAAGGGAGAAACTGGTGCTGCAGGAGCCAAGGTAAGACCACCACATGTATCTTTTTTTTGCAATAACATAACCAGATTCTAATTGTTTAGCAATTTCTTCAATTGTTTTCTGCTCACTTCTTCTAATTTTTCTGATCTCTGTTCCCATCAGGGTGAGTCTGGTTCTGCAGGAGAGAACGGCGCCCCTGGACCCATGGTGAGTCTCCAGGGCTTTATCTTATCTGTCAAATGAATTCAAACATAAAATAGTAACCGTATGGGATGCTAGGGAAGATAAATAATTGTTTTGTAAATTACAGCTATATGTTCCATAATAATCAAGACAAACTGAGCAGTTGTATCTTCTGTCGTAGGGCCCACGTGGTCTGCCTGGTGAGAGGGGGCGTTCTGGAGCTGCTGGAGCTGCAGTGAGTAACAAACTCATGGCTGCTTTAATCTATTGAGCATCGATATATTTTTAGTTTTCTGTACCATGTTTGTAACAACTTTTAAGAAGCATATGTTATGGTCTCTTCATTACACAACTGACTATCCTGTCTTTTTACTCCTCAGGGAGCCCGTGGAAATGATGGCTTGCCCGGTCCCGCTGGTCCACCTGTGAGTATCATAGTTCCCACTTTGCATCCAATTCATTCAATTGATTTTTCTTTTGTAATGTTGTTTAGGGTGTTGGGCCTTTGATAACACAAGCATCAAAGGGATGAGACATGCACCCTAACCTGCAGATTATTATTCTGTCTACAGGGGCCTGTTGGCCCTGCTGGAGCTCCCGGTTTCCCAGGATCTCCAGGAGCCAAGGTTTGTGCACATCACATTATCATAAACTACTACTTTTTTGTAGCATACCTTATGTAGTAAAATGAGCAACAACAAAAAAGCCTAGTGATTGTCATTTAACTGCATCTACAGGTTCTACTTTATCGCTCAGTACTTGTAGACATCTCTTTTTATTCAGTCTGGGTTCATGTAATAAAGACACACAAACTCCTGCCTGGTTCTTGTAGGTTCTTGTTTTTCATACACAAATGATCGATTTGAGTATATTCTACAAACTACTCTACAATCTTCTCAAGAAAGACAAATATGCATTAATAGTTATGTCATATTGAACTTAGAATAAAAGTAATTGTCCTTAAATACATATGGGAACATATAAGAACATACAGCACATCTGTGCTATATGAAGGAACACATGTTGGCTTCACAGGTAAATGATAAATTACTTTTTTTCTATTTTAATGGTAAATGAATTGTGTCCTGTCAGGGAGAAGCTGGTCCTACTGGAGCCCGTGGATCTGAAGGAGCACAGGGACCCCGCGGAGAGGGCGGTACCCCAGGATCTCCCGGACCTGCCGGAGCATCGGTTTGTTTACCATCACTAATCCCGATCATGCAGATTTTAATTGACTCATACAACAGTACCATTCTTACACTGTGCTTGTTTTCGGTTAATATTTTGTCGACACAATGTGACGCATTGCTTCTTCTTCTGTGTGCGTGTAGGGTAACCCCGGTACTGATGGTATTCCCGGAGCTAAAGGATCTGCTGTAAGTCCTCTCTCTGTAGAGTCCTCAACTACCTTGTGATTCTTTATAATTCATTACAATTACAGTTTGACTTTATTCTGATATATTGTTGTTTCTTTCTTCCTTGAAGGGTGCTTCTGGTATTGCTGGTGCTCCTGGATTCCCCGGCCCCCGTGGCCCACCTGGACCACAGGGAGCTACAGGACCTCTGGGGCCAAAGGGACAGTCTGTAAGTCATTTGGGAATAATCTAAAACTCTGTGAAAACCTCAATACTCTGTTTGTGTTATGATTATTCATTGTTGTGACTGTCTTCTTTCTTGCCATACCTAGGGAGACCCTGGTCTTCCTGGATTCAAAGGTGAAGCTGGACCAAAGGGAGAGCTTGTGAGTTGTTTTGACTTGTTTTTCAGTGATTTTTGACCATATATTCCATAACAACTGTAATACATATTTTAGAATTAGACTACAGAGAAGATTTACTTACATATCTTCATTTTCCCAGGGCCCAGTTGGTCCCCAAGGTGCTCCTGGCCCTGCTGGTGAAGAAGGAAAGAGAGGTGCAAGAGGAGAGCCTGGAACTGCTGGACCACTCGGACCTCCAGGAGAGAGAGTAAGTCATCAGGATGTACAATAACATTGGTAAAAAGTGACATTAAGTAGTTGTTGCTATTGTATGCTCAATCTAATCAAATGTATCTCTGTGATTCTTTCCAGGGAGCTCCTGGTAACCGTGGTTTCCCAGGTCAGGATGGTCTTGCTGGTGCTAAGGTGGGGTCCTGGTTTCAGCTCACTGACACCGTCAACATGTTGATTTAATCTAAGCACTGCAGCACCAGAAAGATGCTGCTTTGGTCATAAAACGAGCTGCCATATTTCTACCAGACTGATATTGAACTGACTGATGTCTTATCTTTTTCAGGGTGCCCCTGGTGACCGTGGTGTTCCTGGTGCTGCTGGGCCCAAAGGTGCTACTGGAGATCCTGGACGCACAGGAGAATCAGGTCTCCCCGGAGCCAGAGTGAGTCAGAACAGTCAGACAGTGAAATCTCAATCTTAACCTGAAATCTCAAACCCAAAATGTTTAGTGTGGTTGCTTTGATCTGATTGATTTTGTCGAGATTTGTCCCACCTCTTGAATGATGTGTGTGCCTCTCATAGGGTCTCACCGGTCGTCCCGGAGATGCTGGTCCTCAAGGCAAAGTTGGACCCTCTGTGAGTACAATAATAATCCTGAGGTGGTGCTTCCTGTCATGCTTATGAAAAGTTACGAGTGTTTCGGTTCTGAAATAATACAAGGCATTTTAAAAGATCACAAGCAACAAGCAAAAAAAATGCTTATTAGTAGCAGTTTGCTTTGTTATGAAATGCTGGCGTCACAATTTGTATACATTTTCCTAAACAGCAACATGCACAAAAAGTAAAAATGTACTTTACAAATGTACTTTCATAATTAGAGATAATAAAGCAGTTGACACATTCAAAGTGGCTTCCCAGCCACATTTTAAACAAAACAGTACTTTGAAATATGACAAAACTACAGCACATGTGCTTACGAACACAAGAAACAAACACACAACACTAAAGTTCTGAAATGAAAGCCTTGTATTGAGCCTTTTTTTGTGTGCATCCTAGTATAATAATATTATTGTGTGCAAGCTTAGCATATATGATGAGCACACACAAGTTTCAACTCACAAGTTAATATCTGTTACCTCTGGATTTCAGTGCTGATTTTTTACCTTGTGCCTTTGACAGGGTGCTTCTGGTGAGGACGGTCGCCCAGGCCCACCCGGCCCCCAGGGAGCCCGTGGACAGCCAGGAGTAATGGGATTCCCTGGACCAAAGGGAGCCAATGTGAGTTTTTTTTTTTTTTTATAAGAGTAGAGTAGGAACACAAGGGGTGTCTTCATACAGCATAATGAAAACCTGATAATATACAGTCTAAATGCATCCATGTCTAGATGAGACAAATAAGTATTCCAGCTTTTTTTGTAGCCAAATATCACTACCAGTAGCACTACTGTTGTTTACCTTGTAGCACTGCAATCGAGAGAGACTTACTACGGATCATTTACTGTGATTTCTCTCCAACAGGGTGAAGCTGGAAAGACAGGAGAGAAAGGTCTTGTGGGTCGCCCTGGTCTGAGAGTGAGTACATTTTCTCCATAAATACTTTACACTCTTAAAAAGACAACCTTATAAATGGATTGATCATTTCTTTGTCTCCAGATCACTTTTTCATAATTGAAATACTCTCTCTCTGAACAGGGTCTGCCTGGAAAAGATGGTGAGACTGGTGCTGCTGGACCTCTTGGCCCTGCTGTGAGTATTTCAGTGTGATCACATGTTGTGAGATATGTCTTGTGAGATAAGTCCTGGACTGATTGCTTGTGTTTGGGTCTATCACAGGGACCTGCTGGAGAGAGAGGAGAGCAAGGACAGCCTGGACCCCCTGGCTTCCAGGTGAGTTTATTTTTCTCATCAAATCCCACATACACCAGTCTGGAAAACAAAACAAAAAAATCAATATCATATTAGTATGATTCATTTTCAGTATGAGTTCAAACTCTGGACATGATAAAGTGTTGGACAGACAATAATTCAGGAAGACAGCAGACTTATAAGTAATTATCTAGATATGATATAACTAATCTGTTTGCTGTTGTTGGACAGGGTCTGCCTGGACCATCTGGTGCCCCAGGAGAGGCTGGAAAACCTGGAGACATGGTGAGCGAGACTTACTAACAAACCTGTTACTTGGGATGTGTTGCATCTGTAGGGCTGGGTACCGAATTCAATACTTTTTAGGCACAGACCGAATTGCCTATGAAGTCTCTCGAGTATCAAAAAATGCTTTGTCATTCAATACCCAATTTCAATACCTAAGGAATAAATCTCATCAGAGTCAGTGAGCCAATAAGCATGCAGCATGCTTCTACCAAAACCTAATAATGCTTGTGATTGGCTGTATAACGTTACACGTAGTAGAGACACGCAGGACAATCTCTACCTTACATAAAGAAGGCTTTGTAATTACTTTTTGTTAAAATGGATTTTATAAAATTGGTATTGAAAAAAAGTATCGTTCAGGTACCAGTATCGAAGTCATGGTATTGGTATCGGTACTGATATTGGATATTTTTTACTGATACCCAGCATGCATCTGTAGGTGTATCGTTGATGACAAACTCCTTCAACACGCAGGACACAGACTATAAGTATGCGAGCGCGTGTATAGTACAACCCACATGCCAAATGATGTTTTTTTAAGTATTCAACCCACTCCTGGAAAAATCAGCATTATGTAGAAATGAAGGGAGTGAAAGAGTAAAAGACAAGCTAAAACAGTCTCTGGTTCAATACGGTAAAAATAACTTGGTGTATATATATAACAAGATATATCCCAGTGCTAATGCTAAGTGTTAATCACCAACTGGCTGCCTTTTCCTACCTGCCTCATTTGTTTTAGTGATTTATGTGAAGGGTAACTGCTGTAACAATGCATTCTAATATCTAAAAACAATATGCCAAGGTAAATATCTTGGTGATCTAAATCTAATCAGTTAAGATTTCTTACTTTTTGTATTTCATTTCTGCACCGCTTTTTCAAATGAATCCATAACTAAGTTGCTCTGTTGAAGTTTTACGATACAGAAGTTTAAATAAGTGTAACTTTCAAAAACAGGAAAAAAGTGTGTCTTCTCTCTGTGCAGGGTGTTTCTGGAGAGGCCGGAGTGCCTGGTGCTGTCGGACCCAGAGTGAGTTTCCATGTTAAAGCTTCATTCATACATTGAGACCTGGATTTTATCATTTTGGTACAACATTTGACCCAACAAGCACTCCTCTGGGTTATTGCTACCATTCCTTGTTTCTCCTGTTGATTCCGTTTCTTTGTCTCCTAACAGGGTGAACGTGGTTTCCCTGGTGAGCGGGGTGGTGCTGGAGCTCAGGGTCTTCAGGGACCTCGTGGACTTCCTGGAACACCTGGAACAGATGGACCCAAGGTTAGTGTATGACTTTGATACCATTTTTATGTTTAGAATCAAATTAGTGCTCTGAGGCGTTTCTGATTCCAGAAGAACATATCAAAAAATTTGTTCAAGGTGGACTTCTTGTCCATACCATGCCTGGCTAATTTCCTGGAGTCTCTGCTGGTTGCCTGGCAACCTCACAGTGAGACAAGGCTCCAGGAAGTTACTGCGCCCGGCCAACACATATAGTAGTCCAGCAGGCCAATTTTCTTTTTCCAAGGATGGCTAAGTCATGACCCACCCTACTCTGCCTCTGATTGGCTAGTACTTGTTGCCTTTGTTGGTTGGGTTGGTTAGGTTTAGGCAAGAGGAGTGACATTGGTTAGGGGTTAGGGTTAGAATATCAGGGTAAGCCAATCAAAGGCAGAGTAGGGTGGGTGATACCTTCACCATCCTTGGAAAATAAATATGGCATCCGGCACATAACCACCTGTAAAACACAATGTGTTGTTTTAACACTTTGGATTTTGTAGGGATTAAACAAACAATATATAACATGTTAATTAGTGAGCTTTAGAGGTTCTGGTAGGTCCATTTTGTTACCTTTGTTTTGCCAGGCTAGCTGTTTCCCCCTGTTTCCAGTCTTTATGCTAAGCTAAGCTAACTGGCTGGCTGTAGCTTTATATTTTACCGTACAGACATAAAAGTGGTATTAACCTTCTCAACTAATTTTCGGCAAGAGAACAATAAGCGTATTTCCCAAAACGTCAAACTACTCCTTAAAATGAATTAAGAAAAAGTAATGAGAACCTATCTGTTCTATTCATTCCTTGGTGGACATGTTGGACATGAACCTGCAGCTTTGGTCAAGTTCTCATTTTTTGAGAAATTATGAGGAATTTTAGATTAATAATGAAATTTAAATAGTATATATTTTCACAATATTTCTAAAATATTCTTTTTCAGGAAAAAGAGGACCAGCATATTAACACCATGGAAATAAAATGAGAGAAGAACAGACATTCCCATTCAAATCACCATAGCAGGATGGTCAGAGCATTGCCATCGCAAAGAACCATGACTGTTGTAACAGGCTAACTCAGTCTATTCCTATGGTCAATGCACAGGGCTTAGTGCCATTTTCTTTGGAAATAGTCAAATGACCACTGCAAACAGTTCAATGTCCGTTCTACTCTGATTCTATTTCTAGGGTCCCCACTCAGGTTCAATTAGTTCATAGAAAACTAGTAGACATGAAAGAATTGTACTGACAAGTTATCTCCTAATTCTAATTCAGGGAGCCATTGGACCAGCTGGTGCTGCTGGACCCCAGGGACCCCCCGGCCTGCAGGGTATGCCCGGAGAGAGAGGCAATGGTGGCATCCCAGGACCCAAGGGAGACAGAGTGAGTAGCGAATTCTTTTGTCAAAATGGATTTTTATTTTAATATTAGGGATTATTTCACAAGTTAAATAGTACATATGATCAGTCGTGGAAGAAGTATTCTGATTATTTACTTAAGTAAAAGTACTAAAAGTCCTGCATTGAAAATGTTACTTAAGTAAAAGTATGTAAGTATCATCGGGAAAATGTACTTAAAGTATTAAAAGTAAAAGTACTTAATGCAGAAAAATCCTCACGTTTTAGAAAATGGAAACAATCCAAACAGTTGTGTGTTTAAAGGTTTAATTATTGCAGCTCTACTTGTAGGCCGTTATATTGTTGGGTAGTTTAATTTTTAATAAAACATCATATATTTATAAACTACACATGTATTGTGTGGAAAAATCTTAATGTGTAAAGTAACTAGTAACTAAAGCTGTCAGATTAATGTAGTGGAGTACAAAGTAGAATATTTCTCTCTGAAATGTAGTGGAGTAGAAGTAGAAAGTGGCTTGAAAACTTAAATTAGTACTTAAGTAGTAAGAGTAAATGAACTTAGTTACATTCCATTACTACATATAATAGAGCACTTGTAATGACCAGAGGCCTTGTAGTTTCCTGTGTGATTAACATGCGTCTTTCTTCTTTGTCCAACAGGGTGACAATGGACAGAAAGGACCTGAGGGAGCTCCTGGAAAGGATGGTGGTAGAGTGAGTTCAAAATAAATCCTTGGTCTCAGATTAAAGCTTTTTTTGACAGTCATCACAAAAAAAATTCAATCCCACCCAAACTTTATTCTCTATAACCTGTACCCATTCTGTTTTCTTCCCTCAGGGTTTGACTGGTCCCATTGGTCCTCCTGGCCCATCTGGACCCAACGGTGCCAAGGTAAGAATAACAGGGTTAGCTGAAAAGTTATCAATTGAGTTGAATTGTTTTGGTTGGTTGGTTGACTGACTGGTTTTCTCCTATCCAGGGTGAGACTGGACCCACTGGCCAAACTGGTGCTGCTGGTGCTCGTGGTGCTCCTGTAAGTACCTCTTTTTGTGTGTATACACCACAAGTTGATCAGCTGGTGTGTTTGTCCAGGACTGAACTCAGGCTTGAAATAATGAAGCTTCTTCTTGTTAAAAAAATACTTTGTATATATGTATAGCATCCTTAACCTGGACAGAGTATAATGCTGCTGCTCACACATTAATTACATAATAATAACATAAAAGGGAGGGATCACTAAGCTGAACTTTGATAGTGTAGAGACTTTTGATTGGAGACATTGCTTCCCTCTGAAAGTGTCCCTTTATATTTTTGATCTACAGTAAAAAGAGAGGTCTTTCAGTTTGGCCTTAGAAAAACTGACTTCTATAGTAAGAGATTAAAATGAGGAATTGTATAGGACTTGACTGTGTTGATGCTTAAAATCAGACAAAGATTGGAGCTGCTGCTGTCATGCCACTTGCTGCACTTGTATTGCAGCAAGAGTTACATGGCTGTGAATATTCAGGGAGAATAGGATGATGACCGGATTGCACAATATAATTTCTTGTTTGCTTTTAATTATTATTGGTTTTTCAAAAGGAAAAACAGACATACATAGCCTATAAAATGTATCACACATCAAAATATCACAGCAAACTACATCTAAGACAGGATAAGAACAGGAAGAAGACAATAACAGAGGTAGAACATTATACTGTATATAGCACATATTCTACATGATATATATGTACCGAATAGTACATCATATTAAATAAAATAAATATTACCACAAAATATACATGTCATAAAGTACATCACATTATATTCTTTTTTTAAAATGTTTGTAATTAATTGGAAAGGGTAGAACTCTTGTGACTGGGTCGTTCTTGGGAGATGCACACATTTTTGTTTAATTATGTATCACATTATCCTATTTATCAATTTTTCATTTAATTTCCCCCTCTGTAATTACCTATTAATATTTAATATTTTTGTATATGTTTAAAAGTGTTCTCCTTATTCTAAATGAACAAAAACCAATAAACAGTGTCAAAGAAGACATTTCTAAATAAAAAATAACTGATAATAAAAACAGCATCAATACCTTCCCCCCGAGCTGGCCCTGACCAGCAGTATCTTGTGTCCCCTTGCAGGGTGACCGCGGGGAGGGTGGTCCTCCTGGGCCAGCTGGCTTCGCTGGACCTCCTGTAAGTAAAGTCACTACAGTGCCTTTTGTTCAAATGAAATAACTGCAAAATGAAATGTATTTATTATAATAATTTTACCATTCGGTTTAAAACATATCCAGGGTGCAGATGGTCAGCCTGGTGCCAAGGGAGAGCTTGGTGAGACTGGACAGAAGGGAGAAGCTGGTTCTTCTGGACCTCAGGGACCATCTGGTGCTCCTGGACCTGTGGTGGGTACTTTTATTCTTATCATATATATATATATATATATATATATATATACTATATAAAAGTCCTGGAACCAGGTCTATATATCTTAGGTCACATTTCTTGATCTTTAGAGTGCTTTAAAGTCACTGTAGTGTAACATCAACATGATGAATTGTTGTTCCTCTTTTTCAGGGACCTACTGGTGTAACTGGACCTAAAGGAGCACGTGGTGCTCAGGGAGCTCCTGTAAGTAACTCCTATTTTTACTCAATCTTGTGAATAATCCAGACTTTACGCATTCCAATACATAGACAGTACACTTCAGAGTCCTGGGCCTTGATTGATTGATTCTCTCACTCCTTAATTAACCTATTGACTTATCTTGACTTGATTTAGGAGTTAAGATAAGGAGTGTAGTGATGAGCCAATTTGACAGACAATTAATCTGCAAATATTTTGATAATGCGTCATTTTTCAAGCAAAATATCAAACATTCACTCATTCTCTAGTTCCAACTTCTCAGTTGTGATGTCTTTTTTTTTTAAAAATCAGATATTTTTGGGCATTGGACTCTTGGCCGAACAAAACAAGCCATTTCAAGGTGTCAACTTGGGCTTTAGGAAATTGTAGCTGGCGTTGTTCACAATTTTTAGAATAGAAAGAAAATAATCAGCAGATTAACTGATGATGCAAATAATCATCAGGTGGGTGCAGCCCTAGAGGAATCTATAAACACAACATCAAGGGTAGCTAAGTTGGATATAATACATACAGTAAATCATATTGTCGTCAATTATGTTGACATTAAAATGATTCCGTTTTGATCAACTTAAACAATATTGATTGAGCTAGCCTCTTATGCTGAAGTGAGCTCCAAACGCAAGGTGCAGGGATGGCTCTGATTGAAGTCACATGGCATGTATTTGTATGACCTAATATCACATACTGTCCAGTGTCATTGGGCTATACCGGCCCACAGCAGCAACAGCGATTTCTGACATCATCCATTTAAATAAGATAAAGAAAAACTCCTACCCTAGCACTTAACGGAAAAATTATGATGATATCATATAAATACATAGGAGGAGAACTGTTCAATCAGCTCTAGCCTTTATTGGCAGCACAATAGACCCTTTTCAACATTAGCAGGGGCTCCATTTTATTCAGGTGTCTCAGTAAGCCGTGACAGTGTGACAGTGTGCCAGCGTGCACAATACCAGGACCCTGGAACCAAATCAGCTAAATGGAATTCAGCCATCTTATTTATTTACAATGCATCTCCTACTCTGACATGTCAAAATGCTATTCTTTAAATTGGTATTCTGCATATTCACAAAAGCATAAAGGTTATACATTATGTATTTACTTTGGTGTACTCACATACAGAGATATAAGGCCTGAGATGAGACCACTGTTGGCTAGTACTAGTCATCATGTACTGTAAGATGATGATTTATATTTGCTAAATCCTACCTGGTAATCTCATACCATCTTTAGTTGTTGATGAGAGTGATAGATATATCAGGTCAACAGGTTGTGTATGTTTATGCTTGTAAGAGCCATGTCATGTTGTCTATAGAGTTTTGTATTGGATTCTCATTGCAAAAGTAAATTGTGTTAAGTCATTTAAAATATTGAATGAGATAAGAATTAGGGTAATTGGTTATGTTGTAGCATGTGCTTTGATGTGTATTGCCCTATTAAGACTCATGCTCCACCAGTCTGTCGTGCTATTGGACGATTTAAAAAATTGAAAAAAATTGAAGTGGGGTAGGTGCAAAGTAAGCATCAATGGAGCAGGATGTGGAGCAACAATTTTTCTGACTGCGGATTGTAGGCTGTATTTTAGTTATAGGTAAATCAATTTCAGCATAAGTTCAGTTTTCGAGAATCTATCATTGCTTGTGGATACTTTTTTGTTGATTTACTTCTTTTTATTTTTGTGGTCATGTCCGTGGTATAAACTGCTTTTCACTCGCTACGAGCCTCATGATCATTGGATAGCTGAGCAATGGAAGTGTAGCCTCCAGAAGTGCATGTTGAAGTTGGACATGGTAGTCCACAGGACTCAGCCCTTTACATCCTGCAATATTTTTAACAAGCTGCCACTGCAATACTTACTGAACTTTTTCTCTTTTGCAGGGTGCTACTGGTTTCCCTGGTGCTGCTGGCAGAGTTGGATCTCCTGGCCCTAATGTGAGTGTTTTCTCAATTCAACACATTCCCAGAAGGGAAATAGATTTACTGAGTCAATCTAAAATGATTTGTGTACATGTTTGGGTCTATTTCTGCTCTTACCCACTGAGATTCTCTTTCTTCCCATCACAGGGTAACCCTGGCCCTGTTGGCCCTGCTGGTTCTGCTGGAAAAGAGGGACCAAAGGGTGCTCGTGGTGATGCTGGCCCCCCAGGAAGACAGGGAGACGCTGGGCTTCGTGGAGCTCCTGGCGCACAAGGAGAGAAGGGAGAGGCTGGAGAGGATGGACCCCCTGTGAGTTTGATTTTGCACCTCACAAGAACCCATACGTACCTGAGACAACATTGAGGCTCAATCACCTGCTTCAGCCTGATATTCACTAATAAACATAATGAAATCTGCACCTTACTGACATGAGAAAATGGTGTGTACCGTTGTCTTTCCTGACTCCGTAGGGTGCTGATGGGCCTTCAGGTCCCCAGGGTCTGGGCGGATCTCGTGGTATTGTCGGTTTGCCTGGTCAGCGTGGAGAGAGAGGCTTCGCTGGTCTGCCTGGACCTTCTGTACGTGCTTTCGTCAATATGTTTTTTTAGTTTCCATGTAGGCTGTGTGATAGTGTGATGACGGCCACATCCTTATGATTTACAAAATCTTTTTGACATTTGGTTGCCTCTTAACATTTCCTTTTACAAATTTACTTCATTATGTCAGATTGGCCTTTATCTTAAATTAATCCAAGTTTGCCTCACATGTGAGGCTTATCCTTGTTACTTATCTTTGAATTTTCACTCTGATTGATTCTATTGCTTAGCCAATAGACACAAAATACTGATCCGTTGAAAGTCAGAAGATTATTCTGTCTGCCTTTCGATGTCAAAGGAGCTACTGAAATCTAATAATTATATTTCCTCTGTGTTCAGGGAGAGCCTGGTAAACAAGGAGCTTCTGGTTCCCCTGGCGACCGCGGACCTCCTGGACCTGTGGGACCCCCTGGACTTACTGGACCTGCTGGAGAGACTGGAAGAGAGGTCAGACATGTTACAAATCACCACGCCAGGGCATCTGTTGTGCATCACTTCATGGCCTGCCACATTTACAATCTACTCAGGAAATAATACTGTGATCTTGATCCATCAAATCAGATGCCTGCCATAACCTTAACCCACAAACTAAAATATGTTGCTGTATTTTAGGGTACCCCTGGATCAGATGGACCTCCTGGTAGAGATGGAGCTACTGGAGTCAAGGTGAGAGACTCACATAAAACTCTACAGTCCAGCAAATTACACAATTTGACAAAAGTCTTCTAGATCTGCTAGTTTGTAGGAACTGTTACCCTGAGTCATCACCTTGTGTCCTCCTGTAGGGAGAGCGCGGTAACACCGGTCCCACTGGCGCCCCTGGAGCTCCTGGTGCCCCTGGTGCCCCTGGACCTGTCGGACCCCTCGGCAAGCAGGGAGACAGAGGAGAGAGTGTGAGTAACACAACATACTGTAGGGGCCACAGGCAAAGGCATAGTACCATGTGCTGATTCATATATATATATTTTTTATATTAACACAAGCAAGCACCCACACTATTGCTTCTTTCTTTAGGGTGCTCAAGGACCAGCAGGACCCTCAGGCCCCGCTGGAGCTAGAGGAATGGCTGTGAGTATCATCATCTCTAACAGCAACAATATCATTATCGTTTTTTTTCATTCGATTTAGGTAATTAGAAGTGCTACACATATGCAGCCATGCATTTTAATACATGTTAAACCTTTAGGGACCCCAAGGGCCACGTGGAGACAAGGGAGAGTCTGGTGAGACTGGAGAGAGGGGACAGAAGGGTCACCGCGGTTTCACTGGTCTGCAGGGTCTTCCTGGACCTCCTGTAAGTGATCCAAATCGAACAGTTCATCCCTGCAGTATCACTTTGTCTCTTACTTCCCTTCCTCTGTCTGCCCTACCATCTAATCTGTTATTGTCTTCATCCTCTAACAGGGTTCCGCTGGAGATGCTGGAGCTGCCGGACCTGCCGGACCAAGCGGACCTAAGGTGAGAAAACTGAGCAAAAGCAAAAAGCCAAAGAGACGAAACGAAAACTCTTATTACATTTCCATCCTGCAGCTTTAACACCCGAGATATGCCATGGTAATGAAGGGCACAGGTTAGTCTCTTTGTAATTCTCAAATCACCTGATGAAGACGGGGAAAGGAGAGGCCACATGCTTTAATTACCCACCGCTGTGATAAGATGGGCAGCTCAGGCATTTTATAATTACTCTCTGCGAGAAAAAGAGGCAGACGGACAGGACGGACCGTGATTTGTGAAACCACTCCTGCTGAGATCAGAAATGGACTTCAATATCTATTCTAGATTAGCTAAGCATGGTGCCTGATAAGGAAAACGAGGAAAAATGTCACCATACAAATAATCTTCATGCATAATAAGGAAAAGGCTCTGAAGGTGATTGGGGTAATCACTGGCACTTTTGAATTGCTTAATCAGATTTTTTTTTCTTTTTCTTATTCAGACTGCATGGTGGATCTAAAAAAAAACAAACACCAGCACTGCTTTACTCTTTGAATAGAAAGACAGAAGTTTAGAAGTAATATTTCAGATTAACACAGACATTTTAGCATCCTCTAGCTTTTACTTTAACACTCTCACTGTTTCTGAAGGGACCATCTGGACCATCCGGACCTGCTGGCAAAGACGGATCAAATGGACAGCCTGGCCCCATTGGACCCCCTGGACCTCGTGGACGTTCTGGAGAAAGTGGTCCTGCTGTACGTAACACATCCTAAAAATAAAATAAAATAAAATCCACAACTACCACAAGCCTACATACTGGGATTTTTCAGCGCGGTTTCACTACACATGATTGTACCTGAATGCCCTCCCCCCCCTGATCCGTTTCCCTGCTTTTGCCTCTCCTTCAGGGTCCTCCTGGTAACGCCGGACCCCCTGGCCCTCCTGGTCCTCCTGGCCCCGGCATCGACATGTCTGCCTTCGCAGGTCTGGGTCAGACTGAGAAGTCCCCTGATCCTCTCAGGTACATGAGGGCCGATGAGGCCTCCAGTTCCCTGAGGCAGCATGATGTGGAGGTCGATTCCACACTTAAGTCCCTCAACAGCCAGATTGAGACCCTGCGCAGCCCTGACGGTAGCCAGAAGAACCCTGCTCGCACCTGCAGAGACCTGAAACTGTGCCACCCTGAGTGGAAGAGTGGTAAGTAGGCTGGGGCGTGGGGCAAAATCAAAGGGGGGAAAAAAAATCTATATTATAACAACTATACTATAACATTACACATTCAAAGTGCTGCTTTCAGTTTCAGATCACAGAGGTAGCTGCAGCTTTACTAATGGTGAATTGAATACTCAGATGTATTTTGTTCAGTGATACTGAAATAAAGATGGCTGCAGCAACGTGAAAGAGAGACAGAATCAGACTTTCTTTATACCTTTTCCTCTCAATTTAAAGTTATAGTGCGCAGTTTCTGTCGCCCTAATGAGGAATTCTAAGTAATGACAACAACACTGTCGGCGCGTCCACGTGATACAGCCTTACGTGATCACGCACACGCGCACACGCCCCCACCCCTCCTCCACACAGTTGCTAGTAGCCAAGGAGGACACGGAGGATTAAAAAAACATGATGGACTCTTCAGAAGAGGTAATCATCTTCACTTGAGTTTCTGCGCGGGAAAGTCACCAAACGACAATCTTCTGAACATAGCCATACTGAGAAATACAGAGAGAGTTGTGTGGAGCTGATAGTCTTAATTAGTTTTGTAGCAACTCATTTGGCAATGGCTTGAATGTAACGGACGTTCGTTAATATCAAAAAGTTACACACTAAAGCTTTAATGATTGGGTGTGTAAAAGTGTCTCTGCTTGAATAAGGTCATACTGAAGGTAATGTTTCTTGGTACCAAGGACAGCAGATAGAAAACTAACAAAAATACATGTCCATACTTAGAAATACAAATACATGCTTTTTTTAGGTCTGATCTCCCCCAAAAAGGGTAGATACAATGATGCTTTCAGATTTCTGCTTATTCCTGCTATAGTCTATCTACAGTATATTAAGTGGCACTCCTTCAAGATACATACTGTATATGATTTGGTCTTTGGGTACCAGCCATTCAACAGACTTACCACCTTCTTTTCTTTCTTTTTTAGAATAAAAACACACGCCACTCCTTATTAACCCATGTTTCTCATCTCTCCAGGTAACTACTGGGTTGATCCCAACATTGGCAGCACAGCCGATGCCATCAAGGTCTTCTGTAACATGGAGACAGGAGAGACCTGCGTCAACCCAAGCATCGCCGAGGTACCAAAGAAGAACTGGTGGACCAGTAAGAGCAATGACCGCAAACATGTCTGGTTCGGAGAGACCATGAATGGAGGATTCCACGTGAGTGCATTTTTACAATACAACACTTAAGATCACTTCTTTGTCTATAAACTGATTTCAAAGTAAGATTAAACAATCCTAAACATGAAAGCTACTCATGAATGTCCCCTTGACCTGTCTTCTGGTCGTACAGTTTAACTACGCCGAGGATGGCCCTGTTGCCAACGCTGCCAGTATCCAGCTGACCTTCTTGAGGCTTCTGTCCACTGAGGCATCCCAGAACCTCACTTACCACTGCAAGAACAGCATTGCCTACATGGACCAGGCCACAGGCAACCTGAAGAAGGCTTTGAAGCTGCAGGGCTCCAACGATGTGGAGATCCGCGCAGAGGGCACCAGTCGCTTCACATACAGCGTGTTGGAGGATGGCTGCAAGGTGAGGGTGGACTGCTGCAAAACACAACCAGAAACAAATAATCCCTCTTCAATTTAATCCATGTATGATTGTCATTGTATCATGAGACTGCTGTTAACACATTTCTCTACTCTCACCCAACAGAAACATACAGACCGATGGGGCAAGACTGTCTTTGAGTACAAAACACAGAAAACCTCCCGTCTGCCAATCGTGGACATTGCTCCCATGGACATCGGAGGAGCGGATCAGGAGTTTGGAGTGGAAGTAGGCGCAGTCTGCTTCTTGTAAAGTGGAATATCACAATGGCCCCCCAAAAAACACAGGAAATAAATAAACTCAACCATGAACCATTACACACACACTTCCACAATAAAGAAGACTGGAAATTATAAAAGAAAATTGATACTTTTTCTCTCACAACGAAGTGCTCTCCAAGTTGTACTCCCTGGATGTTAGCACTGAAGGGCACCGGCAATATCTGTACACCACACCAGCATTCTCTGTCAACCCGCTTCCTGAGATCCAGTCATGTTTCCCATGGCCCACTGTTGACGGGAATGAGTCAGAGCCAGGAGGAAGAGGGACCAAGCGAACAAGTTATGGAGAACAGAAACATGACTTGATGTCACTTATTTATTGTCTAACCTGAATGGGCAGAGTTGAGGTAGGACTGGACGGGTTTACTTTGTAAGTAAGACAAGCCCCCTTTCCACTACAGAACAGCCGCACAGCCTCTGTCCCAGTCCTACTCCACCTCCCTCCCTGTTTCCCTCCTGACACACAAATACAGCATTTTGAATCAGTGTAGACCAAAATAAATCAGTAAAAACTCAGTAAAATCAAATCCAGGTGCTCCAGGCCTGTCCATCGTGAGCAGGAGTCAAACCTTTACTGTGTATTATACATCCTTGGTTCTATTGTTGTAAAAGTCTGTGTTTATAAACAACCAGATGGTTTTATATATATTTCCACATTATGTGCGTACATGTGTCTATATGCACACCAACACTTTTTGTAAAGTGAGGTTACATTTGGGATGTATGTTTCAATGTCCTGTACCCCTTGACTGCCCATCAGAGGAAGGCCCAGTTCTCGTCCAAACTAAAAATATTTTTGAAAGAATTTGAGGGAAATTTGTTTTGCTTTTTTTTTATTGTAGCCATCCAGATTGTTTAAAGCTACCTCACGCTGAAAAACAAAGTGAAAATGTTGAGTTTAAATCTGAGCTGACCAAAAATTAGCTTTCAGGTGGATATGGGGCTGAATGGCCATCTTTGCTTTGGGTTGCTCTCTCTTCAGAAGGTGCTATGAGTTCTGTAATTCAGTCTCCCCCCCCACCCCCCCTCCCAACCCTAATTCCCACTAGCCTCACACCACACACTCACACTCCACCCTGGAGGAGGGGTGCAGTCGGGTAAAGACAGGGGAGACAGGGGCTACTCGGAAAGCCTCCCTTGGAGCCCGAAAAGCTAAACGCAGGACTCCGAGGACGGTCGCTCAAAAACAACCAGGGTGGGTTGTCTGTGTGTGTGTGAGGGCGTGTACATTTTTTTAATTAATTTTATTATGATCATTTTTGTTTTTATTTTGTTACACTTCTAATTGATGTAAATTGGAAAATAAAAGGAAAACCGAATTAAGAATGAAGTTGATTTTTAATTGAGTTTTGAATAAAAACAGAAATGGCGTGGGGACGTATTTCTTCTTTCAGCAGAACCATTCATGTGTGCTTAGATGTTTTTTGTTGTTATACTTGTATTTCATGAGGTCAGTTACTCTTGACTGTGAGTGCATAGTCTGTGTGTGTGAGTGTGTGAAAGTTTAAGACTGTGATGCAAGTGTGTATTTTCATATGAGAGAATCTCATCACAACAGGAACAAAAGTACTGTATTAGTTCTGCGGTGTCAGGGTGGTGCTGGGCGTAGATGGCTTTGTCTGAACTAAGAGGCATAAATAAAGATTTTTTTTTGTGACTGAAATCAAGCATTTTGTAGAGTAATAATGATCTGAATTGCTGCGTCTTGTACTGTGGCCAGCTTCCTCTCCGGTCTGTCCTGAGAAAATAAAAGCTTGACTTAAGCCTTCAAAGTGACATATTCTTATTTAAAATATAATGTGCCATTAGCGATCCAAACGTACACTTGCAGATAAAAATTATGCCTGACAAAAATATGCTACTTATTCGGTTTGTGATGACACAAAAATCAATGGCAGTTATAATTAGGAATGGAAGAAAAAATATTAGATGAAAGCTGCAGGCAGTACTGGCGTAATGCCGGTTGATGCAGCTGTGGATTTCCTAACCATCTCACCCTACGCGCACAAGTAAGACATTATTTCCTGGGTGGAGTGTGTTGCACACTGGAAATTATGTATTGCCAATTTTGTAACACTTCCTCTGTCCATTATACATACTAACACAAACTCATTATACATGATGTTGCTGTATAGCATGTGTAGACTAGCCTGGTCCTACTAGACTCTCGTACATTTCATTTGTACAGAGAGTCTGGCCACTCTCCATTGACAAGTGTTAACTTCCTTGAAGGTGGGTACTCTGTTAAAGTTTAAAACTATTGGATCTGCCCAGAGCCACTCTGGATCCATAACCAACCGCTAACGTTTGGTCGTGACGTCGGCTTAGCATCGCTAGCGTTCGCCTTAGCTAACTCCTTCACCACTAACGGAGCGAGCTGGAAAATCAAACTGTTCCCGAACCCCGTGGGGAGGAGGGCCACAACATCTTGGCCACCAACAAAACTCAGCAAAGACTGTTATTGCTCGGGCTTTAACTTCTGGATATTCGGCAGCGTTGCCACAACGGACCAAATGGCTTCGCTCGCATCTTTCTCCGCCTACAACTCAAACTAGCGCACAACCTCAACGTCATCATTCTCAGCCACTCCCTCTGTTCGCTGATTGGACCGCCAAATATTTGGCCGGAGAAAACCCAAGACTATACTGCAAATCCAGATGGTGTACTGTGTTGTGCTTCTAAGGTGCACTCCCAGGTGAGGACTTCTTCACTGTAATAGATAGTAATAACTTCACAGACACAGTAAGTTAAACACACAATAGGCTTCAGCTGAAGGAGAACAACACTTCTTCTTACAGGCTCCTCAGCCTGCACTGACCAAGTGAGTTCTGATCTCTCTTCCTCTTACCGCCCTTTTTATTGGGGTGCAAACACACACACATACGTTATAGGCTACACCATATGTTGAGGCTCGGGTCAAAAGGGCACGACATGTTCTTTAACCTACTTCAAACCAGTTTTATGATACTTCCCTGCTCGGACCCCCTGTTGCTACATCCTGTTGCTACATCCTGTTGCTATCTCCTGTAATAGGTGAAGAGAAGAGATATGTGTGCATGCAATTAAGTGAGAGCAACATATAGAAACTGAAGTATATATAATAAAACTGAAGTATATAAGAATATTTGATGTATTATATTCCACAACTGAAGGAAAATGAAAATTGAGCGGAAGTACGTAGGAGGGTGGAGCCAGGCTATGTGTAGACCACAACGTGTAAATTTCATGTAAATCGATTCATCTTTGTCACATAAGGCTGTTGTCAGTAGGTGGAGCTATGACTATGACTCAATATGGGCGTGTACATGTCTTCAAGCCTGGACTCCAGCATGTGAAATTTGGGGCAGATTGGACTGTGTAAATATGTAAAGTCAAGTTACAACAGAATCCTGTTTTATGGCGAACCATGCAAATTTCCCGGCTTGCCACAGCAACAACTTTCCACAAAAACTTTGCAATTTGGCATCTTGAAAGTCTTGACATGCTGCTGATCCAATTTAAGAAGTATCTGTTGAGTCCTTTGGGAGGAATTTAAAAAACATTCCATACCCGTAAAGAGCCTAAAATGACGTGTTGTCACATGACCTATGACATCATAGTTAGAGCCAGCGACTATTCCTTCGCAATTAAGGGTCACATTAGTTGGAAGATTATACCAACCAAATATAAAACAATTTCCATAAACTCTCTAGGATTAGTTCGAAAAGATTTACATGTAATACATGAAAAACGGATAAAATTCAAAATGGCCAACTTTCGAGTGGGCCGAGCTAATGAAAGCAAATTGGAAATATGTCGGAAATAATGTGGGTACCACATTTTGTGAATGTTAGACACTTTGTCCAAATCAAGGCCTTCCATGCATTAGGGGGTGCTATGGAGCCTGCTGAACACGCATTAACCAAATTGCTCTCGCAATGCTTACAGGCTTTAACGTGTGCGCCAACTTTCGTGAGTTTTCGAGTATATTAAGGGCATCAATAATACGTTCAAAGGCTAAAACTAATTGGGGGGGGACTATAGAGCTGATGTGCCAAGCCCAATTGTGATATCAATCGAAATAATTACTAGTTTGAGAATGGGTGTAAAAGTGTGTTTGTGCACCCTCAAGTCCTCAAATATGTTCGTAAAATGAACACACAAAATCCAAGATGACTGACTTTCTTTCAGGTGAAAAATATTAATATGTAACTAAAGATGAGAACAATGTCCCCCCAAATTTTGTGAACATCAAAGTAACTTTTTTTCCAACCCTGGCGTGTGTTGGGGGCGCTATGTAGCCCACTGACCTCACCCGTGCAGTACCACTGCAGAACTTTGCAATTTTCACCAGGTCTGACGTGTGCCAATTTTCGTGAGATTTCAAACATCCCAATCCCCTCAAAAATGCGATTGCACTGCAGAAAAATTTAAATCTTTACAAAAACCGTAGGTTCCTGGCTTTCAGTGCCAGGGACCGTTGGGCCTCTGGCACTTTCAAGCTAATGACATTTAAAGGGAAACTCCACTGATGTTACACAATAAATCTACAATATTTACAGGTCTTGGAGGATATGACTACCAATGTAAAAAAAGTTGTGTAAAGTAAGGGCTCCAAAAGGGAACTGTGTGACTTCTGATACTGCCTGAAGTTACATAACTTAAGTCAATGTCAGCTGGGGCTGAAGACTACAAGTTTGAAAATGAAATAAAATCTTGGGGTGTGTCGTTAGAAAGAAGAGTTTACCAGAACTCTGTAGCCCGAAAAGTTTAGCTGTGTACTAAATCCATATGACATAATTCTTTACAGTATGTACTACAGTCTAAATTGTAACAGTATACTGTTTTAGCAGTTAGCATACAACAAACACTATTATAAACTAACAGGAGATGATGTGTCATATTGGTTGGAAAGCTACACAAATGTTTTGGGAAATGTTTTTTTTTGGACCCGTTTCACCACCACCCAGTATTTATTTTTCCTGTAAGTTGCTCCTACATTTATGTGCATTGCACTGTGGTAGAAATGACCAGAGTTAGTATTCTGTCTGCTTTGAGTTTACTTTATTTTGTAACTTTTACTAAAAGCCTACTGCAGATATCTCGGGCTCTGCTGCATCGATTATAATCTTTTTATAAAGCTGTCCTTTGACATCCGGTGTACAAATATTCTTTTGGAGAAGTTTTTGCTTTGGAGCACATCTCACAATGGTGTCTATTTTGTTCAAATGTTTTGAGAAATAAGAAAGCAGTCTTAGTTCAGCAAGAACTTTACACATTTATTGACAATCCATGATAACAAAAATGACTTGCTAATGTGTGACGGTGGGTGAGGGTCAGTCAAGACATCAGCTCTGTAAAGAGCGACTGCTTGGCAAAGTCTGCAGGCCTTTCTTGGGGGCGTGGCAGTGAAGGACTGCCACTGAGGCCAAAATGTGGGACGCCAGCACTCAGGAAGTAGAAAGGCATGTGGGTAATTCTTCCACTGGACCAACACTGGGAACAGAGAGAGAAATGTTACTTTGGAGGTGGTAGAGTACAGAGGAAGTAACAAATATGGTTTGTCATTTATCAAGGTTTCTGCAGGGTTTACCAAGATAAATTAGAGACTTTTTAAGACCTTTTGTAATAATACCACATAGAACGCAATTTTATACCTGTTTCAAAGAATGAAGGAAAAACCAGAAGGGACGACGCAGAGGCCCTCGACGCAGAGGCCGCGGTTGGATTCCGACCTGCGACCCTTTGCTGCATGTCATTCCCCCTCTCTCTCCCCTTTCATGTCTAAGCTGTCCTGTCACAAATAAAGGCCTAAAATGCCACTAAAAAAAAAAAAAAATCTAAAAAATAAATATGAATGATACCTAGACCCGGATAGCTGGCCCAAAGTGGATGGATGCATTAACCAATTAGAAATTCTTATTTCACTTGGGGGAAGTTCTTTGGAGCTTCCTAGCTAATGTAGCTAGCAGTAGTGACAGTGTTTGCTACAGGTCTGATGCTGCTGACTGAAACTCCAGAAAGAAGGATTAAACAACTTCCTGCAGCACAATCCATTGTCGCAACAATCCCTCTTTTAGGGTATAACATCTCCCAACAGCCCACAATCGAATGTTAGCCAACTTTATTCAGTTCTTTTTACGACTTTTTATGACCTGCAGGAACTCCATTTATGTCTGAAAACACCACATTATTAAACTAAAACATAATATGAGAGAAAAAATTGATAAATGTATAGAGTAAGACTGACCACAGTGAGCAGAGCTCCGTGCTGGAAGTTTGGGTGGAACTGCATCAATCTGGGCTCTGTGCCAGGCTCCCCTTGCACAAAACCACTAAAACAGAGAAACACAAGAAATAAATCAGTACATGGGATGTGCAGTATTACTACCCTACTACTACTACGCAAATATGAAATGCAAACACACATAACAGTACAAACCAAGGCAAAAGCTCAAAAATGGGGTTGGTTCTTGTCTTGAACACAGCTATGATTGCAGGCCGGTCTGCTGCTTGTGGATCACCTGAGACAACAGATAAGATACGGAGAATGAGAAGAGTTATTAAAACTAAAAAAAAATAACACCAATGTAATACAGATAGGGTTAATGGGGGTGAACACAAAAAAATGTGAGAAAGACCTTTCAGAAGCACTGCAAGCCTCTCTCCTGTTGGGTCCCAGGCTAAAGACTGGATCTCTCCACCAACACTGGCAGACAAATTAGACAGAGGTGATTGACATTAAGCTTTACTGTAAGTGTCCGTAATGTTTCATGCAGACAGGATGTCAAGCAGCACTAAATACTGCTTGAACGCTGCATTGTGCAAAGCTTTTTGGAAGCCCTGTTCATCAATGTTTTTGATGTAGTCCAGCTAAAATACGGCTAAACAGCAATCTAGTTTAGAGCTCTTACATGATGTCCCCATCTGGTGTGTTAAAGGTTGTCTCCGATAGGTCAGCCACCACTGCTGCTGCCTGTGACCCTTTTGACGTGCATGTAGGTACGCCTGCTGAATAACGACATCACACAGGTCAACTTTAGTCAAGTTTTAAAAACTCTTTCAAAATCACTTTTTCATCCGACATTAAAAGAAAACAATTCAAGCTGCACGTCAACTATCGACAAGACTATATTCTACAAAGTAACTGGTTATTCTGTGTAAAGACTGGGACAGATAACCTGGTGTATCAGTGAAAGTCAGAGCATAGATGACCGTCTCTCCCTGTACGGTGAAGAGAAGGCGACTCCCATCTGGACTCCAACAGCCAGACTAACCAAAACAAACAAACCGAGACTCATCAGTATTTAATAAATACATGATTTAGAAAACGTTTTGTTCCCTAAATGAACAACAAAGTGGTGACAAGTTTTTACCTGACAGCGCCCTTTCACACATGGCCAACGCTCACAGGTCCACATCCTGGTTTCCCAAACCCTGAAGAAAGAAAGATAAGATAAGATAAATTAGACTTTATTAATCCCACACTGGGGAAACTCCTGTGCTACAGCAGCTCAAAAACAAAAATGTACACACATCAGAATAACACAAATACACATTAATTAGACATAACTATAGGAAATGGAAAAATAGAATATAATTAGTTATGATAATAATAATAATAATAATAATAATAATAATAATAAAAAAACAACAACCGTATTTACACAATAAACAACCTTCTATAAACAGACAGTATATAAACACAGATATACAGATGAGTAAGGTGCGGATGAATAGAGATGACATATTGCACAGTTGGAGATGACAGAGTAATAAATAATAAAGAGTAGTGCAGAATATTGTCCAGTGATGGCTCATATTGCAGAAACAGCTAGCAGTGCTACATTATGATGTTGCATTAAAGAGTCTGACTGCTGCTGGAATGAAGGACCTGCGGTAGCACTCCTTCTTGCACTGAGGGTGCAGCAGTCTAGGTGTAAAAACAGCACATTTTGTCCACTAATTATTAGGGGTGTGAATCTTCAATGGTCTCACGATTCGATAACGATTATCCTGTCAACGATTCGAATCGATATCCCAATGTGTAGGGCTGGGCAATATATCGATATTATATCGATTTCTTGATATGAGACTAGATATCGTCTTAGATTTTGGATATCGTAAAATCGTAATATATTAAGTGTGGTCTTTTCCTGGTTTTGAAGGCTGCATTAGAGTAAAATGACGTAATTTTCTGAACTCAGACTGTTCTAGCTGTCCTATTATTTGCCTTTACACACGTCATTAAAATCAACATTTCTGATGATTATTTATCAAAAATCTCATTGTGTAAATAATATTTTGTTAAAGCAACAATTGTCAATCCTACAATATCGTTGCAATATCGACATCAAGGTATTTGGTCAAGAATACTGTGATATTGGATTCTCTCCTTATCGCCCAGCCCTACCGATGTGTCACCGCCTCAATATTATTATATATTGCTACACATGGTTTTCATCAACAAATTCAAGCAGTCAGATATATATGAACTCCCTTTTCATTGTATCTGCTCTTAAAAAAAAGACACATCCTGAATGTAGCAGAGTTTTAACACAGCAGACAACAGACATAAACATCATCAGTAGGCAATAATCGATTATGGTCTGTCACTGCATCGATGCAGAATCGTCCAGGTCCGCATCGCGATGCATCGATGCAATGATTAACACCCCTACATATTATCCTATAACACCTGCTTAACTGAAGACGATGCTACTAATATCTTACATGTTCATAAATATTCATTAAAAGTGAGTGGGCCTCAGTTGAAAATTCGACACATATTCATTGGCAGCTTCACATATCGTTTAAATTGAATGTGCTATTGTAGCCTTTCAAGGAAGGTATAAGTTGTATATTATGAAACTTGGATCTGTGAAGTGCAGTCTCTGACCTGAACAGGGCAGACGGTGTAGAGGCCAGGACATGGCTGCCATCAGGGGACCAGGACAGGAAGGTGACCCCACCTCCTCCAACACGCTGAAGTGGCACACCGCTTTCTGAAGCCACGTCCCAAACCTGAAAGATACATCGGTGCCAAAAGGTACAACAGCAAATACCTTTGTGAGTCACTTTCTTACAAGATGAATTTCGACTTTTATGATGAAGCGGTTGCCTCGTACCATCATTGCGGTGTCCATAGGCGAGGCGGACACGAGGAGAGATCCGCTCGGAGACCAGGCGATGGAAGTGATGGGAGAGTGACCGGGGTGAGACAAAACTTGAGCACAACCAGATGAAGGCCTAGAAGGGTCGAGGGGAAGAAGAGCATAGCACAAGAAAAGACGGGTGCAACAGTTCAATTTAAGACCTTTTTAAAACCGCATAGAATCTAAAAACTTTTTTTCACAGAAAACAAGTAGAGACAATTTCTATACCACATTTTTGTCAGTACTTACCAGCTGTATATAACAATAATTCCTGGTAATATAATCTATCAATTAACATGACCTGGATCCAGACAAGTGGAACAAAATTGATGTCTAGATTAACCAATTAGAAAATAATACATTTAATATAATATAATAATATAATAATATAAAAGTGACACCATTATGAGACGATGAGCTTTCTAGTTACAGTAGCTAGAAGCAGTGACAGTGTTTGCTACAGGTCTGACTACAACACTACCAAAAAGGATTGAACAGCCTTCTGTGTGTCAAATCCACAGTCACACCAGTTTCACTTGTAGTTTAGAACAATGTATAACAACTCACAACATTCAGTAACAACATGCAAAAAAACTAACCGTTGAATATCTTCTAAAGGCCTTTTTTGGAGGGAACTGAATCCAATGATTTTAAGACTTTACCAGACCTGTAGATACCCTGGCGTTTACGTACCTGGTTGACAGTGAGCAGGGGTCCACGTGCCAGACCAGTAAACAGTTTTGACAAGCGACAGCGAGGGCAGTTGCACACAGCGGCTTCCACTGCACTGCTGCAACACTCCTCTGTAGACGGTGCTTCAGTGTGGGGGTAGTGGCACTGAGAGACAAGAGTACAAAAGGATAGTGTCACAGAATGATGAAGAGATAAAACAACAACACTTGTTGTTTGTCTGTCCCGCACACATACAGCTTTATTGTTATTGGGATCAGAGGTTCACTGTTGCATCAAAGCTGTCCTATTGGCCTTCTTCAGAGCTTACGTACGGTACCTTTTGGGGTTGTAGATCTTAATGGAGTCGTCCAGTAAGGCTACAGCAAATTTATCTGTATGGGGATGCCAGGCAAAAGCTCGCACCACACAGTCAGACCTGGTAAAGCAAATAGGATTAAAGCAGAGAAAGCTCATTGACCATTACAGTGAACAATTTTAAAAAGGTCGAACATGTACTACTGACAGCTAGCGTTTAAAATGGTTACTGCAGTCTGAATTCAAAATACTGGAGAGAGCCTGCTCCCCAGCGTCTAAGTTCACAGGGGTTGCCAGGTTGCGAACGCTAAACCCAACGTCCCACAATGTCAATGTTAGCGAGATACCTAACACCTTACCTGTTAGGAGGAAATTAGCCAACTCAGCGTCCTTTTGGGCTCTAAGCTGTCTCCATCTTTTAAATGCATCTCCAGTATTTACCCGTGTTTTACCACGTCTCTGGTCATGCAACTGTTTAGAAAGATGTCGAGTTCTTTTTAGGTCGGGTAGAATAAATCTCTCTCTGTTAATCCAGTTTGTTTGGTTGCTGCTACCATGGCGCTGCAGCCAGCACGTTGTTTTTGCGTGTTTGCGTTTCATGTCTGGCAACCCCGGTGTCAAAATTGGCAGATGACCAAAACAACCAGGCCAAAATAAGACAGACATTCCTTCCCGGAATAGAAATTTCAAAAGGAGAAAATACTGGCTTTAGTATTGTTGTCGGAGAAGATAGTATTTCATCTTAGCAGGTTTCCTTAGTATCAGATGATATATTGTGGTCATTTTTTGATTAATTACAGTAAATATATTACATATTGGACCATTAAGACAAAATTGTTTGTTTGTAATTTTGCCATTTAATTTCTGTTTAAAATAAAGTTTAAAGGCAGTGCTTAAAAACAAATGTATACAAAGATCCCACAGTTTTGCAATAATTTATGTAAAAAATAAAGTTAGTTGTAAAGCTTTAACAAACGATTGTTTTCATTATCCATTAATCTGATGATTATTTTCTAGATTAATTGATTCATCTTTTGGTCTATAACATTAGAAAACAGTACCAAAAAAAAAGTCCATCCCAATGTCCTCAAAGTCATTAAATATCTTGTTCATTCAACCAACAGTTCAAAACGCAAATATATTCAGTTTAATGTAGGACAATTAAAAACAGCACATTTGAGAACCTGGAACCTTGAAAAATGACTTAAATGGTTAATTGATTGGCAAAAATGGTTGTGGTTAAATTTTCTGTTCATTGACAAAAGGATTAATCAACTAATTGTTGTAGCTATAGTTACAGTATATTAAAAACTGCTAGCTCTTCTCCAAAATGTCTGCTCACCACCAGTGTATTCACAATAAATAATATCTTCAATAATTTGCCCTTTGAAAGCTAAAGATAACAACGTTGGCACTCACCAGTTCAACACTTGTGAAAACTCAGCAAGCATGTCCTCGCTGCTCATCTAAGGAGCAAATGACAAACAGGTAAACCCATATCAATGCATCACAACAAAACATCTGATTATTAAGTGTATTGCTGTCAACAACATATTTTACCAGCAAGCACAACTTACTGTGAGATGAGGAAACAGGGAGCCGTGAAAGGAAGAGAACCACCGGAGCAACGCCAGGGTACAACCAGAACTCACTGACAGCCATTTAGGCACTACAACGGCACAAGATAGAGGAGAGTTAATGTAAAAACTCATCAGTTGATATATATAGGAACAGCTCATTTGTTCAAGCAAAACAGCGCACCTTCTGTATTGGAGTTGGTGATTTCATCGAGTAGCCCTGTGAAACCACCATCCCGCCTGAAATGGACAAAGATAAGTTGCATAAATGATCTATGTCTGTGAAAGACTTGCGACAAAAGATTGATATGACAGTATACTGTGTTACTATCTCTGGTACAAATAGTGCTATATGTTGTAAAAGTATGAAATAAGAAATTTGTCCAGATTGCAGTGATTTGAGTGACTACGGGGTACAGCTGCATCCTTCCACTTGAACTGTAGAACTGTTCTGTTTACTGACAGTTTAAATGTTTAAATGTATGGCTATTTTGCAATTGATAGACAGCCCATGTGTACACATTGCTGTGTATGCTAAAGGTTAAAAACATCACCAGTTACTCATTGTATCATCTAAGTTGTGCATATATTTATGAAACTGAAAAACACTTTTTAATGCAGTGAGTAAATGGTGTTGAATTCATTTGGCTTACTTTTTGCACAGCCATACTTTGGGAACAATTTGGGGTTCAGTGTCTTGCTAAAATGACCCTTCGACATGCACCCAGAGGAGATACCAACCCTTGTGGTTGAAAGCCGCAACACATGTTACATGATCAGATTCCTGGTGAACAATTATTATGTTTTGTATCATAGAATAACCTGAAATGTGATAACATCTAGAGCTAGAGCTGTAAATCGGCTCATATTAGCTTTTTGCAGATATATTGGTATTGCATATTTGTTGACAGATAATTAATAGGAAACTGCAGTACAGAAATGCCAAAGTTATGTTTGAGGTAGTTAAAAAACATTGTTTGTTCACCAGACAGTGCTGACAAGCTTATTCTTCAACTGCAGGTCCCAATTCTTAAAAGTAATAAAGTCCTGCCATAAATCCTACCTTCATGAAAGTTATAATGTTCAGGTTAAGCTGAAACAGAGAGGTGTTGATTCAACTTTTTAAAAAAAATATAAGACAGAACTGTATTTATCCTGAGGGAAATTGTTGTGGGTGCAGTAGTTGCAGTACAAAGTAGGAAAGTGCAAAAAATATAATCAATAAACATATCCAAATCCACAAATCCTAAATATACATATACACACAAACACATTACTACAATATCAAGTCTATGATCATTTTGGAGTATTCCGTTTGTGGTGTTGCTGTTGAATTGTATTGTGTTTTACTGACATGTGTTGCTATTATCATGTCCAACCGCTTTATATCAATGAGACTAATGCGATACAGTCCAACAGCACCACAAACTACATCGTCCAAAACTATCATAAAGTTCAATAAACACCTCTCTGAAAACAGTTTTAAAAAACTGAACATTAAAATCCTCATGAAGATAGGATTTATTGCAGGAGTGTGTGTGTGTGTGTGTGTGTGTGTGTGTGTGTGTGTGTGTGTGTGTGTGTGTGTGTGTGTGTGTGTGTGTGTGTGTGTGTGTGTGTGTGTGTGTGTGTGTGTGTGTGTGACCTACCACGCTGCTGCACTCCTCATCCACAGTGTTTCAGAGTGGTCCAGGAAGGCCGCCTTGCTGCTGCTTTCTGTGCGACAGTGGAGCTTCAGAGACTCTCGGGGGAAAAACAAACTCAGAGGACTAGACTCCTGCAGAAAACACACAACCATGTAATGAACCTTTACTAGGCAAAGTACACGCAGATACACTTACTTAACGACAACACATTACAAGATAGTCTTCTTGTTCAAGGTCGTGCTGTAATTATGGACCTCTGTCCATATCAAACGTTTAATTAACATGTCGTGAGAGATTATTAGTTATATCTGCACACGGCAGCTCTGAATCAGACCAGTTTCAGTCGGTCTTCAGTGGTGGTTCCTGACAGCAGCTCGTTGTTGGACTCGCACAGAGTGGTCTGTCCGGAGGGCAGCGGAGGGGGGAACAACGCCAGAGAGCACATCTTCAACACGGTGAAACCACTGGCCACTGGAAACACACCATGGGTCAGAGAAGGTACACACAGAGAAATGGATGTCATGTTTACACCGAAACAGCTGGCTGCATTGCTAACGTTACACAGTGGACAATCAGGTTAGCTAACACTCAAGATAGCAAGCTAATTCTAGCTAACGTTAACAAGTTTAACATCGGCCTAGTTTTGGCAACAGCAGCAGTTGCTCTTTGTTTTATACGTCGTGAAAATTACCTCGTAGTGTATCCTTTGTTGTGTGGTCAATTATCGTGCGCTGCGTTATCGAACAACAAAATAAAAGTAGCCTAATGCTGCTACGTGCGTTATTGTGACACTTTAGGTTCCTTTTCAAGTAGACTAGTGCATCGCGCCGTGTGTCCTATAGCAAGCCAAAGGGACAAACAGTGCGGAGTTCGGCTACAGAGCGCTGACGTGCTGCCCTCTTCAGGACACAGAGCTACATTACATCCACACTGAGCCAAAACAGGCACCAACTGTTTGTTGTTAGAGAGTTGCGATAGGCTACATGGAATACATGTCATTTAATTAAACTAATAAAAATCGAGTTGTTTCCACGTGGATTTCCTTCATATAAACCGTTCATTGTCATATGTTATTGACCCAATTATGCCTAAAAACCCCCCATCTGATTCGTGATTTAGATTAAGATAATGATGCTGTATTTCCCTCCTAACCAAGGAAGGACAAAGGGCATGGTCAGTTGCACACCAGTCTCCCTGGAGCTGGCGGGATCCAGTGTGTCTTGCTCAAGGACACATCAGCAGCAGCTGCAGTGTGGATGCTAGCTGACACAGGGTATCAAAATTAAAATCATAATGGGGTTTATAACCAAGTAGGTTTTCACATAAGGAAGTTACCATACTATGGTTGAGGCACGGCTCAAACATCATAGTAAATGAAAAAAGTCTATATCGACACATTTTGGGAATGGAGATAATGGATGTGAGGATGGAAAATGGATTTCGTGTGTGTGTGTGTGTATGTATTTGCAGAGGGGGTGGCAGCGCCCCCTCGCGGCGTAACTCGCATTTCCGTGACGTCAATTCAGCACTGGGAAGGAGACAGCTCCCTCCCCCAAAAAAACCAGCGCGCCTCACGTTGCACGGGTCCCCGGTTATTGATAACACAATTTGCCCGATGGGATTCATCCCAGTAACGTGTAACTCGTGGATATAGGGACTGGAGAACAGACAGCCCGGACCGAAAAAAACAACGATTTGCTCATCATCAACGACAACTACAAATCCGAGCCCACCCCTTCACTTGACAACGCGACATCAACCAGGCAGAAAGGTATGGGAATGTCATACTATACGGATAAATGCTGATTGAATAAGAAATCAGGTATCACAGGACCTTAAGGTATGATGCCGTTGCATGGTGCGGTAGCGTTCACGCCGCTCACACTGCACCAATGAACTGTTGCTGCCAAGAAACGAATCATCGTCGATGAACGCTAAAAAATCACATTTGTGCAGCGAGAAAGCCCACATTACGAAATATTTGTGTTGATGCCAACGTTGAGTACATGTTGAGACGCTGCGGCAGTTTCACTTGGCATGGACCATAGTAGGCATCGGGCTGGCAATTCATGCACGTCGGTAATGATGCTGCTGAGTGTCATCATCACATCGTCGGTTATTTAAAGATTGATCTTCCTGCGTTTGTGTGCGCACACTGCTCCTTCGCACAGGCCCGGTGCTTGTTTATTGCCCATTTTTTCACGCTCTCATTTCGTTCATTCGTCGTGGCTCTTCTCATGCAGTGGTGCAGTACAAGACATGGAGCTGGTGTAAGATATGTGAATTGGGTACATGTGCTCTCTCTCTCTTTCCCAGTCGCTCTCTCACACATGCAGGCACGCACGCACGGACGGACGGACGGACGGACGTACGTACACATCATACACTGTGGGTGGTTATGCAATTCGTCATATTCTTCAGTTGCACACAATGCTTCTCATTTGATGCATGACAAACGACAAATGGGAGCTGCTGATTAGCTTTGCTCTGATGTTTTCAGACATTGATGCCCCTCAGAGTGACAGTTAAGGAACAGGTGACAGCCTCCTCTGGCAGATTCATTCATAAAGCCCATCTACGCTCTGGGTGATGGCTCCACTGGGCAGGCTGGTTTTCCCATTCATAGGCACATAGATGAGGTTTTGCTGCATGATTCAGACAGAATGTAGTTGTGGGAATGGAGTGGTTAAACTGGGGCACTGGCTGGATGCCAACTCATAGCACGACTTCACTGTTTTGGTGTTTTGCATTGCTCGAATAAAAGACAAGTTAGTGCAAACTCCAGTCATTTCTTAAAAGATCACAAGAGAGCAGAAGTAAGGAGCATCCGTTTCAGCACTGGACAGCTCCACACTGCAAATAGAGCTGCCCAGTGCTGAAATTAGTCTACACTTGTTTTTATCTTGAAAGACAGTAAGCATACTATTAACATAAAGGTGAATATGGCTATACTAAAGATTATAAATCATTTTAATGCATTTCTTATCATACATTTTCTCCTTCAGGCTTACGTCTCATCTTTCCATCCTTCATCCACCCTAACCTGCTGTGTTGGGGAAACCCCTAATGAGTGGGACCTGTATCCATGAGCCCCGTGCCCCTTCCCCCTCCCTGTCAGGCTTCAGCACCCCCATCTCAGAACCCCCCTATCGAAGACTCGATGGAGACACCCCTGCCTGCACCCCAGAAACGGACCTGACCCCCACACAGTGTGTCCTCCGTAACGTGCTGTCCATCGACACTGGTGGACCGGGGGCGCCAGGCGGCAGCAGCCCCACTCCCAGTGATGGAACCTCAGCCCACTTTGACAACAGCGTGCTAAAACTACATGAACATGAGGCCTGCCAGTGTTGCGGCGGGGCCGAAGCGGGGCACAGTTCAGAGGCTGGTGCAGTTCGGAGCCAGTCGGAGAACATTCGGCTACAATCAGGAAGTGGAGGTTTTTTGGAGGGACTGTTTGGCTGCTTAAAACCAGTCTGGACCATGATTGGAAAGGCCTACTCCACTGAACACAAACATAGCCATGAAGGTATGTGACAGTAAATGTTGCACTTCTCTGCTATCTTGCACATGAAGTACCAAATGTACTCGATCGACAGAGTCAAATATCTTTGACTGTATTGTTGCATGTCTCATATAGTCTTCTCACTGACAGTTTAGTTGACATAAAGCCCTAAAAAAGTCAGGAAAAAGGTTCCTCAGCCATCATAGAAAAAAGCGTCAAACACGCAGAAAAAAGCAACAAAAATGTTTAAAAATACTCCAAAAACATGGGAAAAAATATCGACAAAAACTAGGCAGGCCAAAATTTATTGTGAACCTTAATGAATATGTGGGCCGGATCACAATTTGTGAGGTGCTGGATTTGTCCCGCCGGCCTTGAGTACATCATTAGATTGTTAGTGATGCATCAATGCATAAGTAGCTGGTAGAGTTGATCTGCCTAATTAGCAATCAGGTAGTTTTATCGAGTGGTTCCCAAACTTTAAAGGGTCACAAGATAAATCTGAGGTGTCGTGAGACGATTAATGGGGTAAGGAAGAAGGGAAAATAATTATTCTACACAAATTTGAAATCATTTTCTGGACTCTGATCTTAGCTTTGTTTTTGTTTTGTTTTTAAATATTGAATGATTTGACGTCTTTGGGCCTCAAACAATTATTTAAATGAACCATCTGATTAGTTTAGAGCAACTTATAGATGTCTGAAAGTCATAACAACTACAGGCTGCTTTTTTGTAAGGGGTCATAAGACAAAAAGGTTAGGAATCACTGGTTTAATCTCTATTTTATAAGCTTATCATGTAGTAAAAACTACAGTATTTACCCCTGAAATGTAGTGAAGTAGAAGTTGTAGAGTAGCAGAAAACAGAAATACTAAAGTACAAGTACCTCTAATTTAATTGAAGTACAGTACTTGAGTAAATGTACTTTATTTTCAAACACTAGAACACATTATTTTAATTTCATGTTCACTAGCAGCATCACTGTGTTTATGGGTCTGTCAGCCCGGTGCATTCACAGTCATCAGCTAAAGTGAGTTTTCACAGCTGGCCAGAGGGAAGCATCATGCACATCTGCCTCCGCTGCATCTCCAGAGATCTCAAAACTTCAGTGGACCTCATGAAGAATTGATCTGCCTGTCTCTTTTATTCTGCCCAGCTTATCTCTCTTTAGTGACCATGCACTCTTACAATCATTTAAGTAGTGTCAGTATGACAGATGACAGACAGATCAGACTTTGAGTGGATTGTTGTTTCCCTCTTTTTTCTTCTCTTGGGATAGAAATGTAATGCTCTACTGGATAAGTTGTCAATATAACATTTGCTTGAACATGGCTGGCACTTTGTATGATGTAATTGTGTCCTGCCAGCGCATAGACCTAGCATTTGCTCAGCAAACCCCCCTGCCCAAACTGGCCGGAGTGCATATTGACATTTGGAGGCTTTGCATTGTGTGATGGCTATAAAATAAGTAATTACATAAAGGGTGCTACTGAAAAAAATATGTTGCAATTGCAAAGCCTGTGTTAATTCTGTGTGACACTTCATGTTTTCACATGTATTCATTATGTTTCTTTTTGTGGACTTGTTGGTCTGAGTTTAGAGTCCTGGGAGGTTCCTTTTGAGGAAATCTCCGACCTGCAGTGGGTGGGCAGCGGGGCACAGGGGGCCGTCTTCCTCGGCAAGTTCCACGGAGACGACGTGGCTGTAAAGAAAGTGCGGGATATCAAAGAGACCGAGATCAAACACCTCCGCAAACTCAAGCACCCCAACATCATCACTTTCAAGTGAGGAAACTCATGATATCCTACAGTTTCACATGTCCTTAACCTGCATAAATCTCTCATGCTTTCCTTTTCTGTTCACCTGTGCTATGTTATCTGACTGCTGTGCCTCCTTCCAGGGGTGTGTGCACCCAGGCTCCTTGTTACTGTATCTTGATGGAATACTGTGCCCAAGGTCAACTGTATGAGGTGCTGAGGGCTGGTCGTAAAATCACTCCCTCCCTCCTGGTTGACTGGTCCATGGGCATTGCAGGTGGCATGAACTACCTACACCTCCACAAAATCATCCATCGAGACCTCAAGTCCCCCAAGTAAGTGGACAGACTCAACACAGCTAGCTGAATGAGAAAACAAGACCTAAAATTGCATGACTGATTCCTTATTATTTCCATGTAAAAATACAGTAACAGTACATGTAATTTCCCTTTTGCAGCATGCTGATTACACATGATGACCTAGTAAAGATCTCCGACTTTGGCACCTCAAAGGAACTTAGTGACAAGAGCACCAAGATGTCATTCGCCGGCACCGTAGCTTGGATGGCTCCTGAAGTAATTCGGAATGAGCCAGTGTCGGAAAAGGTGGACATCTGGTAAGTCTGATGAATTTTCTAGCTTACAAATACACCAGCATGTTTTTTTCTTGACTCGGTGCAGCAATTTAGCAATTATGTCTAATGTACTGCACTACAGTAGGAGAGCAGATACTGTATCAACATCAACAATAGTTTGTTATTTCAGTGTTTCAAAGACATCCATTCCTCTGAGGGATTTAAATATTTACTTACTGATATTTTTTGTGTGTGTGTGTGTGTGTGTGTGTGTGATGGCTGCTTTGTGTGACTGAACTGTCTCGTTGTGATGTTCTATATACTTAATTCTTTCTCCGACCTCTTTTGTTAAAGAGATCGTGACCTTGATGAGACTTCCTGAATGAATAAAGCTTGACTTAACTTTAAGGTCTTTTGGAGTGGTGCTGTGGGAGATGCTAACTGGAGAGATCCCTTACAAAGATGTGGACTCATCTGCCATCATCTGGGGTGTGGGAAACAACAGCCTTCAGCTGCCCGTTCCTGAGAGCTGCCCCGACGGCTTCAAGATCCTCCTCAGACAGTGCTGGTGAGTAACACCTAGAAATAGAGAACAAGGAAAGAAAAATAATAAACAGGGACGAGAGGACAAGAGAGGCAGAAAATGAGCAGATTAGAGAAGTGAAAGCAAGGGTTGAGTATAGCTGTATGGGAAGGCGCTGTAAATGTACACAGCTGTCTTTCCCGTCTTGGATTTGCAGGAACTGTAAGCCCAGGAATAGGCCCTCTTTCCGTCAGATCCTTCTTCATCTGGATATAGCATCAGCTGATGTGCTGTCCACTCCACAAGAGACATACTTCAAGTCTCAGGTATGGTTGCTTCTTCCGAGTCCCCCGTCTGAATATGGAAGATCTGTGACCGCACCAAAAGACTCACAAATCACACATTTAAATAAACAGCAAGGTGTACACAAATACACACACGCCCCCACACATGCTTGCACATTAATCTGACTTTTACTGCCATGCAAAAGACAAGTTGTTTTAAAGTCAGCTCTGGCGAGACGGAGCTGGTTAACAGAACTGTGCTCTTATCAGGCTGAATGGCGAGAAGAGGTGAAACAGCACTTTGAGAAGATTAAATCTGAGGGTACTTGTATCCACCGACTCGATGAGGAACTGATCAATCGACGCAGAGAGGAGCTCAGGTCTGTTTTTTTAAACTTATATCTCACATACTTTTCAACCAGTGGTTGGTGGTACCTTTTACTATGTTAGTTGACATGTATGAGGCCACTTTCACTCTGTCCCATTTCTCGGTGTCATTCTTTTGTCCGCCCTTGTGGATGAAATAAGTGCCTTGAGTGCATGTCTATTGTGGAGGATTTGGAGTCTCTCATGCGGATGCACAATGACATCAGCAGCCTCTTTTCTTCATAGGCATGCTTTGGACATTCGCGAGCACTATGAGCGGAAACTGGAGAGGGCTAACAACCTTTACATGGAGCTCAGCGCTGTCATGCTGCAGCTGGAGCTCAAAGAGAAAGAGTTGCAGAGGTACAAATAAATCCATGAACACAGGGTATACTTTCTTTACAAATTAATAAGCCGCAATGTGTTTACACTTTGGTGTCTTTTGGTATTTTTCTTTCCAGGAGAGAGCAGTCTTTGGATAAAAAGTATCCAGGCTTGTTTAAGCATCACAGCTCCAGGCAGAGCAGCTCCTCCAACTCCATGGACAAACTCATCAAGAAAAGAAATGTCCCACAGAAACTGCCCTCGGGAAAGAGGTGTGAGATCTCATTTTATGTCGTTATCTAATAAAAAATTGATGCTGAAATAAATATTCATTAGCTTGTGGTTTGTAGTTGTTGACTAATCCCTCCTACTCTTTTAGGCCAGACATCCTAAAGTCTGAGGTAATCATTCCCAAAATGGACTCCTCTGTGATGCAAGTCACTATCCCAGCCTGCCCCAACAGAAGCTCCACTTCTCCCAGCCGGTCTCGGAGGGTAAAGACCCGACATCGCAAGCCCGGGAAGGGCAGCAGTGGGGACCTGGCTGGACTTAAGGCAAATCAGTCCTCCCCTAATAGGGACACGACTGCCCAGGCTAACAGTTCTACCACTAATACCTCTAAGCAGCTCCTGGAGCCCTCTGCAGCCCTGCTGGGCCTCAGCCATGAGCAGCAGCAGAGGCAGCTATCCTCCTCCAGCCCTGACCTCATCTGCACCACGCTAGAGGCAGAGGGGCAGGGGAAAGGGGAGCCCTCTGTGGGCGGGCTGGAAAGAGGGGGGAGCCTCAGTGCCTCCGCAGGGTTAGGGGGATCAGAGGCGGGGGCAGCTGGTCTAGATGATCTCACAGAAACCCCTCCACGCAGTGACACGCCGAGCGAGGATGCTGCGTCGTTCCCGTTCTCCAGCAGCCCAGACTCACCATGTGGGAGGGGCGCGGCAGCAGGGCGGGGGTCCCTGGGATCTCCTCGTCTGCCTCATGATGGGGAGGATAAAGAAGAGGGAGCCGGTGCTGTGAGGTTGCCCCGTGGGGCATCAGGGGGAATTGGGAGCCAGCACCTCACTCCTTCAGCCATTCTGTACAGGGCAGCTATCACACGCAAACAGGTACAGAGCCGGATATCTGTTCGTACTCCTCAGTATTTCTCTGGTAATACTTTGATCATTTTCACTTGTGCATCTTTCCTGTTTTTGACTACAGAGGCGTGGAGTGTCATCAGAAGAGGAGGAGGGTGAAGTTGACAGTGAGGTTGAGTTACCAAGGAGACGGTGAGTAACTTGCTATCCCTCGTCACAAAAAAAAAATCCCTCAAGCCATCTTTCCGCTCTCTGAAAGAGTTGCTGATTTATTCAGAGAACATTTTTAATTTGCGTCATTCTTTTTCATCATTAAAACCCGGTTTTGTTGGTCTTTCATTTTAATCTCTCCAGACGTCCGACCAGCATCACCAAGTGCCAGTCGGTGTCTACCTTCAGCTCAGAGAACCTGTCGGTGTCGGACGGCGAGGAGGGCCACACTACTGACCACTCTCACAGCGGCACCCCCGACGTGGTCAGCACCAACACAGACGACAGGCTGGACGACCGCAGCGACGACCTCCTCTCTCAGGGGTCCGAGATCCCGGCGGACAACACTGATCCTGCGCAGACTTCCGATGGCCTGTCGGAGAGAGACGGAGCGCTAGGACAGGCCAAACCTCAGCTGGACGTCGAGCAGAATCCTAATGAGGTAGAGCAGCTCCACCACAGAGGTCACATGTTTGCGTTTGTGTCATCTTCTTAGACTGATGTGAAAGCACTTACTTAAAAACCAGTGGTCAATGGCCGGGTTGGATCAGTGGGTAGAGCAGGCGCACATATACTGAGAGGTTTATGCCTCGACGCAGAGGTCCAGGGTTTGAGTCCGACCTGTGACGATTTCCTGCATGTCTTCCACCTCTCTCTCCCCTTTCTCACCTAGCTGTCGTATCAATTAAAGGCGGAAAAGCCCAAAAAATAATCTTAAAAAAAAAAAAAAAAAACAGTGGTCAAAAGTAACCAAGTACAGTTAATCAAGAACTGTACTGTAGTTCAATATTGAAGGTCTGGTACGTTACTTGAGTATATCTGTTTTATTTTATGTTACTTTGTCAACTTACATTTCAGAGACAAATATTTTACTTTTTATTCTAAATAAAATGCATTGTTAAAGACAACCTTTTTGGCCTTTGACCCCTTATAAGAAACAGTGTCTGGTTGGAGCCCTTTGCCACATTTCAGATGTCTAAACAGTTTGAGGCTTAAAGAGGTAAAATTATCCATTAATTCAAAAAAAAAATCAAAAAGGAGAGAAAAGTCCAAAAAAAAAAAATGTACATAGCAGAACTTTGTCTTTTCTAATTTTCTAAATCATGAATCATCTCACGGCCCCTCAGATTTATCTTGTGATCCTTACGAGGGTAAAATGATGCTTACATATTGTTACAGCAGTATTTCAAATCAAATAACGTATATATAATCTTATTAACGTAATATTTTAAGATTTATTTATTTATGAGGACAATGCACATTAATCAACATTTCTGTAAATGTGCCAGTGTCAGCCAGCTGGCTAATTTTCAGCTGTAGCCCTAGTTACCTAGCATGCATGTCTTTGTGGTGGGAGGAAACACACACAAACATGGGGAGAACATGCAAACGCCACACAGAAAGGCTCTATAAGATTGTATCAGTCACAGGGGACATTTTACTGCAGAACGATTACTTTTACTTGTGATACTTTAAGTACATTTTGCTAATAATACTTAAGGATTTTGAATGCAGGACCTTTACTTGTAATGGAGTATTTGTTTTTTTTTTACATTGTTGTATAGGTACTTTTACTCAAGTAAAGGATCTGGATTCTGCCAAAAACACTTAATGTCTGCTGTAGGTCACGTATGACATTGTTTTCTGCTTCTCTTCAGAGCCGGGCCATGTGTGATGACTCTGACTGCGACAGTGCTGAGCTGGATCAGTCAGGTAGCGGAGAGCCCAGTCGTCCTCCCAGTGCTGGAGCATGGGTGTCGCCATCTCAACCCTATCACGGGTCGCCAAAGGTGCCCCATACAGGACCTCCGTAGATCACTGGACACTAGCAAAGACCTCCAGCTACCATCACAGGCGTACACCAATCTGTCAGTGCAGTACATTACTGTTGTCATGAGGGATCACACCTACTACACCACTCAGACTATGACAAGTTGACTTATGGTGTCTCATAAGTTTGTTGGCTGGCAAACCTACATCAGATGACATAGGACATTTGTCATAACCTGACATCAGATATCCTGGCAGCTTGTGACATCAGATTAATGTCATTTAATTTCAGAAGGGTTTTTGTTTTAGGCAAAATAGTTACCAAGGTAACCTTAGCCACTGCTTCGTTTCAGCAAAAACCCTTCACAGACGCACACGCACGCACAAGATACCACACTCGTTGTCCTTTAAACACTCTAATCCTCACTCTGGGAGCATCCTTCATGATACTCCACACACTAATGCATTAAATACTAATGAATAATAATGTAAATATCCATTACATACCACATGAGAAATATCTAACTTTATTTTATTTGTAAGATAAAAATGTAAGACTAAACTGTATGCAGCCCTGTGAACAAATGCATGACTACATGTTTATAATTTATGGTTTGAATGTGTCAGTTTTATACTTTGTGAAAGTTTACACTTTTTTATTCCTGAAAGTATTACTTCAGTTATTTTGTTTTTTGTTAATAAATGTCACTACTCAAGAAAAAAAAAATGGAATGAAAATCTCACCAAGACATCGATCATGATGCATAGTTAGGATTCTCAGTAGGTAATATATTATTTTTTTTAACCCTCCTACTACTGAGTTTCAAATACACATAAGACATGAGTGAGGTTTTTTATTAAGCTTATCAAATTTGTGATAGGATGGGAGACCTTTGGGTTCACTCAAAATGCACTTTTGCCATTGTATGTATGCCGGTGTTTCTCCGCCGGTTTCTGAAATGGTTGGCTTTTTGATTGTTTTATTAGTATTGATGTGCGTGTGTTCATAGAATACACTAGCATTGGTAATCAAGGTACTATCTAAGCAACAAACACTGGTGCTTTAGTAAAGGAGTCCTCCTCCGATACAGCATTGCACTCCTATAACATTGTCAGACTCAGCAGAAGCAGAGATACTATCTGCTTTATTCCACACACTTTTCTTTCTTGTCAATACCTGGCGCCTACATTACCCACAGTGCAACTTGACCGACAACAGTTTTGTCCGAGATTCCGAGGTTTGTGGCTAATGTAGCCTCGAGCCGCTAACCTCAAGCAGAGATGAGTGGTGGGCTACAGAGGCCTGGTAAACTCACTTCTTTTTAACTCCACACCTCCAGATTGTTTTATTTTCAAAATTGTAGTCTTCAGACCCAACTGATGCTGCCTCAAATGACATCACAAGGCAGTGTAGTTGTACGAAACCACAAAAGGCTTTATAAAACTTTTAAAATCTTGATGTGTAAAATTAGTGGAGTTCCCCTTTAAGTAAAGAACCAAAAGGACTCCTTTAGTTCATGATGTTCATAAGCTTCATAAGAACCTCAACTGTCCCTTTGACCCTTTAAGATAACTGCGGAGGTAGCCAGATAAGGAATAGAGCACTTTTCTGTGGTGGTTGCTAGTAGAACAGCAAGTATCCTTTGGGTTTAAATAGAAATGTTTTGTTTTTATACAGCATTGCACATTGTACCTGTAACATAGGAATTATATCGAAAGCAAAATATTATGAGCAACAATAAATAATGTATTGGTTAAAAAAAGAAAAGAAAAAAAGAAGTGTGATGTTTGTTTAAAAAGATGGGTTGGTCATTGGCTACAGTTTGTGCTGTTGCTGCATAACATAAGACAGCTGAACGAGAAATAAATTACTATTTTCAATGACTTTAAGCATGTCCAAACTGTTCCGGTGTCATTTCTTAACTTACAACTTTCACACCAGTATGTTTAAAAAAAAAAAGATTCCCCCCTCCCCCAAGAGACAGGACCATGTTTTTGGATTATTAATCAGTCTGAGTTTGACAGAGTAATCCAGTTGTCTTGTCAGCTGCCTTTATGAATATGTAAACATTACAACAAACAAAAGGATTGTTTAAGCATTTCACATCTTTTTTTATTTCTGCATTTCTTCAACAATTCAATTGCACCCAGATCTACAATACTTTGAAAACGTGCACAAAAAACGTGAGTTTCTTCATCCTGCAAAGAATAATAAAAAATAAAATCTGACCCAGGCAAAAAAAAAAAAAAAGGATAGCAGGAAACTAGTGTTAATTCTATAATTCTCCTTCTAGTTAATCATAATTTAATACCTCAGCATAATATACTTATAAAGACCAATATGTCTTTGTAGTTTTGCCCCTTGCAGCATTCCCCAGCCCTGCAGTTAAAAAAAATATTTTCTCTATTTAAAACAAACATTTCAATGTTATTATTATCATCATCATCATCATCGTCATTACTATGGTCATAGTAAGTTCAGAGAAAAGAAAATATTTTCCTCTCATTCAGGCCCACACCTGGTGACCAAGGCCCACCCACCCTTATCAGAATCCAATACACAACAATGCTCAAAAGTCCTGATCGAGAAATAAAACGGATGGAAACAGGAATGACACAAAACAATTACTCAGCAAATTAGAGGTGAGACAAAAATGTAGCTTAAAATTCTCCTTTGAACATTCAACAAGTGATAAATTACCTTCTGACTAAAAAAGTTTTTTTCCTGCATACATCTTCACCTGGAGATCATTTACACCCACCGAAACCCGTTCAACCCACAATGCCTCATTCAGGAAGTACAGCTTCAAATAGAAGATGGCAAATATCAATGAATTCTACTCTTACACGTTGCTGTGTATTAAATAAAAATAAATAGATATTTAAAAAGGGAAAGAACAGTCCATCTATTGTGTCTTTTTTTCTTCATTTTTTACATTTTTCTAAGAAAAATCTGACATAAGAAAAACATTATTTATGCCTTTTCAGATTTTTCTAAAACTTTTTACCTATATCAAGAAGATCATACAGATATACAGTAAAATAAGAGGAAAAAATACAACAGAAGGGAGTCTTCGAAAACTATATGCAAAGGGAATTTAAAAACAATAAATAAATAAAAATACCAATATCATGATGATGGTGTAGTTACAACTGAGTAGGTGTCTAACCAAAGCAGAGGAGAAAACAGTGAGTTTATAGTACTTGGTTTTTGCATTAAGTTCAATAAGGGACCTCTTGGTAAAAAGTAGGGGGAGGGGTTACGTTAGGTGCTGATGACGATCCTCCATGTCAGTTGGCTGCGAGTCCAGTAGCTTCAGAAGAGAGCCTGAGGAGCACGACACAAAAACCTTAATATTTGATACAAAATACTTGAGCTCAGAGTCAGGATTCTGCTTTCTTTTACCTCCCAGTAACAACTGCCTAGTAATAGGGGTCTGATGTGACTAAAGCTTCAGTAAATATTGACCATTTTCATTTCCCAGTCCGTCCCAGTCCTTATTAATATTATTAATATGAGGGTGTCTTTGACACGGCTGGCCAAATTAACATATGAGAAGAAAACTCCAGGAAATCGATTAAAAAAAGTTGAGAGTCTGTGATTTTGGAGAAAGATTGTTGATATTTTAACTCAACACCCAAACAACTACACCCCTCCCGTCAGTGCTGTGTCAGAACGTTAGCATGTGCCAGATGTACCGTCCCTCTCGCTCCCACTGCCTCTCTTTAAACACCCACGGCGTTTTTCCTGTCCTGTGCACGAGCACGAACGGAATAATGTTGTGCGACACTTCCCATTTACAGAGCCAGGGCTGTGTATGAACACCTAATTTTCTATTAGTACACACACAACGGTCAGCTAGCAGACCGTGAGGAGATATTCACTGAATATGACACAAAAATTTTTTATTGGACTAGAATTACAGACATCACCTGTAAAAGAAGCTTATTATCATCATCAAGTTATTGTCCTGTGAATGTTGAACTCCTGTAAACTGCACTCTAGATTAGGGCTGGGTGGTATATCGACGTTTTAAGGTATATTGATATATTTTCAAATGACATAGGAGAGGAGACATTACCGTTTACATCGATATAGTCTGAGGTTGCGTTACATTACCCATTTCTTCAGTAAAGCCGGGCACGTGTCTGCATCTCTCGTCTCTCTCACTCTCTGGGCAACCCCGCCCCCACTCGCTCACAGGCTCTCCTGCGACATGGAGGCAGACCCACACTGCTGACTTTGCCTAGATTTTTTACTATTTGCCCAGCTGTATATTGTGTTAAAGCAAGAGAGGAACACCTGTATTTGTACCAGTGTTTCCGCTGGTAACGCTCTGTTGTGGCAGCCGCCACGGCGAAAAACACTGAAGAACAATAGTTACTGGGCGTAACGTTTACCTTCAGTTCTAGGAGTGAGAGCGTGTGGGACCGCACCTGGACGCGGGCGAGAAACATGACCCATGACCAGATTATCGTAGTTCATAATAAAAAATAAAAAAAATGCAGCACCGTGACGATACAGACGCCAATGACCTGCTAGTGTGCGTTCAACCCGCACTGGAGCCGTTCACAATGAATCAGCCGTCATTCTGAGTAGAGAATACAGTCTGCAGTGTAGTTCAGACACTTCACTAATAAGCCAGAGAATTTTACAGTAACAATCTCCATGATCAAAGAAAGTTTTTAATACCATACGCTTCAGTCCACTGCGCACTCTCTCCCTCTCTGTTGTTGAAAACAGCTGAAGGAGCATTCTCAGAGATAGGCCCGTTCTTATTGAATACAGGCCATTTATTTTAGATATATTTTCATTTGTGTGTGTTGCAGCTGTACATTTTCAAACATGGAAGGAAACCATGTCTTTGCATTAGGGCGGCACGATATGAGGAAAAGATGCGATAAGGTTGTTGAACATCGCGATAACAATATTACTTGCGATAAATAAACAGATGTAAAAGTGTACTCAGTTCTGCATTTCTGCTGCTTTCAGTATTCTGCTAAAATACAACAATTGCTTGTTGAATTTAAAACAAATGAAAGAAAATCATTTGCAACACTCTTTCGTTGAACATTGAATTTAATATAAATGGCACCACTAAAAAATGACGATTAAAAACACGATATTGTGCAGCCCTACTTTGCATTTCATAAAAGTGCTTGTGACATCTCACATGTGGCTTTGACTTACAACTGAACATTTAGCCCACTTTGTAGAAAACACAGATATATACTGTATATTGTGTATTGTCATTCAGACAAAAAATACATAGATATGGCTTTTGGTCCATTTCACCCAGCCCTACTCTAGAGTTTACATTTTTTAGATACAAAGTAAACAGTCTGACCTAAAACACTGCTGTGTTCCCGTAAACTTGCTGCTCTGTGGTGGATGTGTTGCAGTAGCATAAAGCCTCTTACCGAGCATTGATCAGGTACTCGGCCAGGCTGATACTGGCATGGGAGCCAGTGATGGTGACCTGCCTGTCAGTGGAGCCTTCGACGGGGTTGGCAATCTTGATCTGAGCCCCTGACATCTGACGGATCTCATTGATCTTTGCGCCCTGACGGCCAATGATGCAGCCAATGAGCTGAGGGAGATGAAGAAAAACGTGAGAACACATCAGCATCTTCAATACTACACGAGGAAAGATACAAACAGCAAGAAAATAAGCTACTGAAAAATGGCATCATATTTTTCTGTAAAGAACACACACACACACACACACACACACACACACACACACACACACACACACACACACACACACACACACACACACACACACACACACACACACACACACACACACACACACACACACACACACACACACACAAAGAGAGAAAATAAGCAAAAAGGAGATAAATGCGACTTACATCGTTTGGAATGGTCAGCTCATGAGAGCCAGTTTGTGCAGAGGCGTCCATCCCAGCTGAAGAAATGCAAAGAAAGCCAATGAGAGTGTTGACTAGGTGGATTATTACAAATCTACAGTAATCGCATTCCCTCTTTCAATCTGTCCACCTACCCTGGAAGCCCTGGTTGCTATGTGCAATGGGGAAGGGGCTCTGCTGCATGGCCAGCTGGTGAAGTTTGGTGAGCTGTTGAAACAATGGAGAAAAGGAGGCAGCGCGCAAACAAACAGAAAGCACGAGTGAGGAAAATCTAGAAGACACTTCAAAGCTGAAATTTTTTTAATGATTTCCTAGTGGTTATAGTGATGATGAGAGGAAAATATGAAATGGAACATGGAACTCATAATTTAGCCTAAAAGGGTAGAAAAAATATCATTGTTAAATTGTTAAATAAGTATAATGTTTGAAATTGTTAAATGGATATCAGGCAGTGGGGGTTGGAAAAATAAGAGTCAGTGGGATGAAACAAGAAGGTGGCATGGCTTCCGAGGACCGAAGTTGCAAATATATTGGATCACTTACAGAGGGCCCTTCACTTACATCAGGCTGTGGAATGGCGTGCTGCCCTTGGACAGCGTAGGCCTGCAAGGAGAGAACAGCACTTAGGAGGGTGTGGCAGTGTCATACACAGTGTACTCCAATATCCATCAGTCCTCTGTCCTTGGTGTGCTACAAGAACAAAGGCAGGCATGCCACAGACAGCACACTTGCCACTAGAATGACAGCCCGAGTAGGATTAAATTCATTGGACCAGAAGTGCTTCAGTAAAAACTGGGACTCTTTCCCCTCAAAACAGTGGACACTGCTAGGACAAATAGTACAAGCGACAGATCTAGAGAACAAACAAGCATTTACCTGACCACCTGCAAAAATGACAGGAGAGCCTGAGGGTTTGGGTCTGTACGGGATGGTCACTCCCTTTGGTGGAGACTAAGAACAACAGAAATATACACCATTGATATTCAATACATCAACAGCAACACAGAAACTAATAAACCATCAGGAGGTATTAATAACAGTCATCATACAGTTCCAAAAGAGTAAATGCGGCATTATAGTAAACGGTGTCGTACCTCAAGCATGACGACGCAGATTTGCTTGACACACTCGATAATGGACTGTGGGGTCCCTGCAACGGTGATGGCACGCTCTGTTGAGTTGGGCAACATGTCCCCTGCTACTTGTACCTGAGCTCCTGCTGACTGCGAAGACACATCCACAAACAAACAACAAGAGTTAGGACACATCAGAGATAAGACACAAACTTTACAAAAAAAAAAAAAAAAAAAAAAAAAGACAGAAAAAGGATGACAAACCTCTCTGATTTCCTTGATCTTGCAGCCACCCTTACCAATGAGTGAGCCACACTGGCTGGCAGGCACAACGAGACGCATGGTGACCGGTGGTTTGCTGGTGGCTGTACTGTTAGTCATTGAGGTGCTAATGTCCTGGTGGGAAGGTGACACGACAACAAGAGTTAGAAGACAAGAATGTGTCAATTCTGTTGCTTTATACATGTCTGAATTAAGACGCAGTGAGCACATCTAACCTCCTCCAGTTTCTCAATGATCATAGAGAAGGCTTTAAAAATGGAGGTTGTGGGTCCCGCAAGGGTTATGATCCTCTCCGGACAGTTCCCCTCTGAGATGTTGATGCGAGCACCACTCTGCACAGACAAGGGAACAAAAGAGGAAATCTGTTCAGTCGCAGTGTTATCATTTGATGCATGAGTCAATGTCACTGAATGTATGGACATGTTTCTTCCCGTTTACCCACGTTATTTATTTTTATTTTTTAAACATCTTACCTCCTCTCTCATCTTCTTAACTGATTCTCCTTTCTGTAAGCAAAGCACAAATACACAATATTTACAAAACACACTGAGGGGCAAGATGAAGATAGCAATCATCGGGCAATAAAACTGACTTACCTTGCCAATGATGCTTCCAACCTCCTACAGAAGAGAACGAAAATGCTTATTAAAGAAATAAATTCAGTCTTTGTGGTCACCTGGCAGAGGAAAAATTGATGTTTGTTTTCATTGCGATTGCCCTAATTAAACTCAAGAGTGAATGCAGACTTCAGATTGGGTCTTAGATTTGAAACATGTTATCAGACATTGCATGCTGTCAGCCTCACCTTGCCATGCATGAGTAGCCTGATGGTTAAGGTGACATTAAGTCCTCCTTCAACCAGACTTGAGTCCATTTCTGCAGGTGAATCCAGAGTTAAACTGGCCAACAAAGTGGGTCTTTGGTCACTGGTTGAATGTCTGCAATAGAGCGGAAAATGTGACCATCAGGGACAAATATAGTTACTGGAAACTATGAGAACATCTCAGCAGAAAGCCTTGTTTACTAAAAAGCTGCTGTCAGTGCAGAACAATTAAGCGATGTAGCAAGTTAACATCGTGTGGACTTGTGCTGTACTTTAATAACGTTAGCTTGTCATGTTTGAAGAATGTGGCGTTTCATTCTGGCAATTTACGTTAGACTGGCCCGGGTCCACTCATTCACGTTTGCACAATGACCCACTGTCTCCCTGGGGCAATGTCTATTACCCGGTATTAAACAGTTGTTGCGACATAGAGGGCCGATTTATATTAGGGCCTAACGTTAAATGCAAGCCACCAAATCGTCCACTTTATGTTATAGTAATAGCGTGCATTGATTGTAACAAGAAGCCCCACTGAATAACGTTAACATCACAGATCCTATTATAGAAGAGCATCACAGCTAGTCACGCAAGCAGCATATGAATGCTAACGTTAAGTTAGCATCGTAACATTTCTACCGTGACTTTATAAATTCCTACCTAGCTAGACGGCTGGATTATTTCTGTAAAATACACTTTAAATACAGCGGCTAGCAACTAACTCCTGATCTGCCATAAAGTTAAATGCAGTTCTGTCATTTTCGATCCAGGTCGCTAGCGTTAGCATCGCCTGATCCAAGGAATAGTCTGATCCCGCGGCCTGCGGAGCGCACTGAGGCACGCCGAGGTATCCCTTCAGTCCTTCACTCTGAACGGGAAAAGCAAACACAAACAAAGCCATATTTCTGGAGGTCTTACCCGAACCGTCCCTTGAAGTGTGTTCAGGGGGTGGGTAGGGTGGCAAGGGTAGAAGGGGAGAGGTTCGGGAGGGAATTTTAAAAGGATCCGGGGAAGAGGGAAGAGACGCCGCTATTCGATCGGACTCCACTCTTCTGCTTGGCACAAAAGACAAAATGCATTCAACTTTGACCTCTCAACAGCCCCGCCCCTCTACTCGGGTCAACCCCGCCCACTCCGGAGCGCTGCCCCTCCACCACTGCTCCACCATGGCTGATGTTTAATGTTTGTAATACATATATATTTTTGTAATTTAGGTAAGAAAAACACTGTTTTTTGTTTTTCACGATGTTTCCGCTCATTTCTTTTAGACAGAGTTGTATTAATTGGTACAATGGATGTGCAGATTTAAAGCATTTACTTGAGAAAAACACGTTTTGCAATATTAATAACGTTAACGTTATCTCAAAATCCTGTGAGAACCTCTCTGCTACTAGATAGATAGCCTAGATTATTTTATTAATTAGTAGGGTAAAATTAACAAGATCATTATCTCAAATTCTGCTCTGTTTTTTTCTTAATGTCTGAGATAATTGTCTCATTAATTCAGAAAAACGGGGCAAATATTTTTATCTCTCTAAGTGAATGCATTACTGTACTCTACTTCCATACAGGTTGATGTTTATTTGATGTGTATGTTGTATCTTGTGTAGTAGGCATGGATGTAGTAGGATGCTGTGGTGGAATGTATAGGCCACATTTACTCAAGTAGCCTACTGTATTTAAGTGCAATTTTGAGATACTTGTACTTTAGGCTACGTGAGTATTTCCATTATTTCCAGAGAGGCAGATATTGTACTTTTTACTCCACTTGACAACGTTATTTAGCCTACTAGTTACTTTGCAGATTAAGATTATTAATACAAAATATGAATCAACTATTACATTCAGAGATATTGTTTAACATGAAGCTACTCAGCTGACATTAGCCCCTCCTACAACAGCTGTGACATTAGTTATGCTTACACAAATTATAATGCAATAATATAATGTATATTTGTCTAAAATGAGGAATTTTGCACAATGACTAGCTTTAAGTATATTTGTAATTTTACTCATAAAGGTTTTTTTTTTTTTTTTTTTTTTGATGATGATGGTGAATATTTCCCACATAATTTAGTTGCTGATCATTCTGGGTACATTACATATTAAAACATCTTGGATGGCTTAAAACCCTTTTTTCATAATTTTATTGTCTAACACAAAAGTTAGTCATTATTATTATTATTATTATTATTACTTACCATGCTTTTATATGGGACTATTGTATTGCATTTTATACAATAATGTAACACCATAACATTAACTTTCTGGAAGGGGCCTTTCTGCATAATAAGTACTTTTAAGTATATTATATTGTAAGTATATTTTGCTGATAATACCTCTCTGGTGACATTTTGAATTCAGGACATTTACTTGTAATGGACTTTATTTGACATTGAGGTATTTCTACTTTGACTTGAGTAAGTTAAGTAAAAAACTTGTCAGTGAATAGTTTGATTAGCTTATTAGCTTTTTTTGAACCCTCACATATTTAAGATTGCCAAAGCTTAAATTGACTTACTTTCTCAAATCTTAAGTCTACAATAAAGTCTCTAATAAAGTGTTTTTATTAATTACATTTGTTTTAAGCATTACAGTACTCACAACAACTTTGCACTAAAGACAATTTCGAAACATAACTATGACTGAAGCATCTGTAGCTGCAGACATTCCTGTGATGTATAGGTGTCTGTGATTGTGTTACATTTGTTCCATGCAAACATCTTGAATCTTTTACCCGAGCTGAATAGTTCTGCTGTAGTTTCTATAACTCAGTTGCCAGTTACAGTACCCAAAAACAATGTTTTGGTTCACGCCTATGAAAACGGTTATATGCAAATATGACATTCTGAATACTGTGCAGCATGGTTTAGTTATTGGATGAACTGTAGAAGCAAAACAACTAAAGAAACATAGTTATAATTATAACTATATAGAATCTCAGAAAGCAATGTTAGGTAAATGAATTAAAATCCATCACATTTTGTTAATAAAATACAGCAGTAGTTATCTTGTCCATTAATGTGTAGGCCTCATAATCAAAAATAGTGCAATGAATACAAAACACTTGAGTATTTCCCGAGCCACATTAACCAGCTCTGACTGGGGGATTCCAAGGCGTTCCCAGGCCAGTCTGGAGATATAATCTCTCCACCTAGTCCTGGGTCTTCCCAGAGGCCTCCTCCCAGATGGACGTGCCTGGAACACCTCCCTAGGGAGGGTCCCCTGCGACCTGATCCTGGATAAGCGTTAGAAGATGAGTGAGTGAATATTTGTTATATAACAACTTTAATAATAATAATAATAATAATAATAATAATAGCACTTACTGCCTCACTGGTGGAAGTTTCTTTTATCAACAAATCATTTCACTTTTTAAGATTTTGAATGAGTGTAGATAAAGACAATTTTGTTGGCTGTGTCCTATGAAGCACTGTACCCTCTAATAGCAACACACTGCTGCAATTATCTGTAAATCCAACAGATGGCACAATAACTCTGTGAGGGTCAGGAATTGAGCTGGTTGCAGTCCTCTTGTATAAATATTACACCCTTCCTGCCATTTACTGAACAAGTACCACCTTATATTAAAAAAAAGGCATTTGACCCAGTTATAGATATGAAACTAAATGTAATACCGATGGTGAAAAGTCCTCACACCAAGGAATATTTTGTTGAATGTGTCAGCACTAACATATAAATATACATTTTACAGAGCAGGACAGCTCTAATAATTCTATTAATTATCTTACTGTATTTAATCTCTCAGTAGCTATAGCCACAGAGGCTTCTGTAGGCTACAGTGTTTCTCTAAGTGTCTGATGATGAAGAGTATATATTGATATTATATAGACAGTTGCTCAGTAATTGGATCATATGGTAAAGCAAGAGCAGAGCTGCTCAACATGGCCGTAAAATTGGCCTTTGCTGTAAATTGATTTTACTAAAATCTGAGGATATATCCACTGGATTATTTTAAATATAAACTAAATATCGCTCTGATGTTTGTACCTCCAGCATGATATTTGAAAACTCCTGATACAGTATCGACATGGCCAAAAGGAAGACTCACAGGAATTCACCTCTTGACCTAAAAATAATGAGCTTCAGCTTTATTATTAGTGTCATATCATAGAGTATGATTGATGACTTTCCGCTTTATGATGGATTGCCTTATTTTCTGCGATGGTTGGTGTTTTGTTGTTTTGTGAAATGATTGATGGGGAAAAAGAGGATATTAATTGTCGGCCAGTGTTTATTTTGAATTAGAAGAGCAGAATCAAAGCACTGGATTGTACAGTTAAAACCTCTGAATCATGCTGTCATTATATTAGGGTACTATATATAAAATGGAACAGTGTAGCCCTATAACCATGTGTTCATGGTCTGGTTGACAGTATATTCTGCCTGAACTCACTCAGCACATGTTCATTAATCTGGTGCACATCAGAGCACCCACAATACAATTAGTCAATGGTCAGAATAGCTCGCTATTGTCTGTAACTAATCTTCTATTCCCCTGAATCGTTAATCTTCTATAAATCCAATTCTCTATTATAACTGATGTCCTGCGTGGTTCAGACACTGTTGTTTACCTGCATGACTCATGAATCATGTCTGGCTCTGTTTCATGGGTTCAAAATCACTCTGTGTTCGATAGATTGCCTCCACACTGGAAGAAATTGAGCTCAGCTATTCTGAAAGCAGTTCGTCTCAGCACTTCCTGTTTTTTTATATCTCAAACATGGCATCCAGGCATAAATGTTGGAGCTTGTTTTACAAAGCCATCTGCAGTGCTGCCTGAATGGTGCCAGGCTTACAAGGCTGGTGGTGTTTAAAAAAAAAAAAAAAAAATAGAAGCATAACTGACCAGATTTGCCCCTATAAGAGACCGTCACGCTCTAGTAACAGCTAAAGCATTTACTGTAAGTACACCTCCTGCATACAGAATGAACAGTGTTGGTTTTTAGCTTTTTCCAAAAGAAAACAGGCGGGTAAATAAATGAAAAACACATGATGTGAAAGACAAAGAACAAATGTTTGTCATAACAAAAGATGTTTAATTAGGGTAAAAAAAAAAAAGTCTGTTTCTTTGATCTGAAGATATGGATTATACAGCGAGGAGGTTCAAGCTCTTCAGATTTTTCAATCAGCACATTTCCCTGGCCTTTTATGTGTGTCTCCCCCTGTCAAATAATTGCTTACATAATCATCTGCTTACTTTTACACAACCCCACTTTTGTCTGCCGTACCCCCCGCCAAATTCAATGCAACCTCCTCCTGTTCCCTGTTTTTCTCCTTCAGCGCTTTTATCTGACATGCCCACTGGTACTCTCACTCTCTCCCCGGTCCCTCTTCCCTCCACCGGTGAGTGGTCATTGATTACTGTACATGAATTGTATGATGAAATGCCACTCGCCCACCTAACAGCCTCTTGGCAGCTGCCCCTGACAACCCATTGCCTCTTTGCATTGCAGACTCTATTTGCCAGCCTGTTTAATGCTCACAATATGTACATTAAATCTTTCTGTGATGTGGATTCACATCTGGAATCCCTTTTCTGTTTTGGAAGTGCAGGGTGCACAAAGGTGAGCATTTAACTACAGTAATAACACATATTTGCTGAACATGTGCAATTGTTTTAGTTTATATGGTGGGAAACACTATTGTTCACAATGATAAAAAAAGGGAGACTAAATCCAATTTATTCTCTTCAGCTGTAAATTGTCTGCAAATATTAAAGTAAATGATCTGGATTACAGTGTGAAACCTGATGACACACTCAAAGCCAGAGAGAGGGGTGTCCAATTAGTCACCTAATTAGCAAGTGAATGTTGTTTTAAAAATGAAAGGCCTTGAAAAGAGATGGAAAACAAAAGCACTGAGGATAAAGCAGATCACCCAAAACTGTGTGTGTGTCTGTGTGGTGAAGAAAGGTTAGGATTCATGTTTGACAGAGCTGTGGTCAAGTTGTACAGATATGTTAAGTCACTAAAATGGATATGCAGAGCTGCACAGTGGGACTGAATTCTCTCTGCAGGGGTGTTAACAGAACCAAAAGCCTGTGCTTGTATGGTGACTGCAATGTCACTACCTTTCCACAGCCGTAGTTAGATGGGCCTGCGGGGTCACAGCGAGAGGTGACACGTGCCTGCGTATTCTGTCCAGTCAGGAACTAGAGAGGATGTAGAGCAGCTGTGACTCCCTACTCTTGTTTTAAGAAGATCTTACACAAATAGGTTGCTCCCACAGAGACACATAATTGGCGTGATGTCTTGGGGGCACGAGCATGATGAGCAGTCTGCATTTTAATGCCAATCCTCCACAGGAAGAACCCAGTTTTGAATGCCAGCGGGCACACTCTCTGGACTCTGTGTGTTTAGGGAAAACACATGCTATTCGATCAGAGCTTAAGACAGGGTACAGAGTTTAACGATACATCACCTTTATTGTTATCATCTTCTTTGTGCCCAGAAGATGAAGCCCACTGGCTTTGGTGATCCCCTGACTTTTCAACTCCATCATTAGGTTAACATTTTAGTTTTTTAGTGAAATCTCTAGACAACTATTGGGTGGATTGCCCTGAAATTTGATACGGACATTCATGTTCCCCTGAGGCTGAATCATAATAAATCTAAATGATAATAACTTTGATGATCCTTTCACTTTTCATCAATAGCGCCGTCATCAGATCAAAATTTTAATTGGATTTATGACCAAATACCTGCAAAACTAGTGACATTCCTATCAACCTTAGCTGTACTCTGCACTGTGCACTGCTAATTAGCAAATGTTAGTACGCTAACACACAAAACTGAGATGGTGAACATGGTAAACATTACACTGCTAAACGTCATTTAGCTCAAAGCGCTTGTTTTAATGTCATGCCCTCTGTCTCAAGCTTTAGTCTTTGTCTGTGTTACCAAAAAACAGCAAAATATATATATATATTAAATGTAATCTAAAAATACTCACAGATCCAAAATGGATCAAGCAGCTGTAAGCATCAGAAATATGAAGAGTAAAAGCAACACAAATACCTAGCAGTAATGCTTTCTGAATAATGTGAGAAACGGTTTGTTAGTCCTGGAATGAGCACTGGATATGGGAATTGTTACATGCAACAGATTGTCAGTGACGGAATGGACTGATCTGATCAAGCTCACAACAGAGCTTGGCAGTTCATAGTGGAACAGTTTTGTCCCTCCTCCAAAACGCTCACTATATATCATACACTACTCAAAGGGAGGCCAGAGACAAAGCAAGATCTATCCCACTATTTTCACTTTCTCTGCCAACAATGTGTCATCGTTTTGTATGGGTTACAACACTGAACAGAACCTGTTACAAACCTCATTTTGTTACATATTTAATTCCGAAGGAGAATAAAACTGCGTGCTTTGGTTTCATTTGAAATGCCTGCCTGTGGGACTAAATGCACTACACAAAGTAGACTACGTACTGTAACAATGATGGATGGATTGTGACAGAAATTCCTATTTTTCTCCATCTGGAACATACAATAAAGAAGAGGAAAAAGACATTTAATGCATAGTTACCCAGACAGATTTTAAACATCAAAACAAACAAAAAAATGTTGTATTGAGATGGTAAAAACTGGTCTGTTTTGCATCTTCTTGACTAGATTAATCTTGACTTATACAGGCTGTTGTTGCTAAGCTGATTAGGCATTGTCTGCTTATCTCATAAGCATTTCAAGGAAAGCTTTATTAAAGAAGGAAAGGAAGGAAATAATGTACCACATTAAAGCTGTTAAATTGTATTTAACTCTTTGTTCTTTTGTTATTTTATTATGTATTCTAATGCAAAGCAAAGCAAATGCTGGACGTATACATTACCATGTCCTATGGCAGCATTTGGTTTTAATTTTGTTCTAAAAATAACTTAATTCAAAACAAAAATATATTTTGACTGTATAAAATACATTGGAAAGGGACAGACCACATTGTTTAAGGCTTTATTTGTTTTCCCATTGAGTTCCCATTTGAGCTCCTTAATTATTCACCCTTAGGCTAAGATAAGACAAGATAAGATAACATGGACTTTATTGATCCCCAAGGAGAAATTCAGATGTTACAGCAGCTCAGAGACAAACTAAGAGGTGAGAAAACAGATAAATAACTCTTTACATGTGTGGCTGGGTTGGTTCAGTGGGTAGAGCAGGCACACATATGCCTCGATGCAGAGGTCCAGGGTTCGAATCGGACCTGTGACGATTTCCTGCATGTCTTCCCCCTTTCTCACTTAGCTGTCCTGTCAAATTAAAGGTAGAAAAGCCCAAAAAAACTTTAAATATCTTATCAAATAAGATATTTAAGAAATTCAAATGGTAGTAATAGCTGTATAGCAAAAATGCCTACAGAATATATGTGCAGTATATGTAATACAAACACTGTATACAGTATAGTTCTATAATACAATATTATGAAGTATAACAGAAGAATTGAAGGTAATATTATGAGTATATATAATAATATAAAAGCACAATAATAACAATATAGTAGTAATACAATAGTATTATTATAAGCAATATAATGCAATGTATTGTTAGACTCTACTTCTTATACTAATACTCCCATAGTGATAAGAATATTGCCAATGATTGGTTAAATTATGGACAAGGTGCAGGTGTATTATGTGCGTCATTAAGCCAAATACTGGTCTACAGGTGATCCATCCATCCATCTTCTTCCGCTTATCCGGTAACGGGTCGCGGGGGTAGCAGCTCCAGCAGGGGACCCCAAACTTCCCTTTCCCGAGCCACATTAACCAGCTCCGACTGGGGGATCCCGAGGCGTTCCCAGGCCAGGTTGGAGATATAATCCCTCCACCTAGTCCTGGGTCTTCCCCGAGGCCTCCTCCCAGCTGGACGTGCCTGGAACACCTCCCTAGGGAGGCGCCCAGGGGGCATCCTTACCAGATGCCCGAACCACCTCAACTGGCTCCTTTCGACGCGAAGGAGCAGCGGCTCTACTCCGAGCTCCTCACGGATGACTGAGCTTCTCACCCTATCTCTAAGGGAGACACCAGCCACCCTCCTGAGGAAACCCATTTCGGCCACTTGTACCCTGGATCTCGTTCTTTCGGTCATGACCCAGCCTTCATGACCATAGGTGAGGGTAGGAACGAAAACTGACTGGTAGATTGAGAGCTTTGCCTTCTGGCTCAGCTCTCTTTTCGTCACAACGGTGCGATAAATTGAGTGTAATACTGCACCCGCTGCGCCGATTCTCCGACCAATCTCCCGCTCCATTGTCCCCTCACTCGCGAACAATACCCCAAGGTACTTGAACTCCTTCTCTTGGGGTAAAGACTCATTCCCTACCTGGAGAAGGCACTCCATCGGTTTCCTGCTGAGAACCATGGCCTCAGATTTAGAGGTGCTGATCCTCATCCCAGCCGCTTCACACTCGGCTGCGAACCGATCCAGTGAGTGCTGAAGGTCACAGGCCGACGATGCCATCAGGACCACATCATCTGCAAAAAGCAGCGATGAGATCCCCAGCTCACCAAACTGCAACCCCTCTCCACCCCGACTACGCCTCGATATCCTGTCCATAAATACTACAAACAGGATTAGTGACAAAGCGCAGCCCTGGCGGAGGCCAACTCTCACCTGAAACGAGTCCAACTTACTGCCGAGAACCCGGACACAGCTCTCGCTTTGGTCGTACAGAGATTGGATGGCCCTGAGAAGGGACCCCCTCACCCCATACTCCCGCAGCACCTCCCACAGTATCTCCCGGGGGACCCGGTCATACGCCTTCTCCAGATCCACAAAGCACATGTAGACCGGTTGGGCATACTCCCAGGCTCCCTCCAGGATCCTTGCGAGAGTAATGATCTGGTCCGTTGTTCCACGACCAGGACGGAATCCGCATTGTTCCTCTTCAACCTGAGGTTCGACTATCGACCGAACCCTCCTTTCCAGCACCTTGGAGTAGACTTTACCGGGGAGGCTGAGAAGTGTGATACCCCTGTAATTGGCACACACCCTCTGGTCCCCCTTTTTGAAAAGGGGAACCACCACCCCGGTCTGCCACTCCTTAGGCACCGTCCCCGACTTCCACGCAATGTTGAAGAGGCGTGTCAACCAAGACAAACCCTCCACACCCAGAGCTTTAAGCATTTCTGGATGGATCTCATCAATCCCTGGGGCTTTGCCACTGTGGAGTTGTTTAACTACCTCAGCAACTTCTACCAAGGAAATTGACGACAATCCCCCTTCATCCTCCAGCTCTGCCTCTACCATAGAGGGCGTATTAGTCGGATTTAGGAGTTCCTCAAAATGCTCCTTCCACCGCCCTATTACCTCCTCAGTTGAGGTCAACAGCGTCCCATCCTTACTGTACACAGCTTGGATGGTTCCCAGCTTCCCCCTCCTGAGGTGGCGAACGGTTTTCCAGAAGCACCTTGGTGCCGACCGAAAGTCCTTCTCCATGTCTTCTCCAAACTTCTCCTACACCCGCTGCTTTGCCTCTTTCACGGCAGAGGCTGCAGCCCTTCGGGCCCTTCGGTTCCTTGCAACTGCCTCCGGAGTCCTCTGGGATAACATATCCCGGAAAGACTCCTTCAGTCGGACGGCTTCCCTGACCACCGGTGTCCACCACGGTGTTCGTGGGTTACCGCCCCTTGAGGCACCTAAGACCCTAAGACCACAGCTCCCCGCCGCAGCTTCAGCAATGGAAACTTTGAACATTGTCCACTCCGGTTCAATGCCCCCAGCCTCCACAGGGATGCACGAAAAGCTCCGCCGGAGGTGTGAGTTGAAAGTCTGTCGGACAGGGGCCTCCTCCAGACGTTCCCAATTTACCTGCACTACCCGTTTGGGCTTACCAGGTCTGTCCAGAGTCTTCCCACACCCTCTGACCCAACTCACCACCAGATGGTGATCAGTTGACAGCTCTGCCCCTCTCTTCACCCGAGTGTCCAAAACATACGGCCTCAGATCAGATGACCTTTGGCCTAGGGTGCTCTGGTACCAAGTACATTATGAGCATCCCTATGTTCGAACATGGCGTTCATTATAGACAATCCATGACTAGCACAGAAGTCCAACAACAAACAACCACTCTGGTTTAGATCAGGGAGGCCGTTCCTCCCAATCATGCCTCTCCATGTGTCTCCATCATTGCCCACGTGCGCATTGAAGTCCCCCAGCAGAACTATGGAGTCCCCCACTGGAGCCCCATACAGGACTCCATTCAAGGTCTCCAAGAAGGCCGAATACTCCGAGCTCTTGTTTGGTGCATACGCACAAACAACAGTCAGAGTTTTCCCCCCCACAACCCGCAGGCGTAGGGAGGCGACCCTCTCGTCCACCGGGGTTAACTCCAACGTAGCGGCGCTCAGCCGAGGGATGTGAGTATCCCCACACCCGCCCGGCGCCTCTCACCCTGGGCAACTCCGGAGAAGAAAAGAGTCCAACCCCTATCCAGGAGTATGGTTCCAGAACCGAGACTGTGCGTAGAGGTAAGCCCCACCAGATCCAACTGGTAGCGCTCCACCTCCCGCACAAGTTCCGGCTCCTTCCCCCACAGAGAGGTGACGTTCCACGTCCCCAGAGCCAGCGTCTGCTGCCCGGGTCTGGTCCGTTGAGGCCCCTGACCTTCACTGCCACCCATGTGGCAGCGCACCTGACCCCAGCGGTTCCTCCCACAGGTGGTGGGCCCATGGGTGGGAGAGAGAGGTGCCACGTAGCTTTTTCGGGCTGTGCCTGGCCGGGCTCCGTGGCAAACCCGGCCACCAGGCGCTCGCTGACGGGCCCTCCATCTGGGCCTGGCTCCAGACGGGGGCCCCGGGCTTCCTCCGGGCAGGGTCACTCCATCTCTACCTCGTTTTTTCATAGGGTTTTTGAACCATTCTTTGTCTGGCCCCTCCCCTGAGACCACTTTGCCTTGGGAGACCCTACCAGGAGCACAAAGCTCCAGACAACACAGCCCTCAGGTTCATAGGGACACACAAACCTCTCCACCACGATAAGGTGATGGTTCCAGGAGAGGTCTACAGGTGATGTTGTCCATATATAAAGCTATACTGTACATGTAGAGTCCAGAGCTGTGGAGGATGGAGAGGTTGAAGAGTTCGATTTGACACTCCTGGGTGAAGGAGATGGAGTGTTGGTATGTCACATGCTGTATGTCCGTATTTTCATTAAGTCATTGATTGTTTGGCATACAGTCACAGACATGCAGCCAACTGATTCACTGGCTGTTTGAATGGGCTTGAGCCTAAAGCCTGGTGATGCACATTTCACATGACCCACATCCAGTCAGGCTTCGCAGGGTGTTGGATGTCTTTTATTAACAACTCAATCATCTGGATCAAACAGCTGCTATATACAACAGCCGCCCCAATGAAGACAAGTGGAATGTCACCATGAACGTAGAGTTACAGTCCACTATTGCTGCATTAATTGTCTGTCTTGTTGGGAGACAATATGTGAGGTTACTGTCAAAAGACAAGTTGAGCAAAAAAAAGTATTCACAACCTCAGTGCCCCTTTGGATATCAACCCTTGGATCAGATGCAGAGTTATTAGTCATGGTCTTATCCAATCAGCCATCCTTAATGCTTGTGCTACTGGGCATTACTCTGGAGAGGACAGATTGTCTTTATTGTCAGTTTGATTTCAAACTGGAGATTAGTCATACTCATGCAGTAGCTGGTGGCACAGACCTCTGTGTGTGTGTGTGTGTGTGTGTGTGTGTGTGTGTGTGTGTGTACATGTGTACGTGTGTGTGTGTGTGTGTGTGTGTGTGTGTGTGCGCGCATGCGTGCGTGTGTGTGTGCGTGTGTTTGTGGCTATAATATTTGCATTTGTGCCTCCAAACATCTGATTGGCCATTATTCACCAAGACCAACGTTAAAGGGAAAATCCACCTAAACATAGCCATTCACATATTGTATAACATACATGTATTTATGTTATGTCATTTATGTTATTAAGACAAACAGCACATCACTGTAGTTACCGTTGACAGAATTAATAAAATATGACAAACAAATCAGAAAAGCAAAATACAAACAATATAAAAACAAATAATCTAAAAAATACTTTATTTCAACACCACATTTTATTTATAAGCACTATATAAACACTCAGTTTACTAGCTACACCTAACTAAAACTAATACAGTCTCATGGTCGTGCAATAAATCCTAACTTCATGAATGTTATTATAGGCCTATATCATTTTAATATATAATGTATTTGAACGGTTTTAAATGAGGTGTTGATTCAATGTTATGATCATTTTGGAGGCTGTGGGTTATGGGTTTTGTTTAATACACTATAATGTAGCTTTGAGCTGATAAAAGGACATTTAAAAAAAAAAAACTGCAACTGTTTTTTTGACCACATGGGGGCAGTGTAAACATGCAGTGAATCTAAGGTGGATATCACTTAGCTATAAGTGGCGAACTTGTTAGCAACTGTGTTGTTTATACATCCAGCCAACATGAAGCAACATTAGCATTCATTTGGAGTCGTGTTTCTGGCCACCTGATGAATGTAAGCCCAATATTTACTTTCTTTTAAGTCTGTTTTTCTCCACCAACTCCTGAGGGAAATGTCTCTTTAGCTGCTAGCTTAAATGCTCCACTAGCTAGCTACAGGTCTTTTATCGTTGTTTGGTGGTTAGCAGGTTGTTTACACTCGTTTTTTTCAAGCCTATTTACTGAAAACAGCTGCCTGCTGCATCTGGAAACAATATGAGAGCAGTGAGAGTGAACCAAAACAGTAAAGCAATGAGCAGCAGAGCTGAAGGAAACTGCAGAGTCCGATGATAATTATCTAAATAAGTGTTCACTCGGAGCAAGCCATTTCCACTGGTGGAAAGTAACTAAATACATTTACTCAACTACTGTTTTACACATTTGACTTAAGTATTTCCATTTACTGCTACTTTTTATACACTTATTATATATAGACTATAGCTATATATTTAGCCTAAGGTTACTCCACCACATTTCAGAAGAAAATATTGTAGGCTACTTTACTTTTACTCCTCTACATTTATTTGATGCTATTAGTTAGGCTACTTTCCATGTTCAGATTAATAATACAAAATATAATCAATTATGTTGTAATATTATATAATCAATTTTGTTGTAATATTATAGATTAAGATAAAACGTTATTGATACCCCAGGGGGGAATTCACAAGATACCCAGCAAATCAGTTACATTAAAGTGATGTAGGCCTACACATGCATCAATAATTATAATCCAATAATATATATTATTCTGAAATGGGCTATTCTGCATAATGAGTACTTTACTTTTGGTACTTTAAGTATATTGTGATGCTAATGTGTTTGTAGTTTACTTAAGTCAAATTATGAATGAAAGACTTTTACTTGTAACAGAGTATTTCTACACTTTGGTAATACTACTTTTACTTAAGTATAAGGTATGAGTACTTCTTCCACTTCTGCCTCTTTCACATTAGACATTAGTCATTTGATTCATTGTAATGATAAAAAATCATCAAAGTCATCATAACCCCTTAGTGTTAATGTATATTTTATCAACAACTGTAGGCTCTTTCAAACACCATCGGCTGATGAAGTCCACAAGATGTGGTGAAAGCTCCAGAACAAATAGTAAGTGCACTTTTTTTGTCTGAGGTCCAGAATGAAGCTCAACATGTCTCCATGACTTTGGAACACATTTATAAAGTTTCAAACCTGCCTCTGAACCTGCCATTTATGTGTAAATACATGTTTTATACTTTAAGGAGTTGTTCAATTTAATCATATCATTAAATATGATTAGCCTACAGCTTGTTCCGTGTTGTCAAACATCCATTAGCCTGTTTTAACTGTTTACACCATTTACAGATGCTTCTTAAGAAAATACATAGGTCTATTTATTGACAAATAGCCTATATTAGTCAACAGCACATTAGTTAAAATGTCCTTATATCTGCTTACAAACACATTATAGTGTGTTGTGAACTATTTATTAAGTGCTTATACAGGCTCACTGCTTATAAATGATAATTTAAGGTGATAGGCTACCACTGAAACACAACACAACAAACTTTTCTGAGTGTTGCACTCTTGACGCCAGTAGGCTATTTCTAAAATGCTGTCTCTACCCTGTGGCTATTTTTTTCTTACTCACATTCACATACAACTAATTTGAAAGGAACATCTCAAACAAAACTGCTTGAGTCCATAAGTCAGTCACTCATACAGTGTTGAAACTACTGGTGGATTAAGTCGATTAGTTGATAAATTGATTTAGACGATCTTTGAGTCAAGCAAAATAAGCAATTTGAATATGACACTGGGAAGACTATGACATTTGTCTGATTTCAGTCCTAAAACGCTAAATGTAGTTTTGAATTCAGTTCCCCTTTAAACGTTGGCAACCTCTTTAAACTCTCTCCTTGAATCATCAAAGAGCAGCCCTCCTCAGCCGAACACACACACACACACACACACACACACACACACACACACACACACACACACACACACACACACACACACACACACACACACACAACACCCACACACACACACACACACACACACACACTACATAATCAAAAAACACACGCGCATGTTGCCTCTCTGTGCGCAGAATGATTCATCAACCACCGTTTGCTCACGAGACATTAATTTCGGGTCCGACTAGTTCATTTGCGGAGCTGAGTGTTTTGTCGTGGGCCCTCAGATGCCCCCACCCCCACCTGTCTCATCCCGCGTCTCGACGGACCAAACGCTGCTGCTGCAGCATCACCGGCAGCCTCCAAACTGCGTTTTCCCTGCCGTGATGGATCCCTCTGTAAACCGGTGAGCTGCTATCAAAAGACCGGCTGAACTGTGGGGAAGGGCGGACAAGCAGTGACCGCGGCGAAAATGTGTCATACATCTAAGGGATAAAAAAAAAAAAAAAAAAAAAGACATATTTCTATCAATGTTATAGGACCGTCTTTTTTACCTTCCCGACAGATAAACAGCCGGGTGACAGTGATATTACGGCCGACATGTAAGAGCTGGATAACTATTGCTGTGTGACCGACACTCATCTGCAGCTGATCACAATAAAATGAAAAAGGTAAGCTTTTTGACACGTTAAGGATTTACATCGGGCGTTGCGGGGTTTCAGTCCAAAAAATTGACGGCTCGATCGGAGCTCATCAGGCTGCATTGTTGCATCGTCAATCCCCCTCTTGAGTTGAAATTGACGACTTTCCTGTTTTAAATAGCCTAGGTATCTCTTCACCTGTCGACTCATGAGTGGGTCTGAAGCTGCAAGATAACGATATGTGACTTGTAAATGTAATGTCAACAGCCTGTTATTATCATGAATTTGACTCTGGACTTGAGCTGGCTCCAGACTGCCAAAGTCAGTTTACTAAGACAATGACAAGTATAATATATTTAAATCTGAAACATTTGGAAGTGATAATACACTACTAGCCTATGTGTAGTCTATATGCCTACTGTAATACTGTGTTTGCCAAAGTTATTAAATCCTTGCTTTCATGATTTCTTTTGGGACAAAAACAGGAAGTGAATTTAGAGTTTTGAAAGGGGAAAACAGTCTCTTTTGAAAACAATTGGGCGCATCTCTGTTAGCTTTTAACTCGGTGCAGATTTTGAATTAATCAGCATTAAATTACCATTTACTTGTACTTGGTTACATTAGTTTTTTCTGGCTTTTGATGAGTAAAAATGAAAACCACATCAGCATACTCTTCACAGCATATCTCTCCTTTGAAGTTTCATCCCGCTCACTGCTAGAATAATTAGATAATATAACTGTTTTCTGGTATCTAAAATGTTAGTATGCGAGAAACATATTTCTGCCAGCCCATGTCAGCCGGATCCCTGTGTGGCCATAAACCAGCACACTTCTCTTCTGATGCTGAGGATGAGGCTGCATTCACGGTGGGGTTTGATCGATAGACGGTTTGTATGGAGGCCTGTCTTTCAGTTGTAGTTGTTGAACAGAAGTCCCTACAATTAAAAGCCCATTTTGTTGGTGAAGGAAGGCTGATTAATAATGCATCCGCAGCTCAATGGGACCACAAATCTGTGGATGGCCCACTGAAGGATGTCAGTGTAGCAGTGTACAAGCCTCTGCTGCTGGGTTTACACATCATAATATAGGCTGAATAGTAAATACTCCTTTTTCTTTTTCTTTTTCGGAACCTGTTCACATTTTTAAATGTGTACTGGATTGTTTGTTCTTATGATAAACAGCTAGAGAATACAAGCATACAAACTCAGTAGTGAGCAGTACAAACAGAGTGCTGCAAAAGCTCCTGTATAAAACAGCTCTGTTGGTGGTGGACTGTAGGCTCTCACTAAGGTGTCAATGTCATATCTGCTGCCAAGGAGCCAACAGCCATGATAATAGTGTTCTAGAGAGTTTGAAGAAAACCCAGCTGGCACTGATCCAGGATGGTGGGTGTTGGGAAAAAAAACTGGCTTAGTCAGAGCTACTGCAGGGAGTGATTAGACAAGATGCTGTACAGTATCACACACATCAGTATGACGTCACAGGGCACAGAGCTTTAAAAAGTCTTTTCACACCAAGACCCTGTGGAGTCCTGCACTAACTGAAGCAGTAATGCGCCAACGGTGATACTGAATACATTAAGTTGACATTTAGATTACTGTCATGCAAATCGTCTGCATGAATGTTTGAAAAACGTCTGAAAAGGTTGAAGTTGGTGGTTTGTGCCACTACATTTCACAAGGGAAATATTGTACTTTTTACCACCTGTTTCAAGTAAAAGTCATGCATGCAACTTAATTACTTAAAGGAGAACTCCGGGCAATTTTTACGTTAATCTTGATCGCTATACTTTTTTGAGTACTGTCTATAGCAAAAACCACGAGCCGAATTGGTGCTAGCAACATGGAGCTTCTGTAGCTAATGCCCAGAGCTCCCGTTAGCTAAAACGGCAGTTATGGGGGCATAAGCTAAAGAGTGCCTTTGTGCCTCTTAACAGACTCAAAATGCTATTAAAATGTCTGTGCAACATGAACAGGGCCCTTACATGACAACAAGATGCGTTTAGCAACTTAGCCATTGTTGAAATTCACATACCCTGTTAGCTGCTAGCTGCCGTCTGGGATGAGTGAGTGTGTTCAGCCAGGCTTCGGTAATAATCATCACGCTCAAAAATTGTATTTTATTTCCCCCTCAAAAATAGGTAATTGAGCACTGTAGTGGTTATGACCATATTAGTGACTATGATACATGGAAACGGACCAAATTATGTTTGGGTCCTGTACAGTAAAATAGTGTTTTAGATGGCTAGCTGTAGTATCGCTAAGTCCCGTGGGAATTCAGTTGTAGCAAGAAAAAGGTAAGGTAAGTACAAGTACCTTAAAATTTTACCAAAGTACAGTATGAGTAAATGTACTTGGTTACTTTCCACCTCTGCATTTATTTGCCAGCTGTAGTCCCAAATTACTTTGTGATTTTATATGCAACACATATGATCAACTTATAAAACATGACACGTTGTATCCAGTATACAGTGTAGTTAAAATGAGCTCCCGCTCAACCAGCTGCAACAGTAAAATGCACTTCCACATTAATGCATCAGTAACATTTACCCAGTAATATAATGGACAGCAGTTTACTTAGCATCTAAACAAAACATTTAAACGGTTAAAAAAAGAAACTACATGTTCCCAGTAGTGAACATCAGTGACTAAAATAGAAGAAAAAAAAACATGTGTGGGTACATAAATAAATTAATCAGTGCATACAGAGAATAAAAGAAGAACTATTAAACACAGTTACACTATTTAATCATTTTGAAATAAAGAAGGAGTGACTGGCACTGTATTTACATAAATGTGTATTTGCATATATACAATGATAGGTAAAATATAGTACTTACCATATGTAGCTGTAGACTGTTGAATTTTATTTCAAATACTATTACCTTTGATAGTATAGGTAGTTACATTTTACTGAGAGCACTTAGAAAGATTTTGAATGCAGGACTTTCACTAAATGGAGTATATTTTTTACATGGCTGTATTGCTACTTTCACTTAAGTTAAAGATCTGAAAAGTGGCAGCAAAGAGAGCACAAGTGTTAAAATCTTGTGTGTCTGACTTATTATGTTAGAACTTTTGCATTATAAGGCTTCCTGAAGTATGACTGCCCATGCTGGGTTGCATTAGCTGTACCATGAGAAGAGAAAGAGCAGAAATGTCACAAGGTATTGGCCTAATTGGCATTTCAATGAACATGGACTCTAAAGCCCAGTCTCTTTTCTTCTTCTTCTCTACTTCTTATCTTTTCTGTTTTATTAACTCGCTGGCTTTCCTCTGCCAGTCTCTCGACTATATCAGCCGTACAGTATGTGGTGGGTGTAAGGTCAGTTGACAAACACAACAAGATAATTACAATATAGCAGATTCAACAACCTTTCATGTCACTCGTCACGCTGTTATATTGAATGATGTAGTGCTATAACTGAGTCAGTATGGATTATTTAACTTGCTATGTTATTATGTCTGCTGCGGTATAAACCTTATGTTATCAATTGAAAGGAGAAAAGCCAATACTAATATGTGTTTACTGCCTGTGTGACTAAATACAGTAGCTATATATTTTCAAGCTGTTGTTTCTCTATATTTACCATAGCAACAAGCCATCAGTGTACCTTCAGTTCAGGCAGAAGAATGGCGCTCTGAGCTCAGCCATGTGTACACTTCCTCCTTCCCATTGCTGACGTGTCTTAGTGCTCCTGATCTGATCAGCTATTGTCTCATCGTCGCCTTCTCAAATTTGTGGATAAAGAAGACTTGAATGGAGAGCAAAATGGTGCGATTTCATCCCTTAGAAGAATGGTTAATCTCACTCTATATTACTTCTACAGAGAGAGGTTTTATGACCTTAGCAATGCAGCTCTCAGTCCATCTCATGCAGGAGCTGATGAAGTGTTTGGAGGTGATTAAAGTCAGCCTCCTCTGATGCTGCTCTGGGCTGCTGAGTCAATCGCCTTTCCTGCTATCAAGTCACTGTGCTCAACAATCTGCTCCTCTCCTTTCCTTTTCTCTCCTCTCCCTTTGCCTACTCTTATCTCCCCACCCCCTGTTTTTCTCTCCTTCCCCTCTCCCTTTTTCTCCTCTCTTTCCTTTTGTCTCATCTCCTTTCTTTTTGTCTCCTCTCCTATTGCCTACTCTTATCTCCCCCACCCCCTGTTTTTCCCTCTCCTCTCCTCTCCTCTTCTCTCCTCTCCTCTCCTCTCCTCTCCTCTCCTCTCCTCTCCTCTCCTCTTAGCAGTTTGTTTAAAGCACAAAAACAAGGACAAAGCAAATGATACACCTATAACACTACGTCACACCAAACAACTGTCTTTCCTCTTGGCATCGCAGTATTCGTCAAATCCAAGTTGTAACATTTCACATTTTCCACTTCTTTTATAAGAGCTCAAAATAGAAACAACTGTTTTACAGTAGGCCCCTGACAAGCGTCTTGTTATCTCCCTCCATGTGTCATTTTACAATAAGTCCCTGCCTGGGCTGCGTTCACTGAATAGATCCTCTGACACAAATTTGCATCTTAAGTTGAACGCTTATCACCAGGGATGATTAATCAGCACACAGCAAATAATGAGTCTGTGTCCCCTGGTGATTAATTATGTCTCATGTGTCCAATGTGGGGGAGATCCCAGCAACAGCTGTTTGTACATGTCAATGTTTTTATGGCAGTCCATATTTTTCATTCAACGTCCAAAAATAATAGTTCTCTCGGGATAATAAAATAATAAAATAATTGGGTTTAAGGGAAATTTGTTGATGAAGATTTAGTTTATTTGTTCTGCTTGCAGTGTACAATCAAATGCAACTAGCCTTGATGGAGAAGCTGCCTAACATTTGCTGCGTGAAAGAAGAAGCAACACAGAACAGCACCAAGGATGCTGCGGAAATAATGCAGGGTGATTTTCAAAGCTCAGGGATATTTTGTTTTGCCACTACAAAGAGAATTTCTATAACCTTTGCTTGAATTTCTGGGGCAGTTCTTGGTGATTGTGTCTGTGGGTGGTTTGTGTGTATAAATATGAAAATACTTTTTGGACAGGGACAGAGCTCACAGGGTTTCATTGTAATATCCTCTGCCCTTGAATCACAAGTTGGCTTTAATTACTTCCGTGTAAATATAAGAAAGCTGGTGTTCAAAACACCCTTTTGCCTTTTGCCTTTTGAAAACCTGCTTCCCTCTGGCAGATCCAAAACAAATGCATAAATAAATAAATTCACATACATATTCCAGAGAACTGCAGGGTGGCAAAAAATGCTTGGCAATCAACATACTGACTTTAGTGTGTTGATGGGCAAGCATGTGGGAACATTGTGGTAAACAAACACAAGCGTGCAGACAAGATGGAAGGAAGATGTATCCTTTATTAGGAATTATTATGAAGTTCTTGCCGCATTGTGCAGTGAAAAAGATCAATTCTTGCCTGCAGCAAGATTCCCTTTAATCAACGCCAGGTTAGATTGATTGTTTCATCATTAATTTAATATATTTTACTCTGACTACAGTTTGGTTAGCTGAAATGTTCACATGTTGCTTCACTTTAAGGTCAGGCAGTGGGCTTGATAGGGAGTCAGAGAGCAGATCTGAGCCCTCTGAAGATTAACACCATGGGATGGCTGCCTTCTGGCTTCTGCCTCTGAATACGTTCACTCAAACCGAGACCTGACCCCGGATGTGTCACAGCCCCGGCCCCGAGTACCATATGGACACAACATCTCGTGTTATCACGCCTGTTGCCATCACTGCTTCTCACTCACAACACCAGAAGATTGTTTTCACCTTTTGACATGCATGGCTCCCCATTATTTCACAGATACCAGTATCAGGGTCCCACTTATCAATAGAGATAATTAACAAATCTGACCAAGACCGATGTAGATTTGTAAATGTGCCTGTGATTGTATTCTTTATGCAATGATTGGCTACAATAGACACTTATTATTCATTCCACAAGATACTTGAACTAAAAAAGGTATAAATCACCAAAGCCAAACTGCACCAACTCTTTTGTTTGGCAATGTTCAATAAAGATAAGAAAGACAAAGTTTGTCCTGAAGATTAGAAGTTTAGCTTTAAATTTGACCCTATTGCCAGACAAGAAAATCCAAATTGGACTCTTCTTAGGCAGCCTTTTTTTTTTTTAACTTCCAATGCCAACATTTTTTTACGTTGTAATCCTAAAAAGCAAGTGGTTTTCCACACAACAGCAGGAAAAAGTAAAGTTGGTTACCCTGCTAAGGAGTTGGATGTCTGCAGCCTGTTGCAGACACATTTTTAATCACCATCAGCGTTAACACATTGCGTTTTCCTATGGGTACTTTAAATGCCATCCTGTGTTTCGGCAGTTGAGTTGAGTGCTTAAAATTGTGCTGGATTATATGCATGCGTCGTTTTCCTGTGAATCCATCATGCTTTGGTGGGTGGTCTGATTCCAGTGCAGGAATGTCCGACTCCCCCAGTGCCAATAACAACTACTATATAAAGAGATAATCACTGCATGTAAACTAGGACTGTCAGCATTAACGCGTTAATTGCGATGCGATTAAGGGCCGATTAAGCATAATGCGTTCATTTTTTTTAATCACATTAATCGCATGCCGGCATTTATTAATTTATTTTACACTTCACTCGGCTTTGCGTCGTGCCTAACAGGCTACTATTTTGACCCTTTGCAGCACCGTTACTTGCTGCCACTTCCTCGTAACACATCCTGCTGCTGCAGGCATGATGGAGAAAGACAGCAGCAATAACTCTGAATGGAGCTTTTTATTTTCCAAAACTCCCGGACGGCTTGTAGACAAGTCGAAAGCCATATGCACATTGTGTAAAGCCGAATTAAAATATCACCGAAGCACCACCTAAGGAGCTAAGCATATAGTTCAGTTAACGTGATGCTACCCGCTAGCATGCTACCCACTCAGGCAAAGCACCATTTTGGAGAGTGCTACTTGCCGACCTGTGGATGAAACCAAATCCCCAAAAATTACTACAGCTCTTGCGAAACGGGTGGCAACTAACTGCAGACCTGTCAGTATCGTAGAGGACTCGGTTCTTAAAGACGTACTACGGTTGGCATGTTCTGACCTGTCTAATTGGGGGGGGCAGCAATCGAGGGGGACAGCAGCCCCACACACAGCCTGTATGACACAGAGAAGGCAGCCACAGTGGAACTGCTGTAAGGTGCTGCAAACGCTGTCTCATTAACCGGTGATCACTGGACAGTGAGTAATCAAAATTATTTAGGAGTTACTAAACACTATATTGACTGGTAAGGATAAGGATTTTTAGTTTTCTAGTTAGGTACTTGGAGGAATTGTGCAATAATGACAGATTCATACATTTTTCTTTTGTTTACAGTTAATAAATAATTACAAATCTTAAAATCAAGTTCATAAAGTAACTTTCTTTGCATTCATTTGATTCCCAATCAAGATACACTGGTAAGAATTGTTTTCGATTGTTAATATGTACTTAAAAACTGTTCTGAAATGCAAAATAATAGAATTTTAATCATGTGATGAAATATGCGATTAATCGCGATTAACTATAGAAATTCAGCGATTAATCGCGATTAAAAAAAATGAATCGTTTGACAGCCCTGATGTAAACACATTTAATGTCTATTGCAGAAAAAAGACGACCATAAATAGTATCAAAAATGGGGTTCATGTCATGCAAATCTTAAGGATTATAACTTTATAATCCTTGCTTGCAATATCTGTGCACTGCAATTACGATATGGTTAAGGAAAAGACTGGTTATTGCATTAATACTTGGTTAAGGTTAGTAAAAGATCATGGTTATGGTTAATGAAAACATTAATTGCAAGTATGTGATAAGGAATGAACTTTGATCTCCTGTATGAAAGTCAGATGTGTTACACACCCACCCACCACCCCATCCTCCACACCTTTACTTTCTGCCTGCCTACATCAAAAAAACAGACTACTTCCTGCACTGGTACTGAACATAGTCACTGGATGTAAGTTGTGAGTTGTAGAATCATTGACATAATTCTGAGGGATATTAGGTTGTTTATAATAGATAGAAAGTTTTCAGTTTTCCCCCTGAACTGGACATATGGTATCCAAAACACATCTGGACTGTGAAAGTTCCTTACGCCTTTGTGATGTAGATGATTCAACCCACATTAACCAGGAAACTTTGTCACAGTGTGTCAAAAAATCTAGGTCTTCATTTGCTAAAAAAAAAATGTTCCCCTCTAGTAATTAGGCCTTTAATTTTAAAGAATCTCCTATTTCTTAAGGAGGACACAACCTTTAATATGTTAATGTGTCTCTACTGCAACAGCAGTAGCCCGGCAGTCAGAATCCTACTCCCATTAAATTATTTACCAAAAAAACAGCAACCCCACAAACATAACAATGCACTATGTAGAGGGTACACAATGTGCAGCTGTCATGCCATGAGAGTGCAGGAAGCCTCAAACTCAATAAGCCTTACGTCACTTTAACTAGCATTTACTGTCTACATTAACTGGTAATGATTTAACCTGCAGCACGCTGACGTGCACTTTCACTGGCAAATGCACACACAGATACGTACACACACATTACTCATTTGAGTGGAGGATTTCAGAACGGAATACTATAGCCCTTTGTGAACTGCAGATTAATATAAGCTTGAGTTGGAGACTGGGAAATCACACCACGTCTTCGCTTTGACTTAATCCTGCCTGTGCACAGGCAAGTCAAGATCTTGCATAATAACGTAAAGTTGCTGCCATAGCTTGAGATAACAGAAATGTTAGAAAACTGCAGTCATATCATAACTTTCAGATGTAATGTACAATAAGTGCTGAACAGTAGATGCAACTAGTAACAACCTCGTCCCCTAGAAACGTCAGAGCCTACTGCTAATTTGCCTCGCTGTTTTTAGTGTAACGTCATTTGCCGCCTAGATGACGTTCAGTGACAATGTTTTATTTAATGAAGTAACTTATATATTTTTGAGCCACACAGTCACAGCCTCAAGTCATAGTTGGACAGTTGGGTTACAACATGCGTGACTTTGACATTACAGACAGTTGTTTCGAATCATCTATCTCCTGCATTCCTGCGGCACCGGAGCAATCCCAGAACTGGAACGTCGAGGATATAGACCAGTAGTATAAAAGTATAATTTCTCTGAGACAGAATCTAACTTTCACTGTGTGTGAGCTTTGAAGGAATGTTAATCCATGTTTCAGGTTTGATGGTTTGATGCTACTTAGTTTTTAATGTGTTAATGTGTAAGCTGTTTTCTACATATTTTACTGCCCCCGTGCCTTGTTTACTACTTTCGTAACTCGCAAACAGATTTGGTCAGGAGAGACGCTCAAGCGCACCCACACAGCCCCTTCACTGTCAGGGCCACAAAGAGTCAAGAACAACATTCAACCTTTAACACACCCTTATTCCACACACACAAAAACACACACACACACACACACACACACACACACACACACACACACACACACACACACACAAACTTTGACTGTAGCTGGAAGGAGTGATAGTGCACTATGTCATCCTCAGCAGTGAGGTAATTTGAAGCCTGTCTCCCTTTTCACAGATAGATGCAACACGTCCCCGAGGACTGCTAAACACAAACACTCTCATGATCACTCACCCTCACTATAACCTTCAAGCCAAATAGAACAGTTTGCCACATGACACAAGGTGCGCTACTATATATATATATATTTATTTTTTTTTAATAGTTTTTTCTTTATTATAGTTTTGGTCCTCAGTGCACCCGGTCTATCAGCGTGGGTGCTGTTAGTGTATTAACTTCGCCATATATAACAGGTTATACCTTTGCTAACACTTTACAGACAGACAAATGTTTCAATTTGCTTAACACTGTGTTTCATTCTTTGTTAATCCCTGAGGTATAAATCCTCCCAAACTGAGTTGATACACTATCTAGTGCTCTCCGTTTTATCTCAGTGATTAGCATTGCAAGAGATTTGCATGACAATGTGGTCACATCTTCACACTCTTAAACTTAACAACGGCAAGCACATATGACGTCTGCCTTTGTTTGTGTGCTTCTTCAGTATGCTACCAATAAATATTATTCATGGTGCATTCATTCGCTGCACTATGCGGAGCTTGTTGTGTTTAAGTAGCACTCAAAGTCGTTTGTATTATTGCTAATACACAGTTACATGAGATCTTGTCATTTTAAACATCAAACATTCATTATGTCATGACCCTCTCCTGGTATGCTGTACACAGTATAACCCATTCAATAATTAACAAACAAAACAGTATCTAGTAGTCAACCACAGTACGTAATAGATTGATTTGTTCCCTGTTCATTAACATGGGCTAATGGACATCAGCGCTGTGTGTTTTCACTGGATTTAGAGAGAGAATGTGTGATGTAATAGAGAAACTTGTCTTGCTCTGCCACTGCGGCAGGATTAGGAACACAGGCAGGAACTGACTTGTGCAATTCCTCTGCTATCTTGTGTTTTTGTATGTACCTAAACCTCTCAGTCGCCACAGCAGGCTGTCTGTATTGCTTAAGTTTCTTCAACATGACTTGACCTCCGGTCTCACTGTCATCCTTCTGCGTGGAGCGTCAGTCAATGAGCAGGTCACCCTGAGCAGTGAATTCCTGCCGTGCTAACTGTAAGACAGCAGGAACAGCCTCCATCCCCACCCTACAGAGGGTGTATGTCCTTGTTTGTGTTTCTACAGGCAGTGCGCCTTCATTGTAAACACCACTGTTGCATAATTCACAGCAGGAGGGAGGCAGCTGTTCGTGGCGACTGGCAGGTAATGGGGCAGCAAGATGCTCCTGAGCCTCACAGGAGGCTGGAGGGCAAATCCAGGATGACTCGGAGATGTAATTCAGTTCATGCCTTTCCCAAAGGGACCCTGTCTGGAAACATGACTGTAGGTGCTTCATAAAGGAGCTGCCTTAGACTTCCTTTTGCATGCTATACATTTCAATAGGTATAGGTACAGGAACATGCACAATCGATCATTAGGAGCTGACTAATGACAAAACTGTTAGACTCAGATTCACCACCTGCATGGAGAGCATCTGTCTGTCATCATAAGGCAATCTCACTCTTTATTAATCTGTTGGTGGTGGTGGTGGTGATGAATTTCATCTGGAGAATTGCAAGGGCTCCCAAAGGTCACTGTTTGCACTCTTGCTTCCTCTACCTTTTCATCACTCCATCTAATCTTCCTCTCTTCTACTTTAATTTGTGTATCAGACAGAAGCACAGATGTACAGCAAATACCATCATGTTCTGTTGTTACATTTATTCTTTGTCGTGCAAGCTGAGAAGTTCAGCCCCAAGTTTTGGTGGGTGGCTTACACCAAATATTTGCATCAAGAGAAAGAAACACATAATGCATTACCAAAATAGAATTTGTATGTCTAAAGATAGGTAATACAAATTGATGCCCCTGAAAAGATTTATTTAGCACAGCTTTAACATTTCAACATCACGTCTTTGACTCAGCTGTGACAAGGTAGAGACTTTGCCTGATTTGCCCTACAGTCAAATGGAGACTGTTCTCCCAAGATGAACTACAGTCGTTCATAAGTGCAAGGACAAACAACATATATTGTTGTTTAATTTGGAGGACTTGCTGATCAACAAGTACTCCTTCCAAATGCATTTAAAATATTTGCAATACTTTTAACAGTTTAACAATAAAAATATCAATTAACAAATCAATATATATTGAATGCAAAAAGGTTTGGACACAGTTCAGTAGTATATTAGTATGATAAGAAGACAAGATCCTTTCCTTTGAATATAGTATACTTGATTACGATGGGATCAAATGGTTGTAGCTGTACTAAATAATTGTTGAAGGATCACTTCAGAGTGCAGGTGCATTTCTCTTAAACTGTTTTTTTTTGCCTTCTTGCCAACACTCCAGATAAAATATTGGAATGTGCATACACTGTAGTAGCTTTGACAAACCGTTGTATTTGACTGGTAGCACCTCTCATTTTGATAATACTGAATGAAAGGTGTCTGTCATGCTGCCTACACACATGCTGTGTAAACAATTTAAAAAAATACTGATGTATTTCTTTGTCTCTATCAAAGGTAGATTGTAAGCCCTCAAGGAGAGACAAAAACTCAGTAGTGGATTCATTCCATTTCAGTAATTTGTAATTGAATGCTAGAAAGTCTGTGCTCAGCCTGCAGCATATACTAGAACTAAATGACCAACCGGGGTTGTTGTTTCTGCGGTAACAAGATCGATGTGTGGTCGTTGTCGGTGCTGGGTTGTTGTGAATGCTTAGTGTGCAATAGATTTGTCAAAATGGTTCAAAGGTTGAGAAGATTGAGCTGGAATGAGAAGAGAGCAAATCGCTTTTGTTTTCTGAATGGTGGACAGCGGAGGGTTTTCCATGAGGCAATATGCTCTCTGGTAGCTGTGTGATTGTTTCTGCCTGATCCTCCTGCATATGCTTGGTCACTGCGCTGCGTAGAGTCTCATTAGTATGGGTGTCAGTGCCTCTCCTTCAGCTGAACCTGCCATGCCACTACTGTAGTAGAGCTGCTCGCCTGCCTGCCGCATTGTCCCTGGATGGCCGATGTGAGGCTGCCTGCTCTGTCTCCTCCCAAGGATGACTGAAATGTGGGCGAGTTTCAGAAGCTGAATGTCATGATTCATGCAAATGAGATGTGTGTGTGTTGTGCAGCACAGCAAAGCATGTTGTATATGGATGTACACGAACAGGAAACCTGAAAGAGGCCTTTATCATTAACACCACTAACAAATGAAAACATAAAGCCTGCGTTGAAATGAATTGTGACGACTGAAGGACTGAAGCCTGTTCCCATAGTCAAACTGATTCAACGTACATATCTACGGTTTATTATAAATATACTGTATGTAATGATTGGAGGCTGTAGTTGAAGTATTGATACACACAGATCAACTAAAGAGATAATCGCAATGTCCACGGTTTGATTCCAGGCCAAGGGACCTTTGTTGCCTCTCATACCCCTCTCTCTCTGCTCTTGTTCTTGTCTCTCTTCAGGCATTTGAATAATCGTGTGTATCCTATTTTTGTAGCAATTTCTGATATGATCTTAGTTGGAAAAGGTTCAACTAGTCTCAGATGTACGACTAGCGTATTTATTTGTTTACCCTGACAGTTTTGGCTGTCGCTCCACCGCCTTTCTTAGAAGCATCACAGGTGGTGATGTACAATACAATCCAAGGACAAAACTGACAATGAGAAGCAAAGTGACATCATTCATAAGAGCCAATACCTGTCTTGGAACAAAACATATGTTTTGTGAGATAGGCGACGCTATTGGAAACGGGAAAAGACAAAATAAAAAGAGTGTGAAAATGAGACATCTGGAGTGTACACTGAGAAAAAAAAGAGAAGAAGAAAAAACGACAGCCTGGAAAACTTGAAGTTGGCAATCTCAGATCATTGCAAGGGAGCAAAACACATCACCGATTGAGAAGGGCCCAGAACTGACACTGGTGGATTATGGAAGCCATAGAAATCTGGAAACTAGCTCACAGGACATTCAACCAAGACGAAGGGGCCTTCAACCTACCTAATCCTTGGAATACTGTCCTTACAAAACTGCCAGGCAACACTGCAAGTCCCTGTCTTGCCCCCGTGAAGACATATGATGACCTCGTGGCTCAAGTTGCACAGCACGTGATGCTTCGAGCAAAAGTGGTAAAGCCAGAGCTGTGGACCTTAGACTTGAGACTTGGACTCGATTCAGACTTAAATCACAGAAATGAGGACTTGAGGCCAGACTTGGACTGAACTTACTTAAACTTTAAGGAATAGTTTGACATTTTGTGAAATACACTTGTTGCTTGCCATGAGTTAGCGGAAAAGATTGATACCACTCTCATGTCTGTTTGGTTAATATGAAGCCACAATCAGCAGCCGCTTAGCTAAGCTTGTCATAAAGACTGGAAACAGGGGGAAACAGCTAGCCTGACACTGTCTAAAGCTGCCTTCTATCACCTCTAAAGTTAACTTTTTAAAACGTTATATATCTTTGTTTAATCTTTTTTTTAAACAGTGTAAGAACTGCAAGTTCAAAGTAAAGGCAGGCATGGGTTAGCCACACACCTTTGAGTATTTCATTATTAGGCCTATGAATTAAAGAAACTTGGTTTCAGCTCTTCAAAAGGAATTTGGTATATTCAAGCAGTCAGCAATCAGATACATGAAAGATCTACAGTGACTTGACTTGGACTTGTAAAAAATAGCTCAGAAGCACACAATCTTTGTCTTATTCCACCAAACTATTGACTGAGCAGCTCTGTCATGATTTACTGTCAAACAGATGGACAAACAGGCTGCTGGGCTTTCATCAAGAACCTCATTGGGACCTCTAACTCAGCCTGACAGGCTTTTGAGCTCCTTCTCCCAGTGTTCAAAGCATTAAAGTAAAGCGAGGTTTATACTGGCAATGAATGAAAGGAAGGGATGATTGTATAAGCATGGAAAAGAGCTGAGCGTAGAGATGTTTATATATTCTTTCTCTGTGCACTCAGAGCCATTTTCCTTTGTCCCTCCTCGAGGCCAGAGGATAAACTCTCCTCCGTGCTTCTATGTCATCACTCCTGGCCTTCATTCAATCAGTGTGACAATAAGATGAAACTGCAGTGCCTCTGCAAAGTCACCTGATTATGCAATATTCTGTTTTTAGCCTTCAAGGCATTGACTCATTTATTCATGTATCGCTATGCTTAAAAAACACAAGAAATCACAGATAAAACTTGTTATTTTTAGAGCTTTTACTTTGAGCTTCATTGATGTAATATTACATAAATGCTTGGCTTTGTTGTGCTGTGATTGCACCGAGGCCCTGCTGTGTGGTTTGCCATTTTCCCACAAAATTCAACTTTTAAGACATCACATTTCAGTCGTCATGGTTTCTTAGACCCCCCCCCCCCTCCCACCTGCTCCATGTTAACGCACGCCACAGGAGTGAGAGTGTTTCCAGGCATGATTATGAGACACTGCCACGCGCCCGTTTTGTTCCTCATGTGCTCACAATAAGACACATTGTCATGTGTTTTTGATAATGCATTTGGTCCTGGTAGATAAGAGGCCCATACATCAAGCTCGACAAATCTGTCGCCCAGCAGTCTCAGCTCATCACTTATATTCTCTCATTCACCCTGTACAATTGTTTTTGTCTATGGTACTCTCCCACGCATTCCTGTTTACCTACTTTTATTTTTCACTCTCTGCTGACAGTTTCCTATCCTAAATGTTCCCTCTTCAGGATTTCTCCTTGTCTCTGCCCTTGTTACTGTCTGTTCCTTCTTTTTACTGTTCTTGCCGTCCTGGCACCGAGTCTGTCGCGCTGAGACTTGTCTCAAATTTCAGTTTGACTCAGACTTTCTCCTCTCCTCCTTTCCCATTTCATTGCGGCTTTGATTAATGTAGTTTCTGATTAACAATAATGTGCTATGCTGCCGTTTTGCTTTCTAGTCTTGCTGGTAGCAGCAGCCTGGATTAGATAATAAAAATAAGCACCTGACGGAAAATGTGTTTAAAAATTAGGGAGGCCTGGGTTTGAAATTAGCAGTCTTAGTGGCTCCTGAGAGTAAACAGGGCAGGACAGGCTCATTTGTCAAAAGCTCAAGCCTTAAAGGCATAATGGACTCCAACCAACAGGTATACAACAGGGGAAATGTCAGCTGAAGTAATTGTGGTTGTGATTCATTTCTGTTGATATCTGTGATCGTCATATGTTGATTTTAAATGATGCTGATGAAGATGAACATGGGGGTGTAATGCACCTTTCAATATCCTTCTTGAGCGTTAGCTAAACCCATCTCCTGAACAGCAATCGTAGCATATCAACCTGTCAAGCTTTGGATTTCTCCACATGTAGCGGCTTATGTAATAGACTATAATAGAGCGATACTCTGCACTTAAAGAGTTGAAAGTGGTGTCTTTTGTACCCTTTTCAAAACCAGAAACACAAGAACAAAAATGTAAGAAATGTGTTTGTCTGCTTGGGGCGGCAGCTAACTAGCTTACCTACAGTTATAATAGTTTGTGCTGCGTGAGTAAAAAAACAAACAACCTAATAGCTGACTAGGAAATTCACTTTATTGTATTCCCCCACTGTGTGAAAATGTAGGCTAATGTTAGCAGCTCTGTCTTGCTCTTTTGGGGAAGTTTACCAGCAACCACAGCAACATCACACCAGACACCAGTTTTGTAGGCAGTGATGGGAATAACGGTGTTATAAATAACGGCATTACTAATGGTGTTACTTTTTTCAGTAACGAGTAATTTAATTGATTACTCATCCCATCTTAATAACGCCGTTACCGTTACTGCCAAAAAATGCGGCGCGTTACTATATTTGAAGCTGTTTTTTTCATCAGACCAACTAGATCTCTGAGTCTGAGCCGAGAGGCAAAGACTTTTTTTACTGTTCTTCCTGGGTTAGTGGGCAGTGCACGACGCAAGCGCATAAATGCTGACGATTGGCTGAGGTTGAGTAAAATGTCATTGTAAGCCAATCAGAGGTAGAGTTGGGCGGGTGTTCAAAAGCACGCATAGTCAGACACACAAGAACAACACAAGCGAGTCAGTCAACGAGAGAGAGACAGGTATGGCGTTATGAAATCAAGGAGAGGGTTAACTTTTCCTGCTACAGATTTTCCACCGTGGTCAGAAAACACAGGGGAGACACTTTCTTTCTCCTACTATATGACTCTAGAGTCGGTACTTGCTCGAAAGCTAATTGCCATCACTCTCTCACTTCTCCCTCGCTCTATCACCTACTCCCCACACACACACACACACACACACACACACACACACACACACACATACACACACACATGCCGGCTTGACGCACACACCAGCGCACAAGTATAAACATCAGGCCACTTACGTTATTTGCACTACAAAGAGTGTAGATATTTCTTATTTATTTTTGGTAGATATTTCTTATTTATTTTTGGTATAGTGCTTAACAAGTATAATTTAATTTTGCCCAGTTGTGGCGTATTGAGGTGTTGTGTTATTTGTATCGATCCACTATATAAACATAATATCTACATACATAGCATTTGATTGGAGGCTAGTCTCACTTTGTCCCACAGCAACATTAAAATAGTTTAGATTTGTGTACATTGTTTCTATTAATAATGTATTGTAGTAAGTGTCCATTTCATTATAATATTCAGATTTATCATAAATAATTGAACATGCACATGTATTTTAAGTTTGCGTTTACTTGAAAGTAAACTAGTTACTTTCATAATTTGTAACTGAGTAACTAATTTAGTTACTTTTTGGAAGAAGTAACTAGTAACTGTAACTAATTACTTTTTAAAAGTAACTTGCCCAACACTGATTGTAGGTGATAGCTGAAAAAGAAAATGTGTGTATGTATGTGTATGGGTATGCATTGGTATATGTGCCTGTAAGTAGGTATATTTGCATGTATGTATGTGTATGTATACATATATAAATAAGTGAAGAATGAAATTATTTGTATATAACTGAAGTATAAAAAATAAGGGGTAAGACCAGAATTTTGAACATGGAAATCCTTAATCATTTACAATCATTTTGAAAGATATTTTTGCTGAGTATTTTGTTTTTTGTTGGTTTTATAGGTTGTACTGAAACATGTACATGTTCTTATTAATCTTTATTTTTTTTTTATTTTTAACATGTTGGAAAAAAAAACGTAATTAAAAAAACCAACATTAGCTGAGACACATTGGTTTGTCCTCATCCTAAAAGCATTTTGGCTTGAAACGTTAAAAGTGAAAAATGCTCTAAACAAGTATGTGAGCTAAGCAGCAGGGGTGTCGCACACAGGCGCTTGAAGATCCAACAATCACAAAAGTGTATGTCATGCAAGAGAGACAATAAAAACAAATTGAAAGTCAAAGTCTTTTTATTATACTTAAGGGTGTAGAGGCCACACCGTAAAGAAAAGTGCACAAAGAAATCGATTTTCCAAAACTCACCAGCGTCGGTTCTGGCCCGGGTTTGATTCATGGGACACTTCCTGTATTGATTGATCCCGCTTTGTTCTGAGATCAAGGCTACCATGTGGTCAGGACTTACATTCAGCATTTCATTATCAAAGACTATTCAGCATGCTGGCACCCAAAATGCTGATCCCTGGTTCTGAGTGATGTATCCTTGAACACAAAAACTGTAACTTTTGCATTATTTATGTGCTTGGTGTTTGGTATGCTAAAAGAACATTATTTTTTTTCCCCCAATGACATATGGCTGCTATCATCCCGGTGCTACACCATCCCAGCTGACCGAGACCATCAGTGACACAGTCCACTTTAATTTAGTTCCCAATTAATATTAAGTTTTAATGAGTGCTTCTTAAATAAAGTATCTATAAGTCACCTTGTAAAGATAACATCTCAGAAGTCTATCTGTTCGATTCAATTTGACAGTCTAAAATATGTTTCATGTTTCTCCCCACTTCATTAATTTGCTGTCAAAACAGCTTAACTAAGTAACCCCTTTATCTTATCAGCACCCACTACCAGATTACAGATAACACACAAATCCCTCTTATTTTTTAACCAGCAGCTTATCACTTAATGTATCATCCTCTGGTTCCAGCGAATCTGCTCATCAGCAGAAAGCACTGCAGGATATACATGAATTTTAAGTTTGCCTTTTAAATTTGAAGTAAATCTGAATCATTACCTATTAACTAACTAGCCAGTGAGCTAGCTGACTCATACTGTAGCTAGCTATTATTTAATGTGATCAACTGGTAGTGCTGATGTCATGAATTATGCCTTGCAGCCAGACTCTGCAGTCACTGAATCACAAAGTACGTTTTTCTACGTCTAGCGTAAATAAGCGTAAATGCTTATTTGTTTCAAACAGATTAAGAAAAATGTGGTTTCTTAAACTAAACACTCACTATTTAAACCCAGTCATAACATTATAAGCACTGTCTATAGATGGAATCAGTAACATAAGCACAATGAACAGAAATCTACTGGTATGCTTGAAAACAAAATGCATAACAATTAAAGGTCCATATATCATCGTAGAGTGCTTAATAGTTAATCGGAATACATACATCCCCATATATATTTTCTTATTTTTCATCTTACTGTTTGCATACAATATTGCTCTATATAGCATAAGACATGCAATAAAAGACATTAATTAATAATCAAACATAGGCCCATTCAGCCACTGGAAGTAAAAAATTGGCCTGTTCTCTATATTCCGTACAAGAGGGCTGTAAACATGGCCGCAGCACAAGTGTGGAATAACTGCAGTAACAATAGCTGTCAGATTATCAGTTTAAGCCAATGCCACTTTGAGATTTCGGCACACAGCTATTTCCTATTCTTTGATTATTGGTGTTAGAGCAATACAACTGGTTTCTCATTATTCTTCGGTTTGTAATCCCTCAATATCAAATTTCACTTTAAGCTCATGAAAGGCCAAGTGTGGTCTTAATGTCAGACGACAATGCCAAATCCTACAAAAGGGATACACTAATTGAATCCCTCTCTTATAGCTCTTCTTTTAGGCCTGTCCTTAAAAAGAAGGGACCTTATCAGTCACCTAATCAAATCACTTTTCATTCATTCAAATTCAAATCATTGAGTGATGCAAAATTATAGGTGAAATCCCTTTGAAACATAAATCTAGCAAAACGTCTAATTTCCTCCATTATGTACACCATGTACCATAACACTAATACCCATATTTCCATATATATTACATAAATGTATTACAACATAAATATTAAACCTGCATAACAGATTTTTTTCACCACTTAGAGGCAGAGGAAACAAACTGTAAACACAGTATTGACATATATCACCTCATAAATTTGATATGGCTTGAATGTGTTAGCAAACATTTATTTGGAGTTTCTGGCCACCTAATGAATGTGAGTACAATGTTACTCCTTTTTCGCTCTGTTTGGGTCTGCACCAACTCCTGAGGGAAATATTGGGCTATTTAGCTACCAAATGCTCCACTATGATTCACCTGCTAGATGCTAACAAGGTTTATCTGAGCTTTTTTTGCTGAAAGCAGATGAGATTGCAGTGAGAGTGAACAAAAGCAGTAAAGTTAGGGACCTTAACCAAAACCAAAACAGTGAGCTTAAATTCTCATAGAACAGAGTGGATTTACACAGTCAGGTGATAATTCTCTGTGTGTTTGCCACTATGAGCCACTCAGCTATAACTAAACTCTTTTCTGCTAATTTCATCCACGTAAAGAACATTTAGTAAAATATGTGAAAACTCTGACTGAGATAGTTTCACTTTACTCCAGTTTCACTTAATGAAATTACTTCATCAAATTAAAAACATGAATCTGCTTTGAAAACCAATGACATGATTTCACAGCAATTGGAGATTTTTTTCTTACTTCATAATATTTCATGAATCAGTAGATTACGGTCAATTGATCAGCATACCAATTACAAAGCCTGTGATGAATACTTCCCTGTAATTTTTGTAATACTGGCCGTTATGTACAGATGATTTGTATTGATTGAACATCAGTCACTGTCCAGTCACTGTTTAGTATTCATTCATAAAGCTATAACTCAGCAGTGCAGACAGCAATCCAGTGAGGGCAGCGACTACGCATCAATTTAGCGATTAAGATTTCTCTCCTGATGTATGTGAGCACCACAGATGCAGTTGATCGTAGTTTTTGACAGTAGCTCTCGGCGTGAAAGGCTTGGTGATAAGCTGTATTACCGAATGTTCCTCTTGTTTGTGTATGTGTGTGTGTGTGTGTGTGTTTTGGTGCAGCTGGGCTGACCGCAGCATGAAGACTGTGTGTGATGGAGTGCTCACAGCAGGCTGACCAGAGTAATGAGAAGTGCATGGATGCAGCTGATACTCCAGGGCCTGGCTCACCTGAAATGGATACCCAGTCACACACCCACACAGCCACAACCTCGCCCTAATACAATAAACTTAAAGCGTTGGAGGACTCATATCACTTCATTTATCAAGCTTTTTTTTTGACCACCTTGCACCTGTGAGGAAGATTTATGTGTGATGCTATCCAGGCTTTAATGGCATAGGCCCTTCTTCACTTTGTCAGGGATGTTGACCGATGTTTCATAAATGTTGCTGTGGAAAATTGACCAGTTTAAGAGGAATGCACCCTAAGGAGATGAATTCTCCTTTATTTATCATGTCTGTTGCTGTGTCAAAGCTTGCATGTAGTTCCTATGGTCACGGTTACGGCGGTTCAGACTTCAGGCTGGTCACTCAGGCTTGATCTCACTGTCAGATCAATAAGATGGTCGGAGCTGTTTCTTGGGTATTGTCCTCTAGAAGCCCCTTGGCAGACATTTGATCGGGGCGGGTATGTCTTTAGTACAAGGGCAGATAGTGAGAGTTAGAGTGGCAGAGTGACCAAGTGGTGGGAGAGTGTCCAGTAAGTGGAGCCTGATAGAAGCTTGAAGGAGCCAGTATGTGGCCATCAACTGTTATCTGCCCTGTTGAAACAGACCGAAAACAGTCCTGAATTAAAAAAAAAAAAGCAATGCATTTAAATCCTTTAAATGCAGTGATAGACTGGTGACCTTGCTGATAAACGGTTTAGAGAGTGGTTGGATAGATAGATGATAGAGAAATCACATTTGTTTTAATTTGATCTCATTGGATACCTCTGCCAAATGGGCATTCGTGCAAGAAGATTATTAATAGGCTGTAGACTACATGTGACAGCACAGCCAACATTACAAATAGCCAGTATCGGGTATTGGTTCGATGCCGTGCGCATGTACTCATACTTGTAATCATAAAAATAATCCGATACTACCACACCCGATACCACCTCAATACAACGTAACATTAACTTCTCCGTCGAGCCGGTAGGCAGCGGAAAAGGAGCAATGCCAGCCGTTTGGAGATTTTGGGCTGTAAAAATAACAGAGGCTCTTATCCAATACATGATTGCACTTGACGACCAGCCATTGTCAGTCGTTAATAATACTGGGTTTTGGCATCGTATCTGTGTACTAGAGCCGAGGAATGAGGTTCCCAGCCGTCACCACATCACAGAAACCGTGTTTCCAAAGCTGCTTTGTGAAAAAGCACATCAGCAGCCTGTTGGCTGGAAGCTTCACCACTGGTAGCAGTGTCAACCCAGCCCAATGTCTCTCATCAGCTTAACAGGCATAAACATGAAGAAAGCGATATTTCAATTTGCTCTATCTGGATGTGGTCCCTACACAGTGCTGTGAAAACACAGTGCAAGCTAAAATGAAAGCTGTCTGTTTGTAGTCTAACTGTTTATATATATAACCACAAGTCTTTAAATTTGGACAAAATCTTGTAAACTTA